>NC_048220.1:73952315-74083224 GCF_002007445.2 Ailuropoda melanoleuca | reverse complement strand
TGTGTTTTAAACCTAAATAAACCCTAGATTGAGAAAACACTGTAAAATCTCATTCAAGCTATCACGTAAGTGGTATTATGTATTTGGTCAGACGTGTTTCTTTTCAAGCTTTGAAATGCATTGAAAAAAACATATTTTCCCACATTTTTTTCAAGGGCAAAAGAAAAATCAACCCAAAACTTCATTCTGGATTTGAAAACAGAGAGCCTTAAAGTAATTATCCAACTCTTGCTCAGGAGCTGATGGTGGAACTCTAGGAAATGGTCGGTAAGTTCACAGTAAACAAAGCGTAGTAACTGATTATCCCTATTATGGCAGTGCCAAGCCA
This sequence comes from Ailuropoda melanoleuca, assembly GCF_002007445.2. NCBI lineage: Eukaryota > Metazoa > Chordata > Mammalia > Carnivora > Ursidae > Ailuropoda > Ailuropoda melanoleuca. The sequence continues at coordinate 74,082,896 of NC_048220.1, read as the reverse complement.
AAAATAGAATACAAACACAGAGTCCAAGGGAGCCACCCAGGCGAAACCAAGGTGCAGGAGTTCCTTTCCCTGTCTCATTTTTTCATCATTTCTGACTCTGCTTACTGTTTTGTGTGTAACCACCTGCTATCTGTGCACGGGAGCTAAGAGGAAGAGGATAGAGATGATGAAAAAGAGAAAGAATTAATAAACGAGACCAGATACTCGTATAAGAATATATTTTCTTGCAGAGATTGCCTATAAAGGAATCTAGCTTAAAAAGGGGGGAGGGGGAGAAAAACTACAGTAAGGGCTTTACCCCATGTCCTGCTAGAAACAATTAAGATTGTAATATGAAAATTCCCAAAGAACTGTATTTTTAATAAAAAGAAACCAATATTTTTGAACAACTTCTTTATGCCAAAAGTTATAAGCAATTTATAGCTACTCCATGGGGAAAATACTATCCCCATTTTAAAGTATTCGACCAAGTAATACACTATTTGAGAGTCAGGACAAGAATCTGAATGTCACCAGTCTGACTCCAAAGCCCATGGGCACTGGCATAATAGGGAAGATGAGTTAATATACTTTGTTTATTATGAAAGTACCAACCATTTCCTAAATTTCCACTTCAGCTCCAGGGCAAGAGTAGATCACCACTTTAAGATTCCCCTGCTTTCAAATCTAGAACAGATTGAAATAACATTTTTAGAATACTTTAAAAACATCTATAAATCTCTAACATTTGCAGTTGATTCTGGCCAATGTTTTGACCAGGAAGGCTTGGCAAGATATCAACAGATCTCCTCTCAAAGACAGAAGAAAGAAAAGAACTCATGTGAAATGCTTACAAGATGGACTAAACACTGTGCAGAAAAACAGACTGAAGTAAATAGAGCAGAGGCTAGAATATATAATGCTTCCAGCTACAAACAGCTGAAATGAACAGAAAACCCCGTGACATTACCCTGGAAGCAATGAAAATAGGAAAAAGTCAACACGGCCAAGGTCTTCCCGCAGGCCTCCGGATAAGGAAGCCATGAGTGACTAAGCAAAAGACACCCAACATACGACTGCAAATGAAGCTTCTGCAAATAGGAAAGTTTGCAAACATTAACTAGGAAGCATGTCAAATTTCTCAGGCGGGGTGATAGATATCAAAACAGGTAAATAAAGAAGAATGTCCTTCAAAAGTAGGGTGGCCATATGTCTCAGTTCACAGCCCGTAATGCGGCATAATTATTTATAGCACCCCCTTTATCTCTCCAAAGTGTCCCAGTTTGGCAATTACATTGTTATCCTGCTCGAAAGTAATATTTAACAATGAAAAGGCAATGAACTGAAACACTGGGGGGGGGGGAGGAAAAGAGACCCCTCTGCTTGCACAGTGGCTTCCCATAAAGATCTGAGGAGTATTTCTTTGGGTGTATCCACTCAATTCTTCATTTACTCATTCTGTCATTCAATATTAATTCTTGAGTCTTATTATATCCCAGCATTGTACAGGCACTGGGGCAAATACAAAAGTGAAGCCAGTGACCAGGCGAGAAGGTAAAAGAGACAGACCCGGAAATACATGGAAATCTATTACGTAGAACAGCAAAACTGAATGGTACCAGGAACCCAGAGAAGGGAGTATTTTCCCCCCAAATACAGAAAGCTCCACACGTAAATGTTCAAGCCCACACAAAATCCCTATGTACAAAAAAGCCATAAGTATCAGACTTCAGCACAGATCCACTAACAAAATAGCAAAAAGAAAAAAATTAAGGGACAGAGAACAGAGGGTTGACAGAGGGAGGGGTGTGGGGGATGGGCTAAATGGGTGATAGGTATTGAGGAAGACACTGGTTATGCTGAGCACTGGGTGTTATGTTTAAGTGATGAATTACTAAATTCTACTCCTGAAACCAATATTACACTATATGTTATCTAACTAGAATTTAAATAGGTTTGGAAGAAAAAAAATAAAAAAAAAAATTAGGGGCACCTGGATGGCTCAGTCGGTAAGGGTCTGTCTCGTATTTTCAGCTCAGGGATTGATCTCAGGGTTGTGGGTTCAAGCCCTGTGTTGGGCTCCACTGTGGAGCCTACTTTAAAAAAGGTTTTTTAAAAGAAAAAAATTAAAATCTATCACTTCCAAATCATATGGTTATAAATATGAAGGCCAGCAAATAGCCCTTGTGAATTTTGGCAAATAAATCCCACTAATCATTAAAGAGTATATTATGGAAAACAAGATAAATTTTAGGCAAAGAAAAATGGTAGAGTAGAAGTCATGGGTTCTAATTCTAGATCCCAAAACACAAAGAAAAAAAATGGAAACAGGCACTACTTCTAAGATTAGCTATTTAAGGAGAGATCAATAATTTTAAAAAGCACTTGAAAAAAATTGCAATTTTTAAAAGTTGCATTCAGACTAATGAAAATATTTTGCCACCACTAGTCTCAAACATTACTCTAAAAACAAAAAAGATAAGGACCAAAACAAGTCTCCAGTAACAGAACACTGAGCAGAAATAAAATGGTTTAAGGGCCAAAATACAACATACACAATAAAAACAAAATGCTTAGCTGTACCTACCCTCCATGCTCCTTGCAGAGATTACTTCAATCTCACTTTTCCATTTGTAACTCATAAAAACTAAATCATCAATAATTTTTAAGAAGAGTTAAGTAGGGTGTGACTTTTCTGAAACCATCCTGGATCTTAAAAACAAACCATTAACCTCACGAAGGGGGTAAGACAACCCATAATCAGTTCAGTAAGACAAAAAAAAATGTGTTTCTCTTCCTAGTATCAGTTCTTTTAATAGCAACCCCCTGAAAGTGCAGCATTCATTTTCCCCTCTATTTCTGCTGGTAGAAATTAAAGCTAGATTACCAATGTTGTCTATTATGTAAAGTCACCGTTCTACTTTTAGGAAAAAAAAAATTGGTTTCACTACAAATATGACAGACAGTAACTGGAACTGCAGATCTACATGCAGTCTTTACAAGAAATTTGCCTCTTAGGAAAGCATAACCGAAATCGGACAGGTGCGCACGGTGGAAGTGGCTAACCTTCAACACGAAAGCTTAAATACAGGAACGTATTTTGATAGGCTGGTGACGGAATCAAGAGTTCTCTCTGGAGGAAAAGAGCTGATTTTTTCCCCAGAGGATGTTAAATCCACAACGGCACAGCAAATTTCAACCCTGTATATAGTTTTATTACTCCCCCCACACTAAATACTTTCAAGGGTGTACAAGAGCTCTCCAAAGGATACAAATTTATACAAAGTAAACAAATTCGCCGACCATTACCCAAGGTCAATAAATACCCTATATATCTTATGTCCTGGAATAGTCACTATTAAACAGTCTCACTTGTGGTTAACTAAAATGTTGACAGAAGCATGTAGTATACACCGTTCTTATCAAATCAAGAGTTCTACGGGCTCATTAAGCCTTATATTTCATCCTGGTCATTTTATTAAGTTTATAATGCACACACAGCTACATGATAGAAACACTGAAATCTGTGAAACATTCATTAAACATAATTGTGTAAGCATAAATCATGGTCTTGAATAAAGTACCAAAAGCTTCTGCAGTAATAACCAACGGTATATTTTGAAATCACTGAGAAAATAAACTTTGGGAAGACATCATTTCTCTTTCTCTTAGTGTGTAACTTCCTCTACAGGGTTAAAAAAAAATACATAAAGCAACTAACAACTCTAAATTGTAGGGTGGCTCATCTGAGAAAAACAATGTAAAATAAAGAGTTCTAGTAACGTCAGAAATGTTGTGCAAGAACTGTTCTTTCGGCTAGGAGTAGCGAGCATGCGATAAAATGTTACTGCCTCTCCATTCTTCCTCAAATGATTGGAAAGTTCCCAGCCCGTTTTACCTGTGCACTACAACCATAAGCTACACTCTCAGCATCTTGGCTCGACACAGATCACTAACCCACCCGGGTGCAAACTGACGTGGGCGGAGAAGCAGGAAGACCCTAAGGACGTGGAACATCTGCAAGGGGAAAAGGACGGGGCCATCATTCCCTTCATGTTCCCATCGCCTAGCTGGCAGATTTGCAGATTCCACCACTAGAGAGAGTTTGGCAGCTTCACAATGGGCCGCCTGCTCAACGTCTGACTGCCGCCCGCCTGGAAACCCCTTTCCTCTGTTACCACCCGCCCCAAAGTCCATCCGCGACAGGTGGGGAGAGGGCGGAGATGCCCAACGACAAATCTGCCGCTTTCGCTTCTGGCCAGCGCCCGGCCCCAATCTACACGCGCGCCCCCGGGCACTGCCGGTCCGTCCGCCCCCGCTGCACCGGCAGAAGCGCAGCGGACGCTGGCTGCGGGCTCCGGGCTCGAGGGCGGCCTCACCCCCGGGATTGCAGCTCGGGCGAGGAGGGCCCACGAGATAAGGCCGTCAGGACTCGCCCCCAGGCGCTATCTGGCCGGGGCAGTCGCACCGAGCGCGCGGCCGGGGCGCGCGGCCAGAAGCGCAGCAGGCCCGGGAAAGAGCTACTTCTCAATGAGGCTCGGCGGCCGGCTGCCCCACGGTGCGGGCACGCCGGCGGAGGAACTAGCGTGCGCGCCAACGCGCCCGACTTCCGCACCGCCGCACCGCGGGAGAGGCGCTCCGGCTCGCCGAGTCCCCGCACCTCCCCGGCGAGCGCACGCCGCGCGCGCACGGGAGCGCACGCCCCCGCACACTCACACGCGCTGCACACTCACGGCGTCTCCGGCCCCACCCCTGTGCCAAGCAGCCGCGGGCTCCCCGCACCCCGCAAGGGCCCCACCCAGTTCACCAGACCCCAGCCTCCTGCTCTGGCGCCCAAGGACCCGCCTGCCGAGGCCCGGGGCCCCTGGGGCCAACCCGCCGCCCGTCCCGGAGGCCCGCCCGTCCGGGGTTCCGCAGCACCGCGCGGACACAGCGCGCCCGGCCCCGACACGAGGCAGGGAGGAAGGGGCGGTGCCGCGCCTGGGGCTGGCACCGGGGCTCGGTGACTGGGGCACCCCCCCAACCCCCCCACCCATCACCACCACCTTTTCTGCAGCACAAAAGGTTGCAGGCGGAACCGCCGCCCCCGTGCAACCTACCGGTGGCCCACGGCTCCGCCACCTCCGCTGTGCCTGGGCCGCGGAGCCGGAGACAAGGCCGGGAGAGGCGCAGGGCTGCGGCGCCGAGATCCGGGCAGAGGCCGCCGGGCGAGCCAGCCGGGTACCCTCTCCTCTCCCACCGCGTTCGGCGCCAGCTACCGCCCGGCGTAGTCCCCGCCTCCTCCTCCTCCCCCGCCCGCCTTCCCGCCCTCCTCCCTCTGGCTGCGGAGGCGCAGCCCGTCAGCGCTGGGCCCGCCTCCTGCGCCCAGCTCCGACACCCCGAGGAAGGGCGGGCCGGCGAGAGAAAGGCGCTAAGAGGCCTGAAGTAGTTGGCGGGGGGCGGGGGAGTTGCGGACTAGGGAGGAGAGGAGGAGTCCTAACACCTCCTCCCAGTCCCAACCGGCACTCCTCCTGGGGAGCCCCGACTCGCAGGCCTGGCTACGCTCAGGTTTCCTCAGTTAGGTGGTGTGGGGATATTTGTCGTTTGTGAGTCTCTGCTTGAAGGACTCAGCACTGAGAAGTCGAGAAGACTGGAAGCCCATGAAATTACAAATTTTACGGTCAATCTTGAAAATTGCGGGGTGAGGTGAATTCAAATTTAGATTCTGATTGGATTCGCTGTTTTGGAATCCTCAGACTTGGTCTTTCCATTCTTGTAAGAAATTCTTTTCTTTGATCAGACTCTTCTATTCTCAATTCATACGCATTTCCTCTGCCAAACAAGCCAATAAACTCGGCGATAAGAATATGACATTTGTTTAGCTTTCACTGTGTGCCAAGACTTTTCACGTGCATTTCCAAATTTACACCTCTCACTTCTGTAAGGATGTGGCCAATTATGATCCACAGTCTAAAGATTTGGAAAGTTTAACTTCCTCGAGGTCACACACCTGTTTGTGCCTGAGCTCTGAGTCTGAACCCAGAGAGTGGAACCACAAAATGGTTTATAAATGTTACTTATAATTTACGTTCCAGTCTCAATCCAGGAGAGTTTGTTGTTACTGTTTTCTTCTTCTTTTTTAACAAAATACTTTATCTGAACATAAAAGGCATAAACTTGGTGTAAATTAATGCACATTTAAATAAATCTTGATTCAAACTTGTTCCCAAATTTACGTATGCCTCTGATAATATAAAAGCAAATAAATCTGAACACCGCTGTGTCAACAGGGATGCCTGTCGACGAATCCGCTAGAAGACATGTTATGCTACCTCCATGTGCACTAAAGCAAGTATGGCAAGGTAGAGGGAGAAGGACACTGAAGAATATTCTCTAAAGAACAATTTTAGAAAATATAAATTATTTTATTTCCAACATAGATAGGCATGTAGCTTCTCAAATATAGAATCTGGCACAATATACCGTGTGTTGAGTAAATAAATGAATGGATTTTTTTTTTTGCATCAATTATTTCAGATTATAATTTGTTCGACACAATAGTGAATTGAAAATTATTTCAGATTATAATCTGTTTAACACAGTAGTGAATTGTTCTGATGATCATTCTCGTAAAATCACTTCCAAAATATTGTCTGTTTTATATTAGGAAACTTCCTTTCATTCTGTCCTGTGTGAAATCCTATAACCTTTCAGAAGAATGACTTGTACTTGCCCTTTGCTCTGAAAGTTTGGCAATGTTCTTTGGCCAAAAGCAATAAAGTGCCGGTTTGCCCTTAGCTTTATTAGGCTCCAGGCTAGCCATCTTGACAGGGCTTTGTCTCCAAATTGCCTTGCTCTCTGGGTGGTGCTTCCAGCCTACCTTTAACTCCTCACCTCGTCAAAATTTCAGTCAGTTTTTGAGTATCACAAAGAACACCTACCTAATAAACCAGTTCATGAGAAAGTTAATGACTGATAATAACTTTATGTGTGACCCCTCAGTACCCTGACTGGGTACTGCGTTAATTCAGATCTGTTGTGTCTCAGTAGGGGCTGTGGCTGAGGGAGGTGGGGAATGCAGAAGCTCTTCCCAGAGCTTTTTTGTGTTCTGTGAAGATCTATTCAATCTATAAAGAAAAACGCCATGCTTATAAACAATAGGGACAATGTGAAAAAGACCTTGTGATCTGAAAGGCCTGAATCTGAGGAGTCTGACACTCCATCTCAAAGATCCCTTGTGTAAGTTACATCTTTGCCTCAAGCCACCCTTCCCAGAAAAATCACTTTAGAATGATGGTTGTCTGAGACCGCTTATATCTGGATATAACAGTGTCACTTAGCCAACAGCCAGCTTGAGAGAACAAGGTAGGTAGATTTGATAATAATATGGTGGATATAAATTACAAAGCCAAGTGTATAAGAAATACCACATTGCAGCCTTTCCTGTAAACCCATTTGTTTCCATCAGGGACTAACCAGGAAAATAGAAACCACTTCAAGTATTTACAAACAGACAACTAAGCACAAGGAAAAGCTAACACAGACAATGGAAGAACTGAGAAGCTAAGCAGGATGGTGAGGTAATCGAGAAATTAGCAAGCATGGCCCCTAGCTGGAGAAATAAAGGGAGGAGACAGAGGTACGGGAGCCCAGGGGCCTGGCGATAGGGTCAACCTGGGAGCTGCAGCCAGAGAAGAGAAACAGCTACTGCCAAAGAAGTCATTTATGGCAAGGGAAGGGGGCAAATGTACCATAGATGTTCCTCTCCTTGTGCCCTCTCATCTCCTGCCAGCACCTGACATTCAGCCAAATCTAGGTCCCAGCCACTCTGAGAACCAGGGATACACCCTTTGGGGTTAGCCCTTCTGCAACACAGAGGCAAACAGGGGAAGGGCATGGAATGTGCAACAAGGGCAAACAGGCCCTGAATCAACACATCTTTTTATTTCACTTTCAAGGCTTCAGTTCTCCTTAAAGTTTTTCCCCCACTCCCTTGTAGGGTCAAAGTTCCAAGGGTTCCATGCCAGGCTATGCGTAGGTGGTGATGACAAGAAGTGGGAGGAAGTCCTTTGGTTTATATCCATCTGTCCACAGAGGTTCTAGTGTCCCTTCCCAGAGCGACCACCTACAGCAACATGCTGCTGTGTACAACATGTCCATAGATGGGCTGGCTCTGTCCTAAGCACTTGAACCCTCCCTTTAGCTCTCTCCTGCTCTAACACCACACTTGGAGCCAGGGAATATTTCTAAGGTCTCAGACTGTGCTGTTAAGCCTCATACATTATCAGTCATTTGTATTTAGGGTCCTTTATCAAATATATGGACACGGACAGGTTGAAAGTTTAAGAATGAAAAAAGAGATACATCTTGCACACATTGTTGAAAACAAAGTAAAAGTGGCTTCATTAATATTAGATAAAGTAGACTTCAGATCAAAGAAAACTGACAGAAAGGGGCATTATCAAATGATAAAATGGTCAACATACCCAAAAGACTAACATATAATGCACCAAGTAGGAAACCTGCAAATTACGTAAAACAGAACCTGGTGGAACTGAACAGAAAAATAGGCAAGCATACAATTACAGTTGAAGACTTCAACATCCCTCTATTAAGAACTGATAGAACAACTAGACAATAAATCGGCAAGGATTGAGAGCATCATCAACCAATAGGATGTGGTTGGCATCTATGTCCACCCATAAGCAGAAGGATGCACAACCTTTTCAAATGTCCATGAAATACCAAGAAGGACAATATCCTGGTTCATAAATCAAATCTGAACAAATTGAAAGCAATTAAATCATGCAGAGCATCTTCTGCAACTACAATAAAATCAAACTAGAAATCAAGAACAGAAAGAAAACCAGGAAGCGCCCAAGCACTTGGAACAAAACAACAAACACCTGCATAATCCATGAATCAAAGAGGAACTCTTGAGAGAAATTTTTAAAATACATTTATTTAACTGAATGAAAATGGAAATACAACATTTCAGAACATGTGAGACACAGGTAAAGCAGTATGGAAAGGGAGATTTGTAGCACTAAAATGTGTACATTAGAAAAGAGGAAAATCTCAGATTAATAATCTAATCTCCTATCTTAAGAATCTAAAGAGAAAAAAAAGAGCAAAATAAACCTAAAGCAAGCAGAAGAGAAGAAATAACAAAGATCAGAACAGAAATCAATGGAACTGAAAACAGAAAAACAATAGAGAAAATGAATGAAATGGAAAGCTGATTCTTTGAAAGGATCAATAAAATTCACAAACCTCTAGCAAAGCTAAGAAAAAAAGAGAAAACCTAAATGATCAAAATCAGGAACAAGACAGAAGATGTCACTATAGCCCCTGCAGACATTAAAAGGACAATAAGAACGTACTACGAACAACTCTATACTCATAAATTTGACAACTTAAATGAAATGGACCAATTCCTTGAAAAATATAAACTACCACAATTCACCCAATATGAAGTAGATAATATAAACAGCCATGTAACTATTAAAGGAATTTAATTTATAATTTTAAAACTTCCCCCAAAAAGCAATATTTGGGTCTAGAGAACTCCTGAAAAACTATCATACATTTAAAGAATTAATACCAATTCTGCAGTCCCTCCCAGAAAATAGGAGTAAACACTTCCCAATTCATTTTATGATGCTAATAGTACTCTGATACCAAAACCAGAAAAAGACACTATTTAAAAAGAAATCTACAGACAAATATCCTTTGTGAATATAGTTGTAAAAAAACTCAACAAAATATTAGCAAATAAAAATCAGCAATCTATAAAAAGAAATAGACACCATGACAGTGAGTTTATTCCAGGGATGGAAGTCTGGTTTGATATTCAAAAATCAATATTATCCACATAGTAATAGACTCAAGAAGAAAACTAATATGATCTCTAAGCACTGGGAAAAAGACAAAATTGTTTATTCTCACCACTCATATTCAAGTTGTACTGGAATTTCTAGCCAATACAATAAGGCAACAAAAGACAAACAGACTTGAATGGAAGAAATAAAACTACCCCTATTTACAGATGATCTGATTTTCTATAGAAAATCCCAGGGGCGCCTGGGTGGCGCAGTCGTTGGGCGTCTGCCTTTGGCTCAGGGCGTGATCCCCGCGTGTGGGATCGAGCCCCACATTAGGCTCCTCCGCTGGGAGCCTGCTTCTTCCTCTCCCACTCCCCCTGCTTGTGTTCCCTCTCTCGCTGGCTGTCTCTATCTCTGTCAAATAAATAAATAAAATCTTTACCAAAAAAAAAAAAAAAAAAAAAAAAAAAAAAGAAAGAAAAGAAAATCCCAAGCCATCTACAAACAAGAACAAGCAAACAAGTTCCTAGGATTATTTAGTGAGTTCAGCAAGGCCTCAAGATACAAGATGTACATTAAAAAATCTACTGTATTTCTGTGTACCTGTAATGAATATATGGACGCTAAAACTAAAAATACAGTATCATTTACAATCACTGAAAAAAAGAGAAATACTTAGGTTTAAATCTAACCAATGAAATATAGGACTACAAAATGCTGATGAAAGAAATCAAAGATCTAAATAAATGGAGAGAAGTACTGTGTTCGTGGATGGAAGATTCAACCTAGTGAAGATGTTAGTTCTCCCCAAATTGATCAACTGGTTTAATGCAATCCCTATCAAAATCCCAGCAAGGTTTTTTATGTAGACACAGATGAATTTATTCTATAATTTATATGGAAAGGCACAGTCCCAGAGCAGCTTAAAAAAAAAAATCTTAAAAAAGTAGAGTAGGGGTACCTGGGTGGCTCAGTCAGTTAAGCGTCCGACTCTTGATTTTGGCTCAGGTCATGATCTCAGGGTTGTGAGATTGAGCCCTACATCGGGCTCTGCACTGGGTGTGGAACCTGCTTGGGATTCTCTCCCTCCCTCTTCCTCTGCCCCTCCCCCCCACTCATGCTTGTGCTTTCTCTCTCTCTCTCTCTCAAAAAAAGAAGAGTAAGACAGGAGGAATCCGTCTACCCCTTTGCAAGACTCATTATATAACTATTTTAAATGAGACCAGTGGAATAGAATAAAGAACCCAGAAATAGACTCACAGAAATATGACAAACGGATTTTTGACACAGAAGCAAAAGCAATTCAACAGAGGGAAGGTAGCCATTATAACAAATATTGCTCCAAGCAACTGGACACCTTTAGGGAAAAAAATTGAAGTTCAACCTGGCTCATACTCTATACAAAAATTAACTAAAAGTGAATCATGAATGTAAATGTAAAACATAAAACTATAAAAACCATAAACATTTAGGAAAAGGTAAACTTCTCAGCTGCAACATGAAAAGCATGATGCACAAAATGAAAAACTGATTAAGTGGACTTCATTAAAATTAAAAACATTTGCTTTGCCAAAAACCCTGTTAAGAGGATCAAAAGACAAGCTAAAGAGTGGAAGAAAATATTTGCAGACCATATACCTAATGAAGAACTGGAACCTAGAATGTATTATAAATGTCTTAAAACTCGACAGTGAAAAAAAAATCAAAGAATCCAATTATAAAATAGCAAAAGATACAAGGAGATATTTCACCAAAGAAGATATATAGATGGTAAATCAGCACATGGAAAGGTGTTCAAGATTACTAGCCATTAAGGAAATGCAAAGTAAAAACAAAGTGAGATATTACTTATACAACTATCATAATGGCTAAAATAAAAAATAATGACAACACCAAATGCTGGTGAGCATGTAGAGAAAGTAAATCACTCACATTGCTAGTAAGAATGGAACATGGTAGGATGCCTGGGTGGCTCAGTCAGTTAAGCATCTGCTTTTGGCTCAGGTCATGATCTCAGGATCCTGGAATAAAACCCCATGTTGGGCTCCCCGTTCAGCAAGTAGTCTGTTTCTCCCTCTCCCTCTGCCCCTCTCCCCTGCTCATGCTCTCCTTCTTACCGTCTCGCTCTCTCACTCTCTCTCAAATAAACCAATAAAATCTTTAAAAAAAAAAAAAAAAGAATAGAACATGGCATAGCCATTTCTGGAAAACAATTTGGAAAAACACTCTGGAAAAAAATTGAACATGCAGTGACATATGACCCAATAATTATGTTCCTGAGCACTTTTTCCAGAGAAACGCAAACCTACATTCACCCACAACCTGTACATGAATGTTTTGGGCTCTCATAATAATAGTGCTCCGCATTATTCATTAGAATCGGAAACAGGAAACAATGTAGATGTTCTTCAGTGTGTGAATGGTTAAACCGTGATGCATCCATACCACGGAGTACTGCTCAGCAATAAAAAGGAACAAACTACAGATACGCGCAGCAATCTGCAGAGAATTATACAGAGAGAAAAAAGCAATCTCAAAAGGCTACAAATTGTATGATTTCACTTACAGAACATTCTTGAAATGACAAACTTATAGAATTGGAGAACAGACAGTGGTTGCCAGGGGTTAAGGCTGAGAGAGTGCACCACGGTTGAGTAAGTACTCTGTAGCACTCTACTGTAAGTTACCAAGAGGGAATCTGGGTAAAGTGTTTATGGGATCTTTCTGTACTATTTCCTGTAACTGCAAAATAACTCAAAATAACAAGCTTTAAAATATTGAAGGAGTTTAAAAGCAGCACGTGTGCATGTTGACAACATATCTCTAGAAGCATAGCCAAGAAGTGGAAAACATGAATTGCCCCCAAGGAGGAAAAGATGTGGCTGGGGAACAGAGTGGGAGGTAATCCTTTTAGTATACATTCTTTTGTATATTTTGAGTTTTGAGTGATGCGAAATTAATGCCTATTTAAAAAATTGATTTTCACGTATCTGTTTTGAAATTCCTCAACCAATCAAAGCCTGATGGTTTCCAATTGTTAACAGTTTTGATCAATCTGTTAATTTTCTATTCAGAAACTACGGGAAGTGGCTTTTTTTACCCTTCCAATCAGTAGCCTAGCGCAGTATTACAACTTCTTGTTCTTCCTAAACGCTTAGCCAAAATCCTTCTTTTTTAAATTATGAAAATCCACTTTAATATGTTCATTCTTTTCCAGAAAAAAAAAGAAGTTTATGGGAAAATCTGTGTTGTTCTTTGTTACTATTGTAGTTACTACAGTGTGTTGACTATGAAATTACTGACCACTTCCTCAGATTCCACATCAGCACCAGGGCAAGAGCTGGATAATAACTTTAAGACTTCACTGCTTTCAAACCCAGAATGAAGTTTTAGGTTGATTTTTCCTTTGGTGTTGAAAAATAACAGCTGACCCTTGAACAATTGGGTTTGAACAATAACGGACCCTTGAACAACACAGGTTTGAACTGCGCCAGCCCATGCATACTTGGCTTTATTTTTATTTTTATTTTTATTTATTTACCCTTAAAGATTTTATTTGTCAAAGAGAATAAGAGAGAGAGAGAAAGGCAGAGAGAGGGAGAAGCAGGCTCCCCACTGAGCAAGGAGCCTGATTTGGGACTTGATCCCAGGACCTTGGGATCATGACCTGAGCTGAAGGCAGACCTTTAACTGACTGAGCCACCCACGTGTCCCTAGGATTTTTTAAAAAATACAGTACAGTACTGTAAGTGTGTTTTCTCTTTCTTGTGATTTTCTTAACATTCTCTCTTCTCTAGCTGACTTTATTGTAAGAATACAGTGTATAATACATACACAAAATATGTGTTAATTGACAGTTTATGTTTTGGTTAGGCCTCTGGTTAGCAGGCGGCTATCAGTAGGTACATTTTGAGGGATTGAAAGGTATACACAGATTTTCCACAGCAAGGTGGCGGGGTGTTCTTCAAGGGTCAACTATATGTTTTTTCAATGCATTACAAAGCTTGAAAAGAAACACGTCTGACCAAATACATAATACAACTTACGTGATAGCTTGAATGAGATTTTACAGTGTTTTCTCAATCTAGGGTTTATTTAGGTTTAAAACACATCCAGATTTTTCTACTGTTCCCTCCTGGGTTTTCTGTCTCAATTTCTAAAAGTCTAAATGAAATCTCTCTCTCCCGGTGCTTGAGGGAGCCCTGAAAAATGAGGCGGAGCTCTCTCTCTGTCTTCTGCATGCAACCACCTAACCAGCTCGTATTGGTTGATGACGCTCTTGTCCTCCCTTATGATGTAGGATTTCCGAGGGTCTGACACGCTCCCGGGAGAAGGGTCCGTGACCGACACTGACCTCGTTCGGGACTCGGCGTGTGCTTTAACATCCTCACGTGTTCAAGTTGGAAACAACACCAGAACCAGTAGCTAAAACCACCTCCTTCTAATCGTTTCACAAGTGAGGCAATAAAGCTTTAAAATAAAGTGCCTCCCCACACATTTGAAATAGAATTCCATTTACAGAGATTAATTTACATTTTTCGGGCACATGGTTATTGTGTAAAAAGCTGTCCATCGGGCTTATCCCCGAAGAGAGGCCGCGCGTAGTTCAAGCAGCGCCAGTGGGCTTCGGAGCCGGACAAACCGGGGCGCAGGCCGCCGCCTGACTCTCCAAGCAGTGCTCCGTGGAGCCCTTTCCGGGGGGCTGCCGGCTCCCCAGGAGCGGTGGTGAGGCCGCGGCGCTAGGGGCGGCCGTCGCTTCGGCCCGCGGAAGGGGCTCCAAATCAGGAGTTTCTCTCTAAAGTTCCCTTCGCGGTTAAAGCCCACTTACTGAAGAAGGGATGAGCTTGAACTTCAGAACAACAGTAGGGGACGGTCTGAGAGGAGGTTGTGTTGGATACAAGCACCTGCCGTCAGGCCGCAGTTTTCTGCGTTGCAGTTCACTGGATGTAGAAACCAGCGGCTTGGCTGGTGGAGGAGAACCGAGTTTCCCTCCGCAGGTGTCTCGGTTAGGCAGTCTGGACCCGGTTTGTGGCAGCCGCCGCGGCAGGGAGCGTGGCGTGTCTGTTTCCTGCATCTGGGAGGTTCCAAAGGCTGATGGCCAGGGGAGCTCCTCAGAGTGACAGGCGGGTCCTGGGACACTCAGTCCTGCCAGTTTCTCAAGCTGAAGAGGCAAAACCCTATAACTCAGTAACCGGCATTTCCTTTGGATGAAACCCTTCAGGAGTGGCGAGGACAGTCATAAAGTGCCAAAGTCCTGCCCTTGTCCCTTGCTGTTGGCATGGGCCCTGAGGGCGTGTTGTCACTGTAGCGCCCTTGTGGGCCCTGTGCCCCTGGGCTGGTGAGATGAATCCTCTGAGCTCACCGGAGGCTGCCTGGCCGCAGGTTAAACACAGCAACAGAAACCAACCACCAAAGAGATCTTTACAGGTGGATGGGACTTTGGGGAGTTTGCTTGACCTCGAGAAATTAACCCAATTAACAAGGAAGGTAGGAGATAAAGATAGATTCTCTTACACATCACCCTCCCATATTCTATTACAGTTAGGAAAATGTTTCTATTCCTTAATACGAATTTTAACCCCTCTGCACTGACACTTACTGTTTAGTGCCTTCTCTTTGTCTCTCTCTCTGTCTCTGTGTCTTTCTTTTTCTCCCTATGTGTTATTCATTAGTTGCCAGTAGGAAGGATGAATAGGCAGAGCTTAATCTTAAACCGTAGGACGCTCCACCTTTTGAGTGCCAAGCCCACCTGGACTTTCCTTCATGTTGTTCCAGATTGAATATGTCATTGAAAATATGGTTGAAGATGATTTCATTTTCTGGATTATACTCCTTGGAGGGGGGGATGGAAACAAGGGCGAGGTAAATCCCTGTGGGGCAGGCAGTAGGATTTTCCTAAAAAGAGGAGGGAGAACATTGGCCGCAAGGAAAAAGAAGGCAGAAGAACAAGACAGAAATAGTGTGTGCTCTGAAGTGACCCCTTCTGGGGGGCTGAACTTGCCTCTTTTTTTCTCTCTTGGATTAGAGAAACAGATATATCTGGGGTATAACATTAAAGGTTCTTATCTTTGGTTGCAATTAATGTTCTTTAATTATTCCTCATTCTTCAGAGAAAACTGTCTCACCCATGCAGCCTTGACTGCTAGCGCTTTGGGGGAATTAGACTACATAGTAAGCAAACGAAGTGTGGAATTTCCAACCGCAGGAACATGGGGTCCAGGCAGCACCCTAGCGTGGGGGGAAAGTAGGGAGCTCCAGCTGGTAGCAGCCTCCAGTGGAGAGGACGCGCTGGGGAGGAGCAGTTGCCAAGCTGAGGCTTCAGGGGTGGGTATGAAATGAACATTCTCCTTTGCAAATCTCACAAAGAGAGAGTAAGAGTTGGCGAGATGGGAAGAGGTGGCCACGTAGATCACACTCAGTGGACACAACGTAGCCCTTCTCACAACACGGAGACCACCCTTCACACGAGGAGCCCCAGTTCCCACCTAAGCCTCTTCCCTTATCTTGGGTGCTTTCTTTCATTAGAACAAACTTCCAGTGTCAATCATCACCTGTGTAGTCATCTAACGAAATAAGACAACAAATCAATCTGAGCCCATTTTAAGAGGCTAGTTCCTATTAAATCAGTAGGTTAACACCAGCATTACACTGTATCCGCGTGGGCGTCCATGTTCGTCGAGGCCAGCACAGACAGAGCCGCGGTTCCAGAAGGCGTTAACCTAGTGCACATCAACTCAAATTTGTGACTCTCCAAGTGACATTCCCTTGATGTTTCTGTGTTTCCATATTGTTTCAATAGCCACATGTGTCAGATGTGTTTCTGAAACTTTGTAGGTAGAGAATATTTAAGATACCTCTTTTCCCGTAAGTTTCCAGTTGCCCTTTTGAAGTCCCCACAATAACATGTAACTTTAACCTTCACGTTTCCAAGTATTCTGCCCTTGTTGATGTACGATTTGCATACAGTAAGTTCTTTGTTCAAACTCTAATGTAGCCAAAAGGACAGTCAAATCACAGAACTTTCATAGCCTTGTTTCTGTAATATCACACAGACATTCCTGTGCACTGCACAGGTGATTATCATTTCTTGGACTTCTTGGAATTCTAAGAGATTTTTATATTGAAGTTATCATCCTACCTAAGAATTCAGCAGAATTTATGAATAGAAGACTCACAGGGACAGAATGGCATAGATCTCATTGGTCACTAATCTCTGCTTCTCTATGTTCATTTACAAAAAAAGATAGTCTTATTATGAGACTGGACTCACCTTCTGTTGCACACGACAAAGGTTTTGAAGTGCCGAGAAGTATGTATCTGTGAAGGATAAGCTGATATTCAAAAAGCATTGTGTAGTTTCTTTTCTCTCATCCTAGGCCACAGGTGATGATCTCCAACTGTAAAGATCAAATTCTCCGTTTCCTGGAAAAATTCGCTGCCCAAAGTCCTATAAGACAAGTTTGGAGCAGGAAGTCCATTTAATCATGCTCAAGGGAAATATTTCTTCCTGGTAGAGAAAGCAATTTGATACTAGAAGCCCACTTATTTAGAATTGGAGTAAGAACTGCATACACTGTCAGAGCTATGGGTCAGATGGTCCAGGTCTTTTCTGGGTCCATTTGGACATCTCTTTCCTGGGCAACCTGAAGACAGGAGCTCTAAATGGTTCGCAAGCCTAGATTTCCACTTCTCCAAGCTACCCCTTCTGTCCTTTGAACATCTAAGTATTTACCTGGAAAAGCCCCCCAGGGCTGTCCTACAGAGAAAGCCTCTCTGTGTTAACCTCTTTTTAAACATCTGACAGCTTCTGGTTTTTTGAGGAAGTGGTATCTCCACCCACCACAATTTGGTGAGTCAAACCAACATGTTATTATATTAAGTACCATAAGCAAGCAATAGGGTGACTATGACTTCCTTATAAGGCTTTGTGACTTCTGCATTATCACTTTATTGATTATTTTTGAAACTTAGGTCAATTTTTATTGACTCATCAGCCAGAAATCATAAATCTGCTCTTTGGTTTCTGTGCTCCTCAGTAACAAAGCCATCTCAAGGATGCTACGTTATTAACTCTAGCATAGTTACCAGGCAAAAGAAAGCTTTTGTTTTTCTGTGCTAAGTCATCAGAGTCAGAAAGAAAGAATTGGCTTTTAAAATCACACTGTGCATGCTTAAGTTCGGTCCTTAAATCAAACCTGGGGCATGTGCGTGTGTGAGGGAGAGAGAGAGACAGAAAGAAGGAGGAAGGGAGGGAGGGTTGAGAGACAGAGAGAGAGAGGACATTCCTACATTCCTGGAAGAGTTGCTGGTCACCCTTTCCCCCCCCTAAGACTAGCTTAACTTAATCATACTTCTGTAGTCACAGTTTTTTGTTCTTGCCTTTCCATTGCTACAAATCCTGGATGAGAATTTTCTTCATTCCGATATCCTGGGAGCGTACTGGGGACATACAATCAATATCTTCAATATCTTCATGGTCCAGATTCTATTCCTCCAATCCCCTAGTCCCCAGGATATTCAACACAGAACTGTATTTGCAGGGAGCAACTGCTCACCAGTCTTGAGGTCTTATGGACAGTATAAGTCAGGGATCAAAGATTTTTTTTTCTCTTTTATCACCAACATTCAGTGCTAGTACATAGTGAGTACTCAATAAATATTGAGGGGAGCAAGGAAGGAAGGGGCATTTTGCAAATGATCCAGCAAAAAACAAGCAAAAAACTGGGCATTTTATGTTTTAAGCCATGATATAAGGGGGTTGGTGGCAAGGAAATCCTAATACTTATGACAATCAGAACCAAGACTGCCGTTTTATATATATGGGGGAGAGGGTAAAATTACTAATACACATGAGAGTGGTGATGATAAATTGATGACAGCAACGATGATGATGATGGTGATAATTCTTATTAAAACTTACTAATTTTTAACTGGAGGACTAAAAAAATGAGGAGAAAACAAACTTTTGATTGGTTATATTAATATTACTTACAATCATTTACATGAACTATTTCTATCTAAGCCAGATTACTTTGCAATATGATAATGATGATAAACAGGTAAGATTAGTTTTATTATATATTAGTTTATTATATATTAGTTTTATATATTATATATTAGTTTTATTATTATAATTTTATGCCCCTAAAGGAAAAAATATTTTTTTCCCGGCCATGGTGGGAATAAGTTGTTTTGTTCTTTTACTAATTAGTCATATCCTCAAACCAGGTTGGATTATCTTTACAATCAGCCTTGGCAAACAGGTGCTATTTTGTTTCAACTGCAGACAAGTTGATAGCTTAGAAATGTAGCAGTTTCTTATGAACAGTGCATACAGGGATAAGCAGAACCAACACAAATGAATAGCTTCAGTGTTTAGAGGTATCTCACTTGCTTTTCCTGAAATTTACTAAACTCTTTTGTCTTGATACTCTTAAATTTCATAGAATATGCCTACATGTGACTTTTTCTTTATTTCTCATGTTTGCCACGCTATAGTTTTTTTCACTGAAAGCATTCATCTTTCAGTCTGGGTTATTGCTCTCCACTGTTTCTTCACATATTAACTCCTCTCTGTTTCTGGGACTCCTAATATCCAGATATTAGCCTTTCTGCTTATCGCCTCCATATTGCTTAACTTTTCTTTTATATTTTCTGTGTCATTTTTACCTGTTTTCTCTGGGGAAATCCCTCTATCAAATTTCCAAGGTGTTCATTAATTCTGCAGCTGTACCAACTCTACTTTTTATCCCATCTATTGGGCTCTTTATTTCAACTCTCATCCTTTTTTACACCTAATATTCCCACCTGTTTCTTTTTACATTCTCTTATTATGGTATCATGTCGGTAATATCGGTCCTAATCTATTTGAGTGTATTTACAATGTCTATTTTGAATCCTTGTCCCATCACTTGTAAAACTTACTCTTTTGATGGACTATGTAATCCAGGTTGCTGTTTTCTTAAAAAACAGACAAAGAAACAAACAAATTGTGCTCCTCAGATACCCCCTCATTTTAACCTATTAGTTGATATTCCTGTTGGAGTACTCATTGCTCTATCAAGCAACATACACGGGGGAAGGCCAAGGGTCAAACTCCAGTCTAGCTCTGACCTGATGCCCTTGGATTGTTTGCAGGGCAGGAGAGAGGTATGAGCCTAGAGGTGGACTGCTGTGAGCACCAGAGAAACATCTTAGTTTGTGTCACCGGTCCTGCAGGTTTGCGCGAGGAGGCAGAAGAAAAGTGACCATGCAAGAACCATCAATCCCCACCTGCTTTTTTGGAAACTCCTAACCAATATTTGGACTGCCAAGATTTCACACCTGACTCCACCTGCATCAGTGTGCATCCTGGCACCACTGATGGCCCTGACGCAAGGTAGAGAATGTCCTAGACTTGGACCATCATGTCCTCACACAACAGTTCAAAACAGCCCTCAGTCTGCCCAGGAATTTCTGACAGCTTCACGTCTATCCTGGAGTTTCTACTTCCACTGGCATTGATCTTGGGGGAGTGACCTCGTGGTGCTTCATGGCACAATGTCTTGACAGGAAGGGGTGATTAAAACTTACTTTACTCAAACTCCATATAAAATGCTTTGTAGTCATCCAGTGCTTCATAAAAACTGTTCACATTTTGTACAGGCCCACAGTGGTAAGATGCTTGATTGCAATGTGCGGATAACGCAACGCGGCACTTTCAGGCATGTAACTGGGATTCCATGATAAACTATATTACGGATGTGAGATTGGAAATGGCAAATCTATACATTACTACCAAAAAAAGTGGCCATGTTTGTTTTATCTCTTCCATCTGAGACACATGATTATGTTGTTTTTCTGATCCAGAAAGAGAAAATCCTTTAAGATAACATCGTGCCTATTTGTAAACCACCACAGGCCCACCCAAATCTGGCTGGCAGACATTACCTTGGCTGCATGGATACATAGCAGTGCTAACTTCTGGCTTTCCTTAGTAGTCAAGACAGCTAGCTGTACGCTTAAAAAAACAATCAACCCTTGAATCTCAGTTCTTTAACACCCCACAAGTTAATGTTTCTCTTGCATGTTATGTATCACCATAAAAATGCTCTGCTTCGTGTAGTCATTCAAGGACACAGGCTGATGGACGTTCCACTGAGCCAACATATGGTGGGAGAAGAGAGGGAAGAGACATCTTAAATCGGATCTTCTGTGCCTCGGCAGAGCTGACGCCAGCCACTGCCGCTGAAAGCTCATTGGCTAGAACTAGTCACATTGCCAGGTCTGCCTGCAGGGGGGCTGGAATGTGTTGTTGTCCATATGCCCCGAAAGGAGAGGAGATTGGATATTGATGAGCTCTGGAAATGTCTACCACATGTTCTCAGTGCTGTGTCACTGTATTTATGATACAAGTTTCATTTCCAAGATGACACGCTGCACAGATTCGCCTCTTAGCTTTTTTTATTCTCTTTTTCTGTTTTTCCAGTGGGTTTACTTCTTCCATATCCCTAATAAAGATGTTTCCCAAGGTTCAGTTCCCAGCCATATGCTACTTTTTTTATGCATTATTTTTCTTGAAGCTTTAAGTAACATCTATCATGGTGTTTCTCATAGTTCCTTAACTATAGAAGTTTAATAAATATTGAATTATTGATGAGCTAATTAAATATCAGCTCAAGGCTAAATGGTGTTTTTAGAAATTCCATATTTGGTATGCGTATTTAGTAATCTTTATACTTAATAGTAGAAAACTTCAGTATTCTACCTCCTTTTCCTCATATTACTCCCCTCTCTACCTTTTTGTTTACCTTAACACCTTAACTTTATTATTAAAAAACAGTACTAGCTCTATAAAGAGCTCTGGCCTTTGATAAACCAGAGTTTGTAAGTAATAACAGCATGAGGATATTCAAATGATAAAAAAGTAAACAAGAAAACAAAGTATTATTTTTGCATTTCCAACTTTAAACCATCGAATGATTATCTTCATTTTTAGTTGTCTCTAGTCAGTGTTACACAAATCATACTAACTTCAATGTCAAAACATTTTTGGAAACAGTTTATTTTTTTTTAGTATCTTCAATTAGAAACTATTTAAGAGTAGTGTTTTTCATAAATAGTAGCAATTTCTGGGCTAGAGGACCAAAACTAACTAATTTTTAAAATATTGAAAGTTGGGGGGCGCCTGGGTGGCTCAGTCAGTTAAGCATCTGCCTTCGGTTCAGGTCATGATCCCAAGATCCGTTTCAGAGTCCGGCTCAGACTCTCTGCTCAGCGGGGAGTCCGCTTCTCCCTCTCCCCCTGCTGCTCCCCCTGCTTGTGCTCTCTCTCTCCCTCTCTCAAATAAGTAAAATCTTTTAAAAAAAATAGTGAAAGTTGGGTTGCCTGGCTGGCTCAGTTGGTTAGGCCTCAGACTCTTGATTTTTGCTCAAGTCAGGATGTCAGGTCGTGAGATCCAGCCCTGCGCCAGGCTCTGCACTGGACGTGGAGCCTGCTTGAGATCCTCTCTCTCCCTCTCCCTCTGCCCCTCCTCACTCACATGCTCCCTCTCTCTCTCTCAAAAAATAAATAAAATATTGAAAGTTATTTTCATTTAAACTTTCACATGAATATGTAAGTAATTCAAAAAACAGAGTTGTTCATTGATTCATTTTTAAAAAATATCTATTGAACACAACAGTGCTTAAGGCAGCTTGTTAATAAAACTTTGAAATCTCTGAATTCAGGTACCAATGAATAGATTTCTAAAAATCTATCATATCCTCTTGGATGAAGTTTGTACATTTCTCAGTGTGTACTATGTATGAATATATGTAGACACATGTGCATATTACACCTACGTATCTAGAGACAGAGCGAGGCAGATGATGGCTCTTGTTCTTGCTGCTTTGTTATTGGGTTCCATCGGCCAAGAAAACCTGTTTCTTGTTGTTCAGTCCAAAAATATATCAAAAGGAAACTATGATTCTACATGAAACAGAGGTGAACTTTTTACTCTATACCAAACATTTTCATAGAAAAGATTATATATTAAACAGATTTATTTTCAACTAAATTATATTGAGTCTCTCCTGTAACTGCCTACTAGAGTGTTAATTGCTTTTATATACCTTTTAAATCTTTTCAAAGAGCCAGAAAACAGTACCCGATATACAAAAAATACTTTGTGTCTATTATGGATTTTTACAGGTTTATTGGAGTGTAATTAAAATAAAACAAACCGCACTTCTTTAAAAAGTACAATTTGATAGGTACAGATATACGCACACACTTGCGAAGCCATTGCAACAATCAGGATAATGACGGTATCCATCAGTCCAGGGCTGCCTCGAGCCTTCGTCATCCTTCCTTCCACAGTGCTTTGCATCGCCACCCCGCCCCCACCCAGGCAGCCAGCGATCTGTTCTGGCATTAGATTTGTTTTCATATTTTAACATTTTATGCACATGGAATGATACAGTGTGGATCCTTTTGTTTGCCTGGCTTCTTCCACTCATCACAGTTCTTTTTTTTTTTTTTTTTTTTTAAAAATTTTTATTTGACAGAGATAGAGACAGCCAGCGAGAGAGGGAACACAAGCAGGGGGAGTGGGAGAGGAAGCAGGCTCCTAGCGGAGGAGCCTGATGTGGGGCTCGATCCCATAACGCTGGGATCACGCCCTGAGCCGAAGGCAGACGCCTAACCGCTGTGCCACCCAGGCGCCCCACTCATCACAGTTCTATGGAGACTCACTCCCGTTGCTGCATGTATCTACAGTTTGCTCTATTTTCATGCTGAATAGTATTCCATGGTATGGATATATCACAATTGTTTACCCATTTGCCTGTTTTGTAGACATTACAAATGAAGCTGCTATGAACATTCAGGTTCAAGAATTTGTGTGCATAGGCTTTCTTTTATTGTGGGTGGATATATAGGAGTGGAACGACTGGGTCGTATGATATATAGATGTGTAATTTTTAACGCAGTTGTCAAACTCTTTTCCAAAGTGGTCATACCATTTTACATTCTCACCAGCGGTGGATGAGGGCTCTGATGGCTCTGCTTCCTTGCCAACACGTTGTACAATCGGTGTTCTTAATTTTCCTCATTCTAACAAGGGTGTAGTTGTATCTCATTGTAGGTTTAATTTACTCTTCCTTAATGACTAGTAATTTTTTTAAAATTTTTGTGTGCTTTTTTCCATCTTTACATTTCTCTGCTCAAGTACATACTGAGATCTTTTTCAAACCTTGTGTAAGAGTGTTTGTACTTACAAAAATATTTCTACATCTTTTTGTTTTTACAATAGTTTGAAAGTCTGAAATTATTTCTGAATAAAAAAGTAAAAGTCATTATAAATATGGTCACAAGAATTATAAATGTTAACAAATCATCTTTAAAGATATCTTCAAATATAAAAATACATTAAATACTTAAAATATAAATATACACAATATAATATTAATTAATATAAATTAATTTTAATATATTAAATATTAAATAGTAGTTTAAACTCTAAATGACGCAAGCCAAGATCAAGAAGTGAGGAGGACAGGTATGAAGCAATAGACACAGAGAGAGCTTCCCACCCACTGAAGTGGGCTAAGTCAAAACGCTCAGTTTCAATCCTGACTTGCATAACTAGAGATCTGTTTGTTTAACGCAAGGACAAGCAAGAAGTGAAAACCGCACAAATCACTGCAGGAGACAAAAGCGAAAGAACTATATTCCTTATACTGAAAGACATCACAGGACATGGCACCAAAAGATAAAAATAAAAACTTAAAGCAACATGACAGACAAAACAAACACCCTAGTTAAAGATTTTAGATTTTTTGAGAAATGCAAACATGTTCACAACATAATGTTAAATAAAATGTGTAAGATTCAAAATGTATTCAGAATGACCATAATTATTTTCAACACACACATACACATTCAGCACAGAAAAAAACGAATCGAAGTCAATACATCAAAGTAGTTGTCTTTGGGTGGTAAAGTTACGCACAATTTTTATTTTCTTAATTATAATTAATGTTTGTTCAAAGTTGTCTGTAGTGAGCATGAATTACTTTTATACTAAAAATATGAGTTCTATTTTTTAAAAAGAAAAATAGAGCTTTCCATCTCTCCCTGTTTCCACAGTGAAACCTGATTAAATGGTGCATGAAATGGCATCAGGACCTTCTGCGTAACATCTCCCAGGAAAACTGCAAGTCTGCCCCTCGGGCAACATTGCTGAGGTAACAAGTTTTATCACTTAAGTTGTTTTACCTGGAACGGTCTCCCTCACATCAATTTTAGTTTCATCTTGGGCATACGAAAGGTCATATCAAGAAGTTACAGGAGTAAACATTAATGTCAGTCAGTTTTGATTAAAGTGGAGAACTTCCTCCCATTCCGGAAGACCTAGAAGGGGGGGAGTTTTCCCTTTATATTTGCAGTTGTTGTTTGTATTATTAGATGATTTGGGCTCACTTCCAGCAGTGATCCATTTGACTTCACGGATTCACAAAGGCAGCACAGAGCAGAGATTAGGAGCATAGACTCTAAGACAGGATCTGGACCTGAGTCCCAGCCCTTGAGCTAGTAAGTATCTTTGTGCCTTAGTTTCCTCATCTGTGAAATGGGCACGATAATAATGGTACCTACTTTATAGTCATTTTGAGAATCTGGTGAGTCTCTTGTCCCTCAGAGTAACATAGAGTACTATTTCTATTTCTGTATCTTGTCATACACAGAATTGGGAAACACATTGCATTTCTCTATTGGGCTCCTGCTCCCTTTTGACCTCCCAGTCTTCTAGATACAGTTGTTTTCAACCTTTTATCTTCCATCACCTCCTCAAAAGCTGCCTTGCCCTGTGGATACTGCATCCTTACAGTACTGTTTTCTACTTTCCAGAATCATGGCTGGGGACAATCCACACCAGTTTATTTACATGCTGTTCCTTTGCACAGGGCCTTTCTGGAGATAATGCCTCAATCCTATGTATCCAGAGTGGTGTGACAAAGAACAGTGGTCAGAAGGATGTTAACAAGTGTGTTAAGAGAAAAGGAAATGGTGTTGAGCTCCTAAAAAGTCAGTAAATATGCTCGGTTTAGCAAAATTAATGTATGCAATTTTGAGGACTCTATAATATGCTAATGTGTATGTCCTGGTGGGGAAGACAAAGTGTGTACCATTTCTCAAGCTTATTTGCCTGGTGGAAACTTTAATTTTCTCTCAATGTTCCTATTAACTGGTGGAAAAGTTGGCAGAACCCCACTTTGAAAAATGCCATCTGTCTTTACTGAAAGGAGGGACACTCTGTGGTGAAAACACTCCACAGTCTTGTGGAAAAGAAATGTTTCTGAAGACACCATTCAAATCACACCATTTTGCTTTGGGTGGCCAGAATGGGTTCATCATCAAAATCCCCAAAGTGATTCAATCCCCCCTCAGCCTGCCTCAGGCCTTCAGGCCTGTGCTCATTCTACAAATTTCTATGGAGGGCCCACTGCATAGCAGGAACTGTTTTGGATGAGCGGCTCTGACTTTGTTTCCTTGGTGGGGACTACAGAGCCTTACCTGACAGCTCACCAGGACTATTGCTGAAGACTGGAAAACATGAATCAGACATTCAGGTAAGAGACTTTCCCCATCCTTTAGGGCACTCAAGAACAGAGCCAGCCCCGAGGTGCGGATGGATGGTGGAGGAACTAAACAGTGCTCTGAGCTCTGCTTGGTCCGCTCTTCACGGCACACGACTTTAGTGTCCTTGGCAATGTTCATTCAGTCTTCAATGTAAAGGTCACACAACTTAGAGTCCAACAAGTTCCACAGGCTGATAATATGAACAGTGACAAAAACTGAAGATATTTACTATGTTAGGCATTTTATTTATGTTAAATCCACTTTTACTCCACTTGGACAGCTAAGTATTTTCCTGTCCCTGGTTGAAATGTCAGGCAGGTACCATCATTTTTAGAATCTTAACAAAAACATACATCCTCGAATCCCTTCTAGGCACAAAAATATTCTCATTTTAGTAATTAAAATGCTCAGTGCCTTGTAATAACTACTGTTCCAAACTTTCTTGCAGCTCCCTCCCTGTCCCAGTGTGGGCAACTCCTACCGTCCTTACTTCAGAGGTGTGGTGAGGGTAGGAGAAGAAAGGGGCAGGGGGCACAGATACGGCCCCTGGGGCTCCTGGGCTGGTGGACCGCCAGCAGCGATTCCCTCTCCGGCGGAGCTCCTCAAAGACACTGCTGGGGCCCTCCCAGCCTGAGGCTCACCGTGCCCTGCCCCACGTGGTCATCGTGCTTTCTCCCTCCTGTCCTGGGCATCTACCTGGTGGCCTTTGTGGTGTTTTAAAGTAATTAAACAAGGAAACCAGGAGACTGAGCTGCCTCTAGTGTCCTGGTAGCCTACATAAGTCAGCACAAACCTAAGTCTGGGTCCGTTCCTGTAAGCACACTCCCTGCAGTAAAACGAAATTTAAGAACAACCAATCACATACAGCCAACTGGTTGTTCCTAAGTAAGGCAGCCACTTAAGCTACAGCCACTCAAATCATCCCCTTGCGTCATGTCCAGGTCTGCTCTATAGAAGCCTTTCCCCCACCTCTTGTCCGTGGAGTGCTCCTAGCACTTTTCAGAACAATCCATGCTTGCTCAAACTCTTGAAGATTGTAATGTGCCTTAGGTTATCTTTCAACAGTGGGTATCAGATAGTCTTTCCAGATAGGGATTCTTCACATCACTGGAGTTCACATCTTGCCCATGAGAAACATTCCTGCTTTTCGGCCAGCCAGCAATAGAAATGTACTTTGAGCGCAGTTCAGCTCTGCTCGCTCAGCTCTGCCACCTCAAGGCAAAGCAGCCACAGCCTCTCAAATGCCCTTTCTGTGCTTCAACTCCAGGAGACTCGTGTCAAGACCCCCAAGGGCTTCTCTTGAAGGTCCCTTTCTCATGTAGGTGAGAAGGAACAGTACCCACTCTTCAGACCTCCGACAGCCATCTCCAAGAAAATTCTCTTTAAGACAATTCTTTCTTTCGAGCCACCTGGGCTCTCTTACATGCTTGAGGTAGGTACTGAGCGGAGGTTCGCCGTGGTTGACAGCTCTTTGTGCACCTACTCTTATCAGTGGCCTCTTGACTATGCAGATACTTTGAACCTGTGATTAGTTCTAGACCTTTGGGGATTCAGTGACAACGGAGGTACAGAGTCTCACTCGAACAGCCTGGTATACCACCAGTGTCTGATTTTAAATGATAGAGGTCCTCTGATGATTCATTAGATACTAGGTTCTGGGGAGAGCATCACACAGACAAGGAGTTCTGTCCTTTTAAAAACGGATATATCCGCAGCTCCTACAGCAATGCCTGACACACAAAATTTTGTTAAATGTGTGTATTATTTTACAGATAAGAAAACTGGGGCTTAGAAAAGGTAAGTAACTTGTCCAAGCTTATTCACCCAGTAAACCGCAGAGCCACGGTTTGAATAATAGTGACAGAAAGCAACTAATGGTAAGCAGATGTATTCTATTTAAGCTTTTCTTTTTTTAAAGCTCTTCTTTTATATGTACTTCTGCGACCTTATATAGAAGTATTTGCATAGAGCCTTTAAATTCATCTTATTTTCATAGAAATCTAGGATTTGGTTACCCTGTATTTCAGATACTCATGGAGGCTCTTCCGGTCGCACTACCCGGCGATCTGACCTTGGATGGCCATACTGCCATCTGGTGTTGAATATATGAATTGCAAGTTTAACATTACACACCTTTTAGATCACGGTTTAAACTTTACATCCAGTTAACTCATTTAATCTCGCAAAACCCTGTGAAATAGGTACTATTTGTATACCCATTTTTTAAAATATAGATATTATTTATTGATTTATTTGAGAAAGAGAGAGAGTGCAAGTGGGAGTAAGGGCAAAGGGAGAGGGAAGGGAAAAGAACCTTAAGTCAACTCTGTGATGAACACAGAGCCACACGCTGGGCTTGATCTCAAGACTCTGAGATCATGACCTGAGCTGAAACCAGAAGAATGATGCTCAACTGACTGAGCCACCCAGGTGCCCCTGTATACCCATTTTACAGATGACTTATACACTGGCAGGGTTAGGACTTGATCCCAGGCTACCTAGCTCTAAACCTCACTCTTTTATTACATTGTCATGTTTCTCGAGTAGAGGAAAACCAATTTCACTCTATTTCAGTAATGCTAGATGTCTTAGGCCCTCTGCCTCCTTGCTCTTCTCCAACCTGCTTGTTGACATTTCATGGGGTTATGATGATCTCCACCAGCCATCTAGGTGATGCTAGAAGGAAACTCAAAACCATCTTGTTATTTCCTCACATAATTTTCGTTTCCTCATTTCTGAGTATTTTACAGCCAATCCAAGTGAGGAAGTTATAGTCTGGTATTTCATCAGCCATAATGAAGCTTACTCTCTAACATCTACCATCTCTAGTTCAATAAACACTACACAAGAATTCACATGTGATAGTTATAAAATAATGACCCACATGGAAATGTTTGCCTCATTAGTTTATAGTTATTTCTCCTGAAGTTAATACTTCACTACCTGAATGGTTTGAAAGAGAACAACTCTCCTTTGCGGAATCAGGAAATCTGATAATTACGTATCATTCATCTAATGTCAGAGGTAATTTTAAAAAATGAGTAGGTCAAACATTCTTAGTGAGACCAATTTTTAATGCTATACCCATTATTTTTGTGATGCTTTTATCTTTAAAATATCTTGCAATTTACAGGGCACTTTCACATAGCTTTTTGGGTTTTTTTTGTTTTTTAATTCTCCTAATTACGATTTGAAGTATTTTTACTCTCATTTACAGACGAGGCAATTGAGACCCAGAAAGTTTTTTTGTGACACGTCCAGGGACAGTTAATAAGTAGTTGAGCTAGGACTAGAACTCCGTCTGATTCTAATCCAGAGCCAGACCATTTTAAAGGCTTTCCTAATACCCATGCTAATGTCAATTTCTAAATTATCTTTCTTTTCCAAGAGATTCCTTCATGAGACAAGAAGTTTAAGGTCAAATGCATTTGGGGAACATTGTCTATTAAACTCTCCATTGAAAGAATCACAAATTTGTTATCATTTTTAAAGGCTGTGAAGGAGTCCTGCATTAATGAAGCTCATTTAACTTTGTTTAATCTAAGCTTATTTCTAGATTTAATTAATCATTGAACTTTTTCCCCCAAGTAATTGCTAACAACATCCAGAGGACCTGAATTAATACTGTTCAGTGTTAAATGAACAGCACATTACCAACCATTCAAAAAAGGCCTCATTGTACCAATATTACATGAGGACAGGCTGTATTTTGGATGAGTTTAGCAAAGATTAGAGCAAGAGAGTAGCCATGAAAGGACAAAAATAGTGTATGCTTTTGTTTTTTAGTTCTTAGTCAAAGATACTTGCTACACCATAAATGCCATGGAAGTAAGAATCATTTCTAAACTTTTTTGTGAGACATGTAGCGCAATCCACTGTCAAAAAAAAAAATGTGTTTAATGGAGGAAAATGGCGTTAATTTCTCACATTGGTTTTATTAATCATAAAGAATTATCAGAAAACTGAAAAATCAAGCCTGTTTTTCTACTTAATAAGTGCCAGAGCATGTGGCTACTCTGAGGCAGAGACATCATTTGCAAAACTGCTGTATACTTAAGGGACTTCTGAACACCATCACTTAATGACTTGACCAGTGTTGCATATGTAATTTTCTTAAAGGGCCAATAATATACTAGAGAGTGTTCAAATATATTAGAAAATAAGTTATCTTGAGATTGGAAAAATTGATGATTATTTTCTATGGTACTTTTTTTTTAAAGGGCAAAGAGAATGCACTTCAAAGATTTTATTTATTTGTCAGAGAGAGAGAGCACAAGCAGACGGAGCAGCAGGCAGAGGGAGGAGCAGGCTCCCTGCTGAGCAAGGAGTCTGATGTGGGGCTCGATCCCAGGACCCGGGGATCATGACCTGAGCCAAATGCAGACGCTTAACTGACTGAGCCACCCGGGTGTCCCTCTATGGTACTTTTTTGACTTAAAAATCAATTCTCTTTCCTTTTCTCCCTCTTTCCTATTGTCTCTTATTCACTTGCTTACTGATTTCTTATCTCAGAACTCTATAGTAAAGGAACTTCAAAAGTCAGGCAAAATGGGTAGAAATGGACACACTGATGTGTATGTTCAGGGCAACTAAAGCACTGGGACATCTGGACAACCCCAGATACACCCTGCACACAGATGCATATTAATCGGGCAGACTCTGCTCCCCCCTCTCTCCACCAAGCTGAAACAGGAAGCTTAAATCTAAACTTGTATCATAACCACATTCAGTTCTTGCCCATATGAGTACCTCCAGGCACACAGATACACACAGATTTACTAAATTACTGCTCTTTCCAAAAATACTGTTTACTTAAGAGAATTTGAAAATCCAGTAGCCAGATAGAAAGTTGGAAAACAATCCGTAAACTACCAAATTATAGTGAACAAGGATTTAATCCTACAGATTGCTCCCTATTACTCTCACCCCCGGAGACTAGGAAATTCACCTAACTCTAACTGGTGAACTTTTGTACTTTGTAAAGAGACACGCAGGCTATTGTAAACTGCCATCCTTGAATTGCTTTCGTGGCAGAAATTTTTACTAAAGGTCCACTTGTATCATTCAAGCAAATAAATCCTAACAACGGCTAAGGCTGCAATGCCTTTTAAATGGCCTCCCACTTTCTCTGTTCCATGAACCTAAGAGGTATCTCTTCCCCTGTTCTGTGGGATCGAGGAAACAATAGTATCTTCCCTTGGTGGTATGCTTTACAGTCTACCAAGCACCCTCCCGTATTCCATCTTAGTGTTGCTAATCACAAAAAGCCTGGGAAGGCAGTAAAAGTAGATAGTATTCTGAGTTTGACCTATGAAGCAACGGAGGTTAGAGGAGGGTGACCAGGGAGACATGCTCGTGGAGGACAGAGCTGAGACAGACAGACCTCTCAGATTTTCACCCATTTTCTTCCCGTAACCACACTGCAGTCAGGGTTGAGATATAGACTGAATAAATAAAAGACAAGATTGAGCTATATTTCCTGAATGAAGACTTCTGAAACCTAGTCAAGATACCAGAATTTCTGTGCAAATACTTCTGATTTGAAAAATACTTTTTCAGTAACTGCATAATGAATTACAAACACCAAACGGTATGTCCTGAGAACTTCAGTCACCCAGCAAGGTTAGCAAGATAATAAACAGTAAGAGAGCTGATCATCGAGAGATGGTTTTGTGAGACAAAAGTGCCCCGGAGTTCGGGCACCTGACTTCCTTTTCCAACTATGTCACTGACTTACTGTGTTTCTTCTGGCAAACTCTCCGGATGTCAACTTCCTTATCTGTCGCTATGAAGGATCCTACATGCTCTGCTCACCTCCCCAGGCTCTTTAAAGAGCTTGGCAAAATAATTTATGATGAAGTTGAAAAGAATATGTCTCATTCAAATGAAATCACTGTAGTTGAATTACTTGACTAGAACTTCTGCTCTCTTTAAATCATGTGAATAATACAACATTCTTAAAATGGTGTATTTTATTTCTGGCAACATGTGAAACATTCCAGAAAATATAAATAATTGTATATTCCTTTCTGATGTTCTAATGACTCCCCCCATTTACTCTGATTTCATTTGTGCTTTTCTTTTTAATAAAGGTGCCAATTGAAAAGTGGAATGTATACTCAAGGAAATATTTAATATCTCATCTGTAGTCTGAGAAGAGTGAAGTTAGAACCAAAAACTGGGCAGGTTTCAATCTGAAAAAATTCTGTAGTAAACTGGTCTCTTCAAAGTGAAAACAGAAACAGAAAAGGTAGGAATCTATTCTGTGTAGTTTTGGCAAACAACTTCTTAGTAATGCAAGTAGGACAATGAGCAAAGAAACTATCTTCCCAATCATACTTAGTTCAGTCAAATTCTAAAAGCTGGCAAGAGTCCAGAAAGGTATAATAGCTTTTTATATGAATTGCAAAAGGCTGTTAGAGGAAAGAACTTGTTTTTATTACAATAACACTTGCAAAACTCTAATTAGGTGCAGAAAACACTGTTCAACCATCAGATGCCTACTCTAGAAAGCCTTGAGGCTGTGGACAGTTTGATAACACTTAGAAATGATTTGATGCATAGAAATTGTCAAACCTAGAGACTTTTTAAGAAAGGAGAATGGCAAATAATGGAATTAAATTTGTTAAGGAGGTTATATAGCAGGGTATTAACACCAAGAAGTATACTTTACTTTTATTTTTCAAGCGAGATTTATAGCTATTTGAAATTTTATTTACTTTCATTTTACTTTATTTACTTTGCAGAGTATTTTGATTTTTGGAATAAAGAGTCTGTCTGAATCTGCATTTTGAGTACCGAGACTCAGGTGGGTCAAAAAAATAAATTGCTTATCACACAACAATGAGCAGAGTTAGAAGTTGAGCTATATATCAAAACCCACACTTTTCTACTACCCCACATTGTATCACTTTCTAACTTTCCATCCCATAATTCCACCTTTTGTAATTTACTGCAAGGAAATAATTGATCAAACAACAACAACAACAAGCTGACAGGAAAGAAGAAGAAGGAATTTAAGGTCTCTATAATAACAAACCTTTAAACAAATTATGGTAGATGATCTAATAGACATTGACCTATTGTGAAAATGAGATTTCCTCTTAATGAAAGTTGAACTCTTGCAATGTATCTACACTTCCTTCCCTAACCACTCTAAAATGACAAAAAGGGAAAGATAAAAAATAATAAACCATAAAGCGAGTATAAATGAAAAGAACATCAGATGAGAGGTGTCAAGAGATTTATGGAAAGTAGAAAGCTCCTCACACTATGTTACCGGATTGAAAAAGCAGAGGCAACTGCAAGGCCGCCGATGGGGACACGAAAGTACAGCAAACCAGCCGCTCCAGGGAGCCCAGAGGGCTTGGGGCATATGGTTCAGTGGGAGGCAAGAATGGGAGGGGGCCTGGGGGAAAGGCTGTGTACAGACACCAGTGGTTTTCTCTTCAACATCTGCTCCTCGCCCAGCACTCTGTATGCGCCCTTTCTCCTTCCTGGAAGAACGTGGAGTCCTTCTCTGAGAGTGACCACGCGGCCATGTGATTCAGAGGAGGACATGGCTGAAGAATCCGGGAAACAGAAAGCTAACACAGGAAAGCAGGGGAGGCGGGCTCAGAGAGAAGGGGTCCAGAATGGAGCAAAGGGCAGGGGACTCTCTTAATCCAGTTCTGTAATGCCGTCACCGGCAACCTGGGAGCACAAAGATTATTCACAGAGCACTCTGGTTTTTAATATGCTCAATTTAGTAAAGTTATACATTCAAAATTCCTAAGCACTTAAGTTGACTTAAAGATAATAGTATTGTGTTTGTAAATCTTGTAAATTTTAATCACTTTTGAGGGATCCTTTTATTAATATTCAGTCCCAATTAGTAGCTTGGCTCATTAGACTTGTGTAAACTTTTTTTTTTTTTAAGATTTTATTTATTTATTTGACATAGAGAGAGAGACAGCCATCGAGAGAGGGAACACAAGCAGGGGGAGCGGGAGAGGAAGAAGCAGGCTCCCAGCGGAGCAGGGAGCCTGATGTAGGGCTCCATCCCTGGACCCTGGAATCATGCTGGAGCCTGAAGGCAGATGCTTAATTACTGAGCTACCCAGGCGCCCCTTGTGTAAGCTTTTCAAACTGCATTTTAAATACTTGAAGTGTGTGACAAATATTCTGAGAATTTATAAATTCTTATAAATTTAATAAGTTAGATTTCAACTTAAAATCAAATTAAATCAATTACATACCTTAAAATTAGAATCACAAGGCTGATTTGTTAACTCTAATTAACCAAGTTTTCTTAAATACTACAATTACATAAAACTCAAAACCACAGAGATTCTTAACACAAAAAATCTTGTTACTTGTTGATTCTTTAACTATTCTACTTTCTTCTAAGTCTTCCCAAGGCTAAAAGATAAATGGTTCTTTCCCACTAAGGAAAAAACTGTTACCCACCAACAAAATATTGAAGTTACCATCCCATTTTAGTGGCCACCTTGTTAGCATGTTTAAAGTTTCTTTCTGTACCGAGAAGACCTGGGAGTAGGCAAGGATGGGATTCCTGCCTTCAACTTTGATGGGACTTACAGAGCATGGTATATTGCTGTTATACTAAGTAGGCTACGACCTTAAGAAGGAAGGGGCTTTTAAGTAGCCTGCATCTCTTAGACTGTAAATATACTTTACCTAATTTTTCTGTCTACTCTAAGAAGTCATTAAGTTGGCCACCTTTATGTAATTGGCTACGTGGCTCGATGGGATTTTGAATTTCGTTGGCCCTTCTTTAAGTAAAAATATTCCCCTATCTAACTTCAAAAACTGAACTTTATGAATCCTTCATTCACTTCAAATTTTTCCTGACTGGTGGGACCATACAACTCTTAGGTATAGTAAGATGTCACTGGATTGACTTCTGAGTATCTGTTATTGTTTTTTGTCCAGTTTTGTGTGTCCAAATTCTTAAGTCATCCTACTGACAAGAAACAAGAAGGAGCTAATCAGGGGGGAAACATGGAACTAAGTAGTGACCTGATTGTTGAAAATAATATTGAACTCTGCTTTACATATTCATTGGAGAATTTAAAGAACTCACAATACATCCACAGAATGGAAACCAATGAAAGTTTCAAGAAGAAACAAGTATTTTACAAGAAAGGGAACAATCAGAGCATACTACTTGGCTCAGCAATAAGCAATATTTACATAGCCACTAATACTGTAGGCACTGATTAATGATTTAACAACCTTATTAGAAAGTAGAAAGGAAGGGGCGCCTGGGTGGCACAGCGGTTAAGCGTCTGCCTTCGGCTCAGGGCGTGATCCCGACGTTACGGGATCGAGCCCCACATCAGGCTCCTCTACTATGAGCCTGCTTCTTCCTCTCCCACTCCCCCTGCTTGTGTTCCCTCTCTCGCTAGCTGTCTCTATCTCTGTCAAATAAATAAATAAAATCTTAAAAAAAAAAAAGAAAGTAGAAAGGAAAAGCAGAGTCTAGAAAGTTAAATTCTTATCTACCATAACAAGAAGTCAATAGATAGTATCTAAATGGATACAACAAAACACAGTTGTGTAAGATTATAATATAGAAATGTGGAGGGGAATATCTGAAGAAAGAGCTGGAAAACGTGGAAGGAGATGCCTTTAGAAAATGATACTTGGGGTAGGCATGGGTAGAGGTAAAAAAAGAAAAGATGAAGGAAAGTGAAGCACATTTGTTTCATTTTAGTAACATTTGACCTAATGTATGTATATTACTTTAATAAAACTCCTAACTAAAAATTTTTAAGTGACAGAATTTTAAAGTGATAATTATGACCGTGATAAATACTATGGATCAAGGGAAAATGTCATGTGATATGGAGTAAAGAACCCAGGAAAAACAAAATTTTCGTTTATGGCACAATAATTACAATTATGTAAAGATACCTAATGATAGTAACTGGAAGACAGCATGAAAAAATGAAAACAGTCTTACTAGGTTGACAGAATAAAAATGACTTAATTTTTTTTAACTTCCTATTATACTATTAGCTTGGCATCACTTACTTTGAAAAGCTATTACAATTTACAGAATACCACTTCCGAGTATACCCTTTGAGGCTGTATTAACATGGAAACCATCCCTGTCTCCAGTAGTTTATACTCCAACATTAATGAAATTCTTTAAGCCTCTTAAATTAAAGCCTCCCACTCAATGCCACCCCAGGCACACTTATGAAGTCATCATTGTTTGTCTTTCCTATCTTCCCCTCTAAATATCTCTTCCTGCCCCAACCTTATTCTGCTCCTTTCATGCCACAATAACACATCACCATCTAGTTCCTCAGATAAAAATTCTCCTAGGATGCCAAATGTCTCCTGTGGTTTTCTCATGGGATTTGCTAGTTGTTTTTTAATGATGAGATTCTTTTCAGTGTGATCTATTGTGGGAGTTCCCTGTGCATGCCCTGGATTGTGAAAGGGTCCCAAAGATGTGTTTCAGCATTTGCTTCTTTTTGTGGACTTTCCAAGACAATGAGTAGGTATAAGATTTTACAATTCTGGTTCACACATTATAGAGCCTTTCCTGCTGTCTTGCAACTTGCCATGCATACAGTCTGCAACCTCAATCCCTATCATACTTCCTCAAGAGTACCCTTAGCTATATAGCTTATGCTGATCAAATAAATTATCCCTGAAAAATCAGGGATTGGGGTACCCTTTGAATCCCTTAGACAAAAAGACTTCAAGCTTGATTTAGACACTGCTTTCTTTTGTTTCCAATACCTTCTGGTTTTAATTTCTTGCTTTTGAGCTGTTACATGCATTTCCAAAATAAATATTTTATCCAGAATTTTTTTAAGTGTTTGGAATATAAGAATTAATTATTCATTTTGCCACGCTCTCTGTGATAGCTTTAGAGCACTTGGTCCACAAAAGACAGTAAATTCCTTGAAGAATGCTAACAGGACTTTTCATATCACCAGGGCTTAGCAAAGTAATGGGTTTATAATCGGCATCCAGCCCACATTTGGTGAAGGAATGCATTTCTCAGATGACTGTGAGAAAAGCAGTTGATAAATTATGGGGTTAATGGCCAGATTAATGATGTAACCCTTGCAAGTGTATTTGCATTTTAAAAGGGGCTATCTCTGTGTTTGGCAGGGAGTTCATTGAGCTTTCTTAATGATTTTCCCCTATGATCTCCACTGTTGACATTTCAGACACTGTATCCATCAAGAAGGTAAGATTTTGAGCAGATAGATTCCTTCCAAATTCCCATTCCTTACTTAACAACCAACTTTTCTGCTTATGTAATAGCCTCCTGGCCCAACTCAGTAATATGAGGTCATTTGATTCCTATGGGGTAACTAGATTTTTAGGGATAATTTATTTATTTTTTGGTCAAAATGAGTTATAACCATGTTATTTTTT
Organism: Ailuropoda melanoleuca; assembly: GCF_002007445.2. NCBI lineage: Eukaryota > Metazoa > Chordata > Mammalia > Carnivora > Ursidae > Ailuropoda > Ailuropoda melanoleuca. The sequence continues at coordinate 74,045,109 of NC_048220.1, read as the reverse complement.
TTTTTTTTAAAGATTTTTTTTTATTTATTTATTTGACAGAGATAGAGACAGCCAGAGAGAGAGGGAACACAAGCAGAGGGAGTGGGAGAGGAAGAAGCAGGCTCACAGCAGAGGAGCCCGATGTGGGGCTCGATCCCATAACGCCGGGATCACGCCCTGAGCCGAAGGCAGACGCTTAACCGCTGTGCCACCCAGGCGCCCCTATAACCATGTTATGATGAAATGATACCAGGCCTACTGTTTCTCATACAGCAAGACAGATACTTATTTGTGGTTGCAGCACTGGTCAGAATACAGAGGGCAGAAAGTAACATGGAAAATAACTTTCTTAGAATCACATCATCACAGACAGTAAAGAGAGCTGAGAACCCAGATGATCATTTCAGAGAACAACTACAGATGTCCGTTTAAGCAAACAAGCAAGGTCATGCACCTGCCGCAGAAATATAGGACATATTCTATACACTCAAAGATTTCCTACTAGTCATCTGCTTTTATACAATCTATAGTACTACGTCACCAATATCCTAGGTGTAATTTTTTTCTTGTTCTTGCTACAGTAACATTTCTCTAACTATATTCCATACTGTTTAGGCTAATATAAAAGACAGTTTGCATTTACAATATCAACCAATATCTAAAACTAAATGCACTCTGGGTGATAAATGGAAGCTAGCAAATATTCTCGAGTAGATAATTCTAAAATTATAATCACAAATATTGTAGCATCAATTGTATTAACAGTAAATTCCTTAGAAGAGCCTCTGGGGAGCAAGAGGGTGGAGTACTGGATATCAATACCACGACGTCTTAGTTATGCTATCTACCTAAATTAGTGTTCAACAAGGAAGTAGATATGGCAGGTGGCATATTAGAAGCCTTCAAAAAGGTTTCTAAATGACCAGTGAAGAATCAGTTATACAAAACTGTTGTGAGTTACAACATTTGGGACTCCCAGGTCTCATTTTCTTACAGGACAAATTAGCCTTTCTACACATAGTGAAAGACAGTCTTTAATTATCTGGCTTCCAATTTCTTCATATCAGCAAAGTTTTTTGACAATACAATAGTAGAGCCTATGTTCTTTTATTCTCTCTGCCTCACCTTTCCTTCCTTTTCTTTTCATTTTTTCCATCTATCCATCCAACCACCTTTAACACTGAGCATTCTATTGTATTGACTAGTTTAAGAAAAACCTAGTTTTTAATTTTTTCAATTTTTTTAAAAAGATTTTTATTTATTTATTTGACAGAGACAGACAGCCAGAGAGAGAGAACACAAGCAGGGGGAGTGGGAGAGGAAGAAGCAGGCCCCCAGCGGAGGAGCCTGATGTGGGCCTCGATCCCAGAACGCCGGGACCACGCCCTGAGCTGAAGGCAGACGCTTAACGACTGCGCCACCCAGGTGCCCCAGAAAAACCTAGTTTTTTAAAGTAGCAAAACACTTTCAGAAAGCATACTGGTTTTATCTTTTTTAAAAAAATCATCCTTTATATATCAAGTACTCGTGAAGCATGTTACATAGAATGATAAATAAGTAGCCTCCTTTCTTCCTGGAGGTACATCCTTGTAAGGTTTTTAAAATGGGTACCTAAACCATACATCCATTATCTCACTAGGGTCACACAATTGTGTCATTCACACCGCACATGACAGGAGATGGATGGGTGGGAGGGCAGACCTCATTTTGTTTTGTTAAATACTGCGGGTTGGTTTTTTTCAAACCCTGCTTTAAGAAGGAATGTATTGTCTTATTTTAAAGATTTTATAAATGGAAAGGATGTCAAAATAACCTTGATTTTTTTTTTTTTTTTTGGTCAGGTTGTTACTAGGCAGGCTGTTCCCGTGGCAACAAAAGCAACCATAAAAGAGTATTGGGGGCTGTCTAGAACATCCTTGACTGCAAAAATGCTGAAATGCAATTGAAAACAGAGGCCTGGTTGACATTTGGATTACATACAACTCTGTTACAACAAAAGAACACAAATAATCCTTCAAATTCGTTCTTCCTGTTGGTTTACCAAGTTACCAACTCATTTGATCCTGACCACATTGGACTTTACGCAACACTGGCATTAACTTCATTTAAAAAATCCTGTGTTATGAAAACAGAAGCTTCTCCTTTACTTCTTCCTCCTCTTCCTTCTTGTTGAAGGATAGTAACAAAAAAAAGAAGTGATACCCTGTTTGAAAATGGAGAAATCAGTTCTCAATAAAAATGATTATCCCCCAACAGAAAACAGAGATATAAACTGTCTTCAACAAAACTGGAAAACGCTTATAACTTCAGACGCAACTGATGAGAAGAGCTGGCAAATGAAGAACAGGTCTAACAGGAAGATGCCTGGAGAGGATGCTTCTAGCTCCAGACCTCAGAGTCATCAGACAAAGAGACTCCAAAATAGCTGACATCATCTGAGGGGCACAAAAAATTCCTTGTCTGAAACAATGGAAATGGGGTGCGCACCAGCAGTCGGGGATTTTCTGGATACTGCCTGGGACCACAGAGTAGCAACAGAGGCAAAGCCAAAGGTGGAGATGCAGACGTGTCACTTACAAGCAGCTGTCTGTGGATGAGACAAGAGTGGAGGAAAGAGATTCCAAGAGGGGTAGCTCTGCGGTTGTCAATTATTGTTTGCTGGAGAGAAGAAAAGGTTAAAACAGCTCTCGCAGAGCCTCAATCCTGTCATAAGCAGCTTCCCTATTACCCAAGAAGAGCTGTTAGTCCAAAATGCTGTACTACCTGCTACATGGGCATATATCAAATAGGGGAGCCAGAAAGAAACTTATTTCAAGATGAGTGATAAATGAAAAGGAACCTGTGTGGTACACGCACACACACTCCAAGAAAAGGAGGACAGGAACAGGAGAAATAATAGCAGATAAAACCATTGTTGATAAAATCATTCAACAGAAAAAATGAATCCCCTAGGCATATGAAATATGACCAAATATACTGTCATAACTCAACATAAGGAAACAAAAAGTTCATCCAGAGATACAGGTGATCAGAAACCACATGGCAACACAACCAAAGGAAATGCAAAAGGAGGTAACAGCATTCAGGAAAGATATGGAAAAGCGAGAAAGTCATCCTCAAAACAAATGCCACACCAGATGCAATACAAGAGGTAAGTGAAACTGAGAGAAGGCCAAGAGGGGATAAGGTGGAAATGGTTTCATCTTGATTAATCAGGGGTTCAAAATATGGCATTTAAATTGATAAGCATGTAATAAAGCATAAAATATTTATAGGTGTAAAGCTAAGCACAAAAAGAATCAAGGAAATAATACAGCCAACTAAAACTGCTCTAGAGGAAAGGCAGAAAAAAAGTATACTAATTGGACATTGCTCATAGCAGGGAGTCAATAGCATCTAAAAAATGAAACACATAAATCAAAATTATAGTTAAGAAGAAAACCACTCGGGGAGCAAAGGAAACTAGAGCAAACACGGATAACATAATGAAAGTGCAGTATATAGTGTATATGGTTGGTCACTTATTCTTTATTCATCCCTCCACCCCTCTTTCCTAACGGAACCCTAATTTTGGTCCTATGTCCATCCTTTCTTCACATAATCATGTGCTCAAAAGAGAAATTCTTAACTGGGCGTGATTCTGCTTCTCCAGGGGACATCTGGCAATACCTAGAGACATTTTTGACTCTCTTTTAGGGGGAGTTACTGGCATTTACGTTGGAGACCAGCTTCAGGCCAAAATCCTATGTACGATATTTCAGGCCTTAGCATGGGCAATTACAAAAGCTTTGCCTGGTAGGCTTTATGAGGAAAGCTGTCCTCCCCACAGTCTTTTAAGGGAGGTATAGTCAAGGACTCAGGCCACCATGCTTACATTCATATCTGCATTCCTAGCCCTGGCACCTCCATCCAGAGGTTTCCTTCTCAGGGGACCTTGGCTAAGGCAATGTTCAGGTGTCTCCACTTAGACCTTCTTACTGGGGAGAGGTCTTGACCAAAATACACTTCTCCACTCTGTTTTTTCTACTTCTAGCCTTTCCTTCTCTCCCTGTCCTGTCCCCTGGCTTCATCAAATGGCAGGAATATTTTGCTCTGTGCCGCTCAGCTGTGAGACTATTTCCTCCAACTGCACTGCATGTCATCTGATTGATCCTTCAGTGCCATTCAGTTGGGGGGGGGGAGGGGAGGAGGAACAGTGAGCCAATACTACTTTTCTTTCTGGCCTCTTGTTTACATTATCACAGTAAGAAAACAGAGACTTGATTATTATTTTCATTTTGGCTCCTTGTCTTAATTGACTACCTCAACTCTTGAAGCTTAGCATAGGGATATTGCTAAACACCCTACTATGCACGGAAGAGCCTTCCACAATAAAGCATTAATTGGTCCAAACTATTCACAATGCTGAGGCTTTTGGAGGTGCTTGACTCTATCACTAGCTTCAGAGCCAACAAGCCCATGGAATTCTCGAGGATGTTACTCATTCAGGAGTGGATAGATGACCAAATAAGTTGGCCCAATCACATGGAAATGAAAAACTTACCATTCCATGGTCAAGGGAGAATTTTCCTCAATTCTTAATGTTGGACATGAACAAGGGAACATACAACCCTGACTGCCACGGGCAGCCATTTTGTGAAAATGAGGGAAAACAACTTTGGGACAAAGCTTGTACTATGCTATAGGAGTGAGGGAGAGAACCTTGAGGGGTCCTCAAAGATAGTATGGACTGAGAGAACTGTGGTTGGAACCCACCCTACCTCTAGACTTTCAGAAATGTGTTAAAAATTTCCTTATGATTTTGGGGCGCCTGGGCGGCACAGCAGTTAAGCGTCTGCCTTCGGCTCAGGGCGTGATCCTGGCGTTATGGGATCGAGCCCCACATCAGGCTCCTCCGCTATGAGCCTGCTTCTTCTTCTCCCACTCCCCCTGCTTGTGTTCCCTCTCTCGCTGGCTGTCTCTATCTCTGTCGAATAAATAAATAAAATCTTTTTAAAAAAAATTTCCTTATGATTTTAAGTTTCAACTGGAGTTTTTCTTACTTGGAATCTCTTACAAAAATGATTTTAAAAAAACTAACAAAAGCAATAAAAATAGAAAGCATTAACCTAAAAGCAAAGATATATTACATATGAAAAGACTACACTAATGTATGAATAAGAGGAATCCTAAAATTGAATCACAAAACAAAACTCACTATATACTATTTTAAAATACCTAAACAAAGTGACAAAAATACAAAAAATACAGGGATGAATAAATCAAGCAAATGCAAGCTAAATTAAAACATGGGTATTGAGGAGGGCTCGTGTTGAGATGAGCACTGGATGTTATACACAACTAATAAATCATTGAACACTACATCAAAAACTAATGATGTACTATACAGTGGCTAACTGAACAAAATGAAAAAAAAAACCCCAAAATTAGACATAATCTTATTATCTGACATTTTAAATTACAGGACAAAAGTATCCAGTGAAACAAGAACAACAACAAAAGATATTGTTATAATGATAAAGGTATTACCCACACTGGAATTCTAGCAGTCATGAATTCATATGCAACGGAAAACATAGTCACATACAATAGGAAAAACAAAAAACAAAAAACAACCAGACAACAAAAGGAGAAAATTTGTAACTGAAACGTTTCATTTACCTCTGTCTCAAGTCATGACTAAGCACATGGACCAATGGGAAAGGTTATAGAAAATCTAAATAATGTATTTAATCAAAATATAATTTGCATAGGGTATGAAATAATAGATCTTATATAGTTCTCCTTCTCTGAAAATAGAGTAGGCCTTCAAAAAAACTGACCCATATAAAGAAAACTTCACATGGCAATAGTTTGGTATCCATGATTCTGTACAAAGGGAGAGCTGTTTCTAGTTGGACTCCTTATGACAAGTGACTCCTTCAGAAGGAATATAAAAATTGTCCCCATGGGTAAGAATGCTGCTGGTGGTGACAGCTCTAGGTACAGTTTATGAGAACTGGAGAGGGGCTGGAGAGGGAATGCTGAGCCGTCACAGAAGTGATCTCTACCTGACTAAGAAGAATAGAGGCAGTGTATGCTGTCCAGAGAGGTCAAGGATAAAATGATGTAATGCTAATGAACACTATATGGAAAGCAAACTTTGATAAGCACAAAAGGAAATACTGAGGACTTTCCATTAAAGTATGAACACAGGACAAAAAAGTAAAATCTTAGTTCAAACTGGCATGAAACTAGGAAATAGTAGACATGCAGACCAGAGTCGGCAAAACCTGGAGGGAAATCTGGGTAATACTGTTCAAAACAGACTTTTCTCTTGTCTGAAGAGTTTTAATTAAGTATTTCTTGAAGAACCATATATTTAGTTTTTCTCTCTTCATGGCCACCTATTGCCCTTTTGCTCCATTATACACTAAGCACACTGTCACAAGTTCTCTGTCCCTTTACTGTTTCTCTTCTGCCTCCATTTCCTGTTCAAAGCAAACATGAGATAAGATGTTCATTACATTTTTCTCCTTAACCCGAGGTTGGTAAAACACCCCCAAAATATTTCCTGGTGTTGACGATGGATTATGAGAACCAGTAGAACCAGGGCAGCAAAAGCTGGCAGCACAACGTCAAGGGCAAAGTGAAGTCTGAGTTCAGATGTACGGTTAAGGATGGAAAGAATGAATAATGTGCTATGAAGACTAACATCCTAGAACGGCTGCACAGTTCCTCAGGCTGTGCTTTCTCATCTCTTCGCTGGTTGGATGATGAGGCTGCAAGAAGCAATATCTTCCAGTATTTAAAACAAACGAAAAATATACCTTCCAGGGACAGAATCATGTGAGAAACAGATGGTTCAGTCAAACTTCACTAAAGAGTGACAACTATAATTTCTTGCTCTTATGTATAAGCCTTTCTGTTGTTTCAGAAAATGATTCAAAGATTCTTTCAAATAAGACTGTCCAGTCTACACAAAAATATTACTGAGTTTAGTGACTACAGTGAAATCATAGTTCTTATATAACAATGAAAAAAAGCAAGCTGTGTTGAACTTTTCTAGGAAAATTCCTAGTTCATTTCTAGGAAATATATTGCAATGTGTACGGGGAACAGCAAGTTTTATTTCATATCTAAGCACGGTTTAATACTCAAATAGTTTTCTTCATTGATTTCTACTTTGAAAGCTAAAAGGAAAGAGATAAAGAATAGGAATAAAAAATAATTTGCCATTTAAGTCACTCTCTGATTCTGGAAATAAAATATTTTAATTCAGTTCCACTTAAAAAATAAAAGTAGTTTCTTACTCCCACACTGAGCACATTAACATTTTCACATACAGAAAGCTTAGGTACATTCAATTGCTTACAAGACATGTCTCTACATAATACAACTACATTCACGTGAAGTGTATAAACTTCTATAATTGTATGTATTTGTGACTTGCATCTGGTACTTTTAAAACTAACACTTAATATGCTTATTTTCTAAAAGTCAATTCTTAGATGATGATCTAAAGTCAGGAGAGTCTCCTGAAGAATTTTAACAGTTGTGTTCACATGAGAATTCAATCGTTTCCTAAACATAAGCTTCAAACTAAAGCTTTAGCAGTTTAAGTGAGCTGACTGGCAACGCATGGAATTCTTACCACGCTGTACTGTTTGGTTTACAGTTTAAGTCATTTCAAGTGGTTTATAATTATTTGTGCATTAGGGGGAAAAAAGCACCAAGGATAATAAATATTTTTTCACATCATAGATGAAATCACAAAACAATGATCTCAATTTCCTTTCAAAATCTAATCATTTTGAAAAGAGTATTTCAAATGTTCAGTCTTTAAGCTTTCTTAGTGAGATCAACAGATACACTAGAGATAAGAATGGAAATGCTAAAAAGAGGTGCTATACATAATATCTACTAACTACAGAATTCAGACATTCTTCTCACATTGATGATATCCATTTTTGAACTGATCTCCTTAAGATCTAAAAAGAACTCTGAAAATAAGTGTAACATTTATAAACTTGTCAACTATATCTCTTAAAAAAAAAATATCTAAAGATGTCTTTCTTCCCAACACATGAAGCAAAATTTTCCTGAAGAGCAAAAGCACCTTATGGTAAGGAAATATACAAAGAAAGTATTTTCTACAAATTAATATAGAAATTTATGTGCATAAAGGTGTAATTATCCCAGCTGTATATGTAATATTTTAAAAAACACACAATAAAAAAACTCAAAGCACATATTGAAAAAAATAACCCATATGCTAATACTCCAGTTATTAAATATTGCAGCATATATGTAATTCTAGCAATTGGGGGGAAAGTTTCTAATCTAAATGGTCAATGAAATCTCTTTGGAAATACACTTAAAAAGTCTGCGATCAGTAATCCTGACTGTCAAAATCCTAACCCAAGCTATAGGTTTTTACAGCTAAGATAAAATCCCATGAAAATGAAAATGTATATAGAGGTCTCCTCACAGATTCTTGAGTAAACAGCATTATTGGTGTAACACTGGTACAAGCTAGCTGGGGTCTTCCGTCCTTGTCTTTACCAAGGGCACATGGTAAACATAACATTAAGAATGACAGACCTTCATCACCATAACTTTTGCCGCTCATAAAATGTTAATAAGCATTGTCTTAAACATTTCAAGATCATGAGAAAAGTTCCTTACCTGAATATATACAAAGAATTCTCTAGATTTAACATATTTTAAAATGAATTCAGAGATGTATTAGGAGAAACATAAACTACTTGCTTTGACAGTTTTCAGTCAAGGTTTATTATGTGTCCTTTTCTACCGAACACGCGATTTTCATATATTTAAGGACTTCCAGCTTCTGCTAAGATTTCATTTCTTTTTCCCAGTGGTTTTTTTGTGTTCATGCATTTCTGTTTTGTTAGTTATATTCTTTTTTCGAGATGAGGTATTAGGAACAACTGCATTAGAAGGTCCGCTGGTAGCTATACAAAAAAAGAAAAACTATTGCTTAGATTTTCACAAGCAATTCATGTTCAAATAATACTGCTAAGTGACAAAATAATACTTTATAATTGTGATGTAAATGAAACACTGTAAACATTCAACAGAGCACTTTTAATCTTTTAACTTTTTAGAGTTCAATACCAATACAAAAAAGTAATGTCAATGGGATGTGTTCACAAAACAAATTTCTCTTTTCTCTCTACATTCTTCCTGGAAAACTAATTGGTTCATCATTTTTAACTACCATCTATTGTGCCAACAATCTTCAAATGTACACTTCTGTCCCAGGTCTTTTCCCTTTACTTCAAAATCTATATCCTGAATATCCTACTAGAAATCTCTGTATAGATAACTGATAGGAAACATAAACTTACTCTGTTTAAAACTGAACTTATCATTTCCCTATAAACATCTATTTTCTCCTCTATCTCTTATGTCATCACTACTTAAAAAGTCTGAAGGTGGGGCGCCTGAGTGGCTCAGTTGGTTAAGCGTCTGCCTTCGGCTCAGGTCATGCTCCCAGGGTCCTGGGATCGAGCCCCGCATCCGACTCCCTGCTTCTCCCTGCTTCTCCCTGCTTCTCCTGCTCCTCCCCCTGCTTGCGCTCTGCCAAATAAATAAGTAAATAAAATCTTTAAATAAATAAATAAGTAAATAAATAAGTAAATAAATAAATTAATAAAAAGTCCGAAGTGTAAACTTTGGATAAAATATGAAAAACAACTATTTGAAGACACTGAAGAGTAAACAAAAGCAGGCACATACTGAAAAAAATCAACACTTGGAAGAAAGGAACCCATGTTGAGTTCCCCCAACACATACACACTTTTTAAAAAGCTTTTGGTCTTAAAAAATGGGGTGCCTGGGTGGCTCAGTCAGTTGAGTGTCTGACTCTTGATTTCAGCTCTGGTCATGACCTCAGGGCTGTGACCAGGCTGGGCTCTGTGCTGGGTATGGAGTCTGCTTGGGATTCTCTCTCTCCCTCTCCCTCTCCCTTTGCCCCTTTGATCCCCCCGCCTGCAGCTCGGGACTCACAGGCGCGTGCTCTCTCTCTCTCTCAACAAAACAAAACAAAACAAAACAACAAACCACTTTTGGCCTAAGGACAGTATCCAGAGTATCCAGTCTGAACCACATGCAATGTCTAAAACTCCAACATAAAACTCATTTTTAGAGCATTAAGAACTAGAAGATAAGTATTGGAGCAACTATAGCTGCTGGAAGTCAGGTGGGAGATCCCAGAAAGGAAAGCCCCCAATTCTTTGTATAAACCCTGATCACATTTACGGCATGAGCAGTAAGCTCCAAGAAGTCCAGCTGAGGCTAAAAGAAATGAAGTGAAATCTGAGCTGCCAATAACTTCAAAGGACACAGTTTTGTAATCTGAGTTCGGCCAAGGGTAACTCTTTGCTTTAAAAGAACCCAAACAACTTAAAACTCTTGGGAGAAACATAACAAAAATAACAGTCTGGAGTTTATACAACATCTCATTCATAGTGTCTAGGATACAATCCAAAATTACTCCATATATGAGAAAACAGGAAAACATCTTTCTTCTTGAGAATGGATAAACTGATAGAGACCAATCCTGAGATCAGCCAGATTAGTTTTGGAAGAATTTTAAAGCAAGTACTTTAACTGTACTCAAGAACAAAGGAAAATATTGCTTATAGTGAATACGAATATAGGAAATCTCTGAAGAAAAAAAATTAAAAGAATCAAAAGGTGTCTAAAACCAAAGAATAAATATCTGAAATAAAAATCCACTAGATAGGATAACAGAAAAATGGAGAGGTAAAAGTGAACATCAACTAAGATTATTACCAAAAAAAGTCCTAAGCATGCTTGCTATAGTCAAACTGCTGAGAGTCAAGGATAAAATGAAAATATTGAAAGCAGGTAGAAAAAAATAATTCATTAACCCATTGCATACATTGGAACAATTCAAATTAACAGAGACTTCTTATGAGAAACAATGGAAACCAGAAAACAGGAACAACACCTTTAAAGTGCTGAAAATTAAAAAAAAAATAAAAAAACAAAAAAACTTTCTTCCTAGAATTGTCTATTCAGCAAAACTACTTTTCAAGAATGAAGGTAAAATAAAGACTTTTTCAAATATAGTAACAGACCTGAAGTATAAGAAATGCTAAAAAGAATCAGGCTGAAAGCAAATAAAACCAGATGAAAACAAAGACTCAGTAAAAGGAATAAAAACTGATGGCTAACGTTTGGATAAATAAGAGACTTTTTTCTCTTCCTAATATCTGTAAAATACATATGACTGTTTAAAGCAAGTATTCTTACACTGTACTGTAGCCTTTGTAATATGTGTGGAAGTAACACACTGGATAGCTACGTGTTAAGGGTGGGCAGAGAGGAAGGTAAATGAACTTATAGTTGCAAGGCTTCTATATTTTACCTTGAGTGGCATAAAATTATCTCTAAGTAGACCATGAAAATAAGAGATGTGTATTTACAGCCACAAATAAAAGAATAATGCAAAAAGATAAAGGTAAAAAGTTAATAGGTAAGTTAAAATAAAATACTTAAAAACCGTAAATTAATACAAAACAAGGCAGAAAAAAATAAAAGAATAACAATCAGAAGGTATAAACAGAAAATAAAATAGTAGATCTAACCCAACCATGTCAATAATTACAATGTTAATGAACTGTAAACATTGCAACTACAAGGCAGATATTGTTAGAATGGGTGTTTTAAAGAGCCAAATGTATGTTGCCTACAAAAAAAAAAAAAATCCCTTAAATATGAAGACACAGTCTGTTTGGGAAAATACTCCATGCATACAGCAAGCATAAGAAACATGAAGTACAGAACTGATATCAGATTAAATAAACGTAAAGCAATACTAGGAATCAGAGGGAAAATTCATGATGATACATGGGTCAATACATTAGGAAGTCATATCAAATATGTATGTATGTAATAAAAAAGCTTCAAAGCACAGAATAAAAACTGACTGAACTAAAGGTAGAAACAGACAACTCCACAGTTGTGAGTGGAAATTGCTCTTAAGCAATTGATACAACAATGAGAATCTCTCCTCCCATGCACATGTCCCCACCCCTCGAAACGGCAAAGACACAGAAGATCTGAATAAGATGATCAGCAATTCTGACCTAACGGGTACTAATAGAACATTCTATCAATGAACTATGGAATAAAAGTTCTTTTTTAGTGCTCTTGGTAGATTTAAGATGTACCAAGTCCAAATGGTAAGCCATTAAAAAAAAGTTTCACATTTAAAAGAGTGCAATCAGTGTATGTTACAAAACAGTATGTTTTGTAACTGCAATGCAATGAAACAAGGAAATTAGTAACAAGATATTCAAATCCCCACCCCCAAATATTTGGAAATTAACCAATATGTTTCTAAATACTCCATTACTCAAACAATAAATCACAAAGTATATTAGAAAATATTTTTAACTGAATGAGAATGAAAATAAAATGTAACTTTTGTGAGATGAAGCTAAAAGAGGGAAACTTACAGCTTTAAATGTTTATATAACAAGAAAGAAATGTCTAACAAAAAGTGATTTAAGAAACTAGAAACAGGGGATAAAAGTAAACCCAAAGTAAGTAGAAGTAAGAAAATATTCAAGAGCAGAAATCCATGAAATATAAAGCAAAGAGCTAAAATCTAATTCTTTGAAAACACCAACAGAATGGATAAATTCCTAGTGAAAGTAATGAAGAAAAAAAACCAGAACACAAATTATCAGTATCATGAATAATGGAAGTTATTACCACATTCATTAAAAAGATAAAGTAACAAGAAAGGTGACAACTTAGATAAAATGAACAAATTCCTTGAAAAATACAAGTTATCAAAGCCATCACTAAAATGAAACAGAAAATTCTAACAAAATTTAAGAAACACTATCTTACAAAAACTCATTCAAAAAATAGAAAGAGGAAGAAATACTTCCTAAATCATTTTATGAGGCCAACATCAACCTGATACCAAAATCTTAAAGACATTACAAAAACAAAAAACAAGAAAACAAACAAAAACAACTACGGGTCAATCACTATCTTTCACAAATGCAGGTGCCCAAATCCTCCAAGTCAATCTGAATCCAGCAACATATAAATAAATTATTCATCATGACCACAAAGGGTTTATCCCAGAAATGCAAGACTGGCTTTTATTGGTTTATGTTATATTTGAAAAGTCAAATATAATGACCGTTACTATTTAAAAATGCTAATGAAATAATGCATTTATTGTGCGTCTAATATGAAATTAGAGAACAACAATGTACCATGATTCAAACAGTATTCAAACCCTAGGTCTACCAATTACTAGTTATGTGAACAGTGATAAGTCACAACCTCTGCAACTTTTTCATCCATAACGGCATGGCCATGGGCCATGTTTAGAAATGTAAGAGTAAAAATGTGCTTTGCAGCATAAAAAAACGATATAAATGTTAGCTTTGAAATGTATATGGAATACACCATAACTTATAACTAAGATGCTTTTTCAGTTGTCTGTACCTGCATATTCTGATCATTTAAAATGTACTAAGTTTAAATATATTTAAGATATTGCCTTTAACTTATAAGGACTGATAATATGACAGAGCTATAATTAGGTATAAATATCAAGTCAGTAGTAGAGTGTCATCAGAGTTCTTGTTTTGGTAATCATATAAATACATCACCAGTGGAGGGGGCTGGGTTGGGTCTGGAAGAATGGGAAGTAAGGGGAGAACATTTTAGAAGAAGAAAAATGACATGAGTGTCACAGGGATTTATCTGGGGGAAGTGAAGAGAACAGTTTGGCAACACTATAACAACAATAGCAGCTAACATTTAATGAGTGTTTACTGTGCATGTCAAGTACTTTACATATATTATTGGATTCATTTCTGACAACCTTTAAAAGAGGTATTACCCTGATTTTATGACTATGAAACTGAGGATCAGAGAAGTTAAGTAACTTACCCAAGATCATATAGCTAACAGATAGTAGAGCTGAGATTTTAACCTAGGTTCCTCCCACTCCCAAGCACAAACTCTTAACCAAAAGAATATTTGAAAGCACTGACATGAGGAAAAGAATTAGGAGATTTCCAGGGAGGATTCAGTCAAAACCTTGGCGCTATCTAGAATTCTTTGAAGAAAACAAGTATAGGGTAAGAAAAAAGGGAACCATTGAATGCCCTTTTTGGCACAGGAAAGTAGGAAGAAGAAGGACTGTCAAACAAGAAGAGGAGAAGAATCAGATAAAGGGAAAGAGCACCAAGACACAGTACATCGCAGAAGTCAGAACAAGGTAAGATTTCTGGAAGGATCAATCACATATGCCAAAAAGTAAAAATAGAAAAAAGTCCGGGTGCTTGGCTGGCTCAGCTGGTAGAGCATGACTCTTGATCTTGGGGTTGTGAGTTTAAGTCCCAGGTTGGGTGTAGAGATTACTTAAAAAATAAAATCTTAAAAAAAAAAAAAAAGAAGAAGAAAAAAAAAAAGCTGATAAAAGATAGCTGAATTTGGTATTCATATCAGTAGACCGAGAATGGAGAATTAAGACACTGTAAAGAAAGAGAAAAAAATTTCATATAAAATGACTAAAATAATGCCTAGGCTCAAAAGAAAAGCAAGAAGAGTTCATAAGTTAGCTTGCAGAAAAGTGTTAAGTATGAAATATATTTTATTAACAGATACAGGGGTGGGAGAGACAACAGATAAAAAATACAAATACATCAACAGACTACAATAACAGTTTTTAACTCTAGGAATTGTAATGATCCTTCTTAAAAACAGATTTTGAACTCAAAAAGCAAGTTATTATTACTCCTCTAATTGCTATACAGAATCCAGAAATTCACACACAGTCCTAACCTGGCTTGCTGCTTGCTTTCGTACTCTTTAAGGTAGCTGGTGGTGTTGGGAGGATCTTTGCAGGTGTATATGTATTTAAAGATATTTTTCTTCTCATTACTGGACTGGAACGTGAAGCTGTAGAGGCTGAAAAAAAAAAAAAACACCAGATATGGCAGTTCAATAATTTCCTGCTAAATCCTTACACTTTAGAAATTTTTAATGACATATTTAGTGGACTTATGAATATATATTACAGGAGAAAATAGACAATGTAAGGTTTAAAGAGTAAATTCAGCAAAATCACCTTTCTTATAAAAAGTTCTCTCGTGCTCTTAGCCAAATAGATGTTCTGTTTCTACTATAAATAATAAGCATTTAGCAGTATTTGCTAAAGGTATGCCAACAAGAATAGTTCAACAGACATAATTTTATCTTGCCCTGATAGAAACTCAGATTCTTAAGGGATGGCAGAGAGCTTATGACAGTTTTACTGCCTGGTTAAAAAAAAAAAAAAAAAAAAAGGATAAAGAAAAAAGAAAGGGGAAAAAAAAAAAAAAAAAGACAGGGTCCCAAATTGTTTTTCTCTTAAGAATACAAAGCAGAGATTCAGGGACGGTTAATTTTTGAACACTATGGTCTATTAAACTATTACATTTAATAAACTAATAAATTATAAGTAATAAAATAAATCAGATTGTCTTCCCTTATTACCTAGCTGAGATTTAGTTTAATGCAAGGGAATTTTAAAGATTTTTTTTTCTTTCTAATCAAGGTGGAGCAATTAAGAGATGTGAAGAGGAAAATTAAGAGATAATTCTTAAGTATGAGTTCCTCTGGGAAACGATAGGCCAGAACAGGAGAGCTACAGGTATGAGTTTCTGAGTTCCTAACTGAAAGGAGGTGGAGAGTTAACAAACAACAGATTTGCCTGTTTTTGCAATTTTGGGGGAGGACCTGATAGCAATAAACATCATGTCTCTGAAAAATAAATATGAGGGCCAATTATAGCAACAGTGCCTAGATGGTTGATATCTATCTAAAGTAATGAATATAAATCCCAATGGCAGAAGCTCTAAGTAGTCATTAATGACATAATACACAAAAAATGAAAAAAATCCCTAAAGTACCATGTAAAACACTACACCACTACTAAGCTCTTTCCTGCTTGCATATTTTATCCTGTTATCATCAATCTCTAACTTATCCAATTAGCATTTCCACACTTTCCCCCCCATCTGGTACTGTTAGTGTCCCATTTTAAGTTATCTACAAGTTACCACAAAATTGATCAGTTTTGTCCTAAGTGAGGAAAAGCCTTTCTGAAATGACAGAGGATTAACAATGTCAGCTTTTTCGTTATATAAACAGGACAAAATCAATATAGTCTATATTATGATGCTAATTCCTTGACAATTCAGGGAATTAAGTATAAATAATGTAAATATACTGTGATTACTATTAATTCTGCAGTTACAGTATAAAATACAGGATTCAGAGAACTTTTATTATAATTAGCATCTATTTTCTTTATTATTCAAAAAGAACTAAAAAACCATACACTTTCAAAGACCTAGGTTTTAGTCTTGCTTGACCACTAACTACTTGATTTCCTCAATGGTGTCTAAGTTTTTTTCTTCAAGCAATAAATTTTTCCTAAATGAAATCTTAAAATGAATGCAAATCAGATACTCCGGTTGGCGCAGCCATGCAAGACATAAGGCCTAACCACTCAGTATCCTCTTCCTCATGGAACCTCCAAAAGCTCTTGGGCATACAGATTGAAGACTAATGAACCAGACGGACTCCAAGGTTTATTCAGTTCGATGAACTGCATTAACTGCATTTACATTCTCATCTAGTTCCCTTAGTAAGAAATGGCATGAAATTTTAAGGGAGCTACATGGAAAAAAAAAAAGAGAGCTACAGGGCTTGGGGTACAACTTGTATCCATGATACAGAGAAGAGCTAATCTGAACTGGAAAAGGAACTTAATGTCCTTCATTTCATTAATATACCTCAATAATGTACTCTGATAAACTGAATTCACTAACCACAGAAATAAAGCTAACATAATCTAGCAGCAACACAGAATATATCTTCAAAGATGATCTTTTTGTGAATATTCCACAATTCTCTCCAAAACAAACATGTCATTACTGCTATTTCCCTTAAGTCATTCACTGAAAATCTTCTAAGTCTAAATAGCATTGATATCTATCCTAAATTCTAATTTACTTAGAATCTTTCTTTCTTTCTTTTTTTTTTTAAAAGATTTTATTTATTTATTTGACAGAGAGATAGAGACAGCCAGCGAGAGATGGAACACAAGCAGGGGGAGTGGGAGAGGAAGAAGCAGGCTCATAGCAGAGGAGCCTGATGTGGGGCTCGATCCCAGAACACCAGGATCACGCCCTGAGCCGAAGGCAGATGCTTAACCGCTGTGCCACCCAGGCGCCCCTAGAATCTTTCTTTCATCTCTATTTCAAGATTATAAATCCTTACCCCAGGAAAGAAGTGAAACATCAAGTATAAAGGGGGTGAGGGGAAATGAGAATTCATTCAGGTTCTCTACTCCATTCTGATGAAAAGCACTGTCCATTCTATCAGCTAACAGGGAAGAAAGGGAGACGAACATGCTTCGTTCTCCTCACTCTGACGTCACAGCTCAGAGAAGTTATTTCATTTGGAGTATTATCAGTTCTCAGAATCAGATACATTCATGTGCAAATTTTGAAGTGAAAACCTACTGCCTAAAACCATTCCTAAAGTATTGTAGAATGCCCAGATATCTCTCCACTACCGTTAATGATCCAATGTTGACCTCTACTACCAGAGTGGAAGAAAAGGGAAGGCCACTATACTGCAGAAATGCAGGGGGCACCATTCAGACAGAATACAGTGTGAACAGAACTCTCTAGAATAATACAGTGTGGTAGCCAGAAAAGGGAAAAGGATAACAGCAACACATGAAGGTGGGTTTCATTCCAAGAGCTCCAATTTCATTCTTCAGAGCAACAGACGTACAGTATACACCTTATGCAAAGGAAAAAGGTATACATTGAAAGTCTGTGACTTTCCAAAGATGTGACTAGCCCTAGCAAGATTCTTTTTTTTTTTTTTTTTTTTAAGATTTTTTTTTTTTTTTTGACAGAGATAGAGACAGCCAGCGAGAGAGGGAACACAAGCAGNGGGGGAGGGGAGAGAGGAAGAAGCAGGCTCCCAGCAGAGGAGCCCGACGTGGGGCTCGATCCCGTAGCGCCGGGATCACGCCCTGAGCCGAAGGCAGACGCTTAACCGCTCTGCCACCCAGGCGCCCCCCTAGCAAGATTCTTAACAGAGCAGAGCATGCTCTCCCCAAACTGGATGCTTCCTAAACTGGAAATTCCAACGTGCTGACGGATCCCATAGAGCTGAGAATGACAGCAGTCAGCTGACTCCTCACACCAAAAAAAAGGTAGCCCTAAAGGTTTCCCAAAATGATGTCCCTTACAATAATGCTACAGAATGTTTAAATGTGTCACCAAAAATGTGTTTTCTCAAAAAATAAGTTTTAGAAAATCTGGGTATACAGCTTTCCTTACAGAAGAACCTTAGCTATTTCTACAGTAATGTCACTCTATCTCTCCAGAGGGAGGTGGGATATAATATACAGTTTCCCAAACTTACTGAGGTATGAATCCCTCTTCTTCACACAATGAATGAACCTTTTCAAAATACTTTCTGAAGAACATAACTTGAAAACCCTTTTGTCCTAATTTGCTCTCTTTAGTCAAGAGCTCTGTCTCAATCAGTATGACTATGTACAAAGGTGTTGTGGGGATGGGCACGTGTGCATGTGTGGGTTAGTGACAAATGGTATTTTGTAATTTTTAAAAAGCTTATTATAAAATGATACATGATAAGAACGTGAAAAAAAGACCATGCCTCTCTATTGTTGACTTCTATTGCTGGGTCTTAGATTTTTCTTTTTCCTTTTTGGAAGGAAAAAGATTTTTGGGAGGAGTCAAGAAAAGTGGCACACTGCATAGTAATTAGACCGAAGAATTCCAAATAATGTTCCTTTATACCCCCCTTTCTCCTAAAATTCTATTCACTACCGCTACTTGAGTTTGTTGTTGTAATTCTTTTTATATTCAGATAATATCTGCCACAAAATGATAATAATAATAATAATAATAATAATAATAATAATAATAAAAAGAATTTTCCTACAAATTTCAGGGGTCTTCCGTGGAACTTCACTTGATGGAGAAGCAATGGAAGCTAGAAATTCATCCACCTGCTTTAAAGACAGGGCATTGTGAAGAGTCTCTAGAGGACAAATAGATGGCACCATGGAATACAATTCAAAGCCTGAAAAAAAGAAATGAAAAAAATTTGGATATTTAAAAAATCATTAATCAAGAAGGAAGATGACCATTGCTTAGAACTGTATGGGTTAGGTCTTTCCAATCTATCACATGCAAACACATGAGATCTCGGAAGTCATGACACCAGATGCTATGCGATATGGGATTGGAACAAGATGTGACAAAGATTGCATTTTAAATGTAATCACATAGTACAGCATGCACACGATTTCATTCTATATTTTGGTACAATCTAAGAAGGATACTTAAAGAAAAAACCTGGGGGAAAAAACAGAAAACATTACATTGTTTCAGTTTTTATTTTAAAAAATCAGGTCTACTTGATAGGTGAATAAATTAATACCAGGATGTGTCCCTGATGCCAGAATGCTAAAATTAACTTCTGTTGAAGAATAATTATGTTGTAATTGCTTGTAAAGAGTGATTTAAAATAGCTTTTCTAGTCATACCAAGGCCAATGATACTCTCTAGAGTGACCTGAAAACAACATTCACTCATTTATGCTGAAAATGAAATTTCAAAACACATTTTACCTACCTTTATTGAATTAATTCAATAATTCTATTGTTGAAATTGCTAGCTGAGTAAAGTCAGGCCAAGTAAAAAGTAATACAAAATACAGACATGTTTGCATTCAACAATGGCACAGAAATACAAAAATTTCATGAAACAAATCATGCATACATATATATTAATACCATCAGTGAAACAAAAATGTTTCAATTTACATTATTTTTTAAAACAAATAGGACATAGGTTATTTGCTTTTTAAAAAAATTGCCTGTTCATTTAAACTTTATTCAACTGAATGGCTTTTAAAATTGCTTTCATACACAACTGAAATGACAAGTCCTTCTGCATCTACTCTTCCCGAAACTCAAACTAATTTTCCTTCAAGGGAAATACTTTTAATACTTAAATTAAGATTTTATGTAAAGCCTAATATTATTAGATAAAAAGTAAAAATTAATTAAACTTGAATAGACTGCCAAACTCTCTGGTTCAATAGGTATGTGCTCATTTTAACATTGGCTGATATTTTCTTAATTTGGGGAGAAAAGAGTGACCCGAGAACTGCCTAAGTCTTGGCTGAAGCCGGGAAACTATGGTTGAAAGAGAATCTAATCTTCCCATGAAAATAACAAAAAGGTTTATAAAACTGGTATGTTTGATTTTCAGGTGCAAACCAAAGCATGACGGAACATTACATATACTCAAAAACAAAACAAAACAGAAACTGTACCATAACAGCAGCTAAAGCACCTAAATTAAGCACTAAAAAAATTAGGCTTGCACAAGTATTCCATTTTTTTAAAGTACAAGATTCATGCAAATACACGCAAACCCTTTCTTTGCATTGCAGTAAACTTAACAATGCGGGTTGTTTTTGGGTTTTTTTTATCCTTTTGTCAGAATGTTTTCTAAGTGTTTTGTTAACAACTATTTTCTTGCATTTGCCTGTTAGATTTCCTAACAGGCAAACAACAATATAACAAGTTCCTCTGGTGACATATTTCCCCACTTATCTTTAGTGAACTTTGTATTTAATGCACAATGAAAGGGTTAGCGCAGCAATTTAAAAAGCCACCCTGCCGTCATGTTTAGAAGCTATAAGAACATACCACTGGAGCCTAGACATTCCACAGAGGAAACGGACCAGCACCTATAGAGGTGTAGGTGTTCTGCACAGAGGCCCAGAAAATAAGGTAAAGCACTGTCAGAAGATACTTGTTTCACCATGTTCCTTGAACTAAAGATGAAGGGAGGGGTAAGTCCATGGTACGTATTAAGATGGAAATAACATAAAAGTTAGGGGAAATAAAAAGTGAAAGAGTCAAATGACAATTCAAAGGACAGATAAGACAACACAGTATAAAAAAGAAAAAAAAAAACCTTGAAAACCCAAAAGACACATTTCTAGAGTTGAAAAGAATGCATTTTACATGCATTAAGTCACACGTGTGGAAAACCCACATTTAAAAAAAAAAGTCTTAGCCAAAGGCATATAAAGTCACTCTATTTTCTGTTAAATTTAACAAACTTTTTTTTTTTTTAAAGCTTCAGTAAACACAGATTTGTCCTATAAAAAACTTGCAATACTGGCTATAAATACATAAGTATTCCACACAAAAACTATAGTCAGTTTTAAACCTGCAATGTCTCTTCTTAGAATTTTGTGGCTTCTGTTTTTCTTGTGACTTTGGTTTTTCTTCTAAGAGGTTCTTAAGTATGTGCGTTCTTTAGAAGCTGCAGCTGTATCAAATAAGGACCTTTTTCTTCAGAAAGTAGCATTTAGAGCTACAAAGGAGGGAAAGCACATTAGGCTTTAAGGCTAAGTTTTCTCTTGAGGATGAGATCTTCTTACTCCACCTCCAGGAAGTATTTAGTGCACTGTTACTTAAGTGTGCTGTTAAAGGATCCAGAAAGGGGAAAATGACTATAAGCTGTGTTTAATCCTTTAGTTTCATGTACATTTTTGAAAGACTTGATTCGAGTTTTTGAAAGATTTATTTGCTGTTAAAAAGAAAAAAAAAATTCCAGGGGATAAAAGCAAAAACCAGTATGTTTTCTTTAATTTCTTTCATCCTCGATTATTTAAAAATGATCAGTAAATACTCCTTTTGTCCCAGAAGAACAAGTTCTGTGTAAGAAAGCTGTAATAGTGCAACGACTCAAGTTTATAAACAATGGCCATGAAACACTTCACTGTTCAGCCTCAGAAACTGAATTTAATTGAACTATCTTTCCAGATTTTTAGCTTAGTCTTCTTCCTGTTGTGAGTGCTCCAAATTTTAACAAAAAGCAGTGGTACCAAAAAAAAATCAGTTGCTTGACAATAGGAAACCATACTGCCACATGAGAACAAAGTGAATGCTAGATGAAGTTTTCAGAGTGCTTCAGACCAAAACTGAGTTTTGCTTTAGAGAAAGAGCCACAGATAAATGATGTTACACAGTGAAATCTGCATCTCCTAGTTCCCAAGAACTTTTCAAAGATACATCTCATTTGGCTCTTTGACAACTGTGGCTCTGTATTTTTATTAAGTAACTCAATAAAACAACCATGTGATCAGAAAACAAATTAGGAAGAAAAAAACATTAAAATGATTAAGAATGAAAAAGAAAACAAAGAATACTAATTGTCATATTTTTAAAATTTGTGTAGACTGATCACTTCAGAAATTAGAAGGGATTTTTAGGTGCTAATTGAGTATTAAAACTCATCATCATTGTGGTCATTGAAAAGTCTGATGAGTGATGTTAAATGATTGTGTAAATTACAGCTGAAAAAGGGAGCTAGACAGTATCAATGTTTCGGGAGATTAAGTTGGAATTATATGCCAACTGAAATTAAGAATGGAGAAATGAATGATACTGTATACCCCACAGTTTGAAATAAAAGAAAAATAAAAAAACGGATGAAGCAGGGGAGTATCTTTTAAAATAAAAGCAAAACGTACCATTGGTTGGGTGTCGAGCAAATGAGATAGAAAACCTTTTAACAGCAGAACCGCGTGTGGCGTCTGAGAAAGAGAAAAACAGGTACCTGAAATTCGTAACAGCTACCAAAAGAAGAACACTTAAAAAAAGAGGGAAAAAACAAATATATAAGGAGGTTAGAATTAGGTGACATGCAGAAGGGAATGAGAGACGGTACTGGTTAAAAGTAAAATGGCTTGATGATAGAGGCAAAGTGTTTAATGAAATATACAAAAGAAAGAAAAGCAGGATGAGCCAGCAATTCTGGTAAATCCATGTTTTACTGACATAAGTAAATTTGTGGCTATATGAGAAAAAGTTTTAAATAAAGCTAATCCTGAAAGGGCTAATAAGCACTCCTATTAACAGAAGGCACAAGCTTCCATGAGCCTCAACAGACAATCTGAATATTAATACTTAAGGTATTTTAACAAGAGTGAGAGGCTCTCCAACTAGGGATTCTAAAATATTCTCATCCTATGTTTATTTTTATAAAAATACTGCCAAAATATTTACTTCTACTTATAAACATTCCGTTCACTTTATTTCATTTAGATCACTATCAGTAAGTAAAATGAGGGATAAGAATGAACAAAAGTTTAAAAGATCAAAGAAAGACTTATTCTTTATAATATGGCTTACTGACTGTCTAAAAGACCAATACATATGATGCAGTTCTAAATTTCACATTTCAACCAACTATTTATTGAATAGGTACTGTATGTCTAACTACAATCAAGTCTTAGATGAAACATGGATCCAAGCTATGGATAAGTGAGCAGTGACTGTCATTTAGGCGCTAGGTGTCATCAAAGGGTGCTAGGATTCCATTCGAATCAGTCAGTGGACTTAGGCTTGCCTTTGAGAAGCACTGTATGCTCATGGGTGTGTGCATGGGTGTAGATATGAATCTGTGTGTGCGTGTGTGCACATACCATCTATGCAGCCAGAAGAAGTCAGCTTTTTACGATGAGTACGAGCATAATCCTGTAGGTTAGGTGCGCTTGAAGAACCCCCGAGCACCGAGGTGCTAAACAGGCCCGCACAGTGAGACCCTGATGGGAGTTAGAGAAAATACATACACAACGGGTGTTCTTCCATTCACATTGGGAATTCATGCAGCATGCAATAACACGGCTTACCACACTTATCTGGCAGTGCCTTGAATAGACTCACAATTTGCTTGTATGTCAACTCTAATATAATCACCACCACCATTTATCATATGTACAAATGAGGGTGTTTAACACTGGATAAAAATGTTGCCTTTGAGGAAAATAATATGCCTACACCATAATTAGACATATACATATTAAAAGTATTAAAAATACTACCATAGGAATTAATTCAGGTTGATAAGGGATTCTGTCAGTTTGCATGAACAGGTCATATAAAAAAACCCCTCCTGAGCACAAATCTAGTCATAATCAATGTTTTTTAATGGATGTCTATAAATGAAGAATCTTTTCTGATACCACTGAGTTAAGAATCATCAATGTATGTTATGAAATAAAGCAAATTAAAGCCTACTAATCTGTGAGAAGACCACGTGAGAACAATTCCTTGTAGGTTATCCAGGCCTAAATCACCTTAACTTTCTAATACTTAAATGACTTTAGATCTTAATTAATAAAACCCCACAAAACACATTATTAGCAAGTAAAATACAGCCAGTATAAACTGATGCTTAATTTGTAGCAAAAGTCTTTATACCCAAGGAAAACTTTTACCACTTGGTAAAGTTTAAATGATTTTCTATCAAATACATTATGATACATAAAGGAAGATAATGTGGGAATATTCAAAGCTATCAACATAATTATATGTAATTAACTAAAGAAGATCCTCGAGTAAATAGGCAACAACAAACAGTTCATATACTTAGTATGTAGATTAAAGTACATAAATAGTTGAACCTTATTTATGCTTTTATTAAACCTATTTAGACAACTATTTACAGAGAAAATACTATGCTATTATCTCATATAGTTTATCAACAATGAGCTTAAAACTAATAAGTTTAGAAGGTCTTTTTCAATGTTGCTTTGTAACACTATTTGCAAAGAACCAACTATGTTCTCTAGGTCAATAATGAGTAACAACTGCCCCTATGCATTAGTTTTGCTTTGGTTTTCCTTAGGAGATAGTCAAAAGGAAAATTAATACACCGAGAAGGGTTTAAAACACTCCCCACTTAAAAAAAATTTTTTTTTATCAGAAAAGAAGGTTCTTTTTTGTATGCAATAGCATACTTACAATTTTATCAACTGGGAAAAATGAAGTTTCATCCTAAATTAAAACATTCTGGGATTTTAACTTATAGAATACAAGATTAAAAACTAGCATTGGCAATTGGACTAAGTAGTTTACACTGCGGACAGTCAAAACAGTTATAAATCAAATCAAATGCTATTTCTTGTTCATTTTATTGAAACTTTACTGTATACTTTGAGATGTACAACTTAACATTTTTAAATTAGCATATGTTAAATAAAAACTAAAGCATAGCATTTGGTCATGCTTTCATCACTGAAGAGTTTTACATGTGTGCAAAAGAGTGAGTTGAAGAAGGTCTGGAATATAATTTCCTTTAGACCACATACCTACAGTAGGGTTCTGCTTCTGTTCCACAAGAGTTCTTGGTGTTCGCAGGTAATTAGCATTTTCAGATACAACCTGTGCAAGGAAAGCAAAATAAATGAGGTAAAACAGTAAAATCAATTCAAAAGTCCATACTTCATTTGCAGCCTGTTCCAGACAGACAAAGGTTAATAAGCTGTATGATAAATATTAGTAGAAATACATAAAACATGAAAGATCATGCAAGATCCCCTTCTGAAGGGAGTCCATTTCATATGAAGTCCTTGCAATGAAGTGGTGCGAAGCAGGCATTCAGAATGAAATATCATGTATCAAACAAGACAGATGAAAAGAAACAATTAATAGATTGATAGAATTTCACTCTTAAAAGAAGCCAAATGCCCACTCTTAAACAGCTCCTGTATTTGAAGGGGGGAGGAAAAACAATCACAAACAAAAGAAAAGACAGACAGAGACTGTTGAGGTCACCATACAATTACTGATCCATGCATGGGCTTTATCAGAGTAACCTTTAAATATTCACAGCCTTAATGGATACCATAATCCCTTTTCCTATAATCAAATGCATTATATTTCCAAAAGGAAATTGCTGAAATTCTTGGAAAAGTCATGTGTAACAGCAGACCTTCCATTCTTAGAACAAAAAATCCAAAAACCCCTAGTATTTTTAAATTTCCAAATGTCATCACAGAAAGTCCTTCTGAAGTCCTCTTATTTTGGCCCATATTACTGATGGGCATCTATACATTGCATCCTCATATAAAGAGAGCATTAAAATATTCTACAACTCAAAAAACCCCACTCTGTATGTATCCCTTAGATACTTCCAGATAATGATGGAATAGTGAGGGAGAAAACAATTAATATTAGTGTACCCTGCTAATTAACACAGGACCACATACATTTTGATATTTTAAAAAATGTTCATATTCTCAGCAAATTCCAAATGGAATCTAACTTTTCAATTATGGGGGAAAAGATTATTAAATTTTCTTAGCATCAAATTATGTAATTTTGTTTCGAATGTTTTAAAGGACAACTATGTCAAAAAAGATTTCTTTCCTTTTTAAAATTTTTTCTTAACACACTAAAGTTCCAGGAATGCAAAATTTATTAATTTTTAAATCCTGGATATTTGAAAGCCTCCCAGTAAAAATCCTAAATGCATGCAACGTAAGAGGTTTCTTTCTCTCAAATATTGTCAGGTATCACAAGCATTTTTAAATGAACTGAAAATTAAAATACAGAAGGATTTACTCTGATGTTAAATATAAGGGATTAGATGTCCTCAAAGACAGCTGTTTGTTGCTCTGAATGCAGGTAGGAAAATGTTTAATGAAGTAAAGTTTAAAAACCTGTTGCCATGAGCCAAAAATACTGGATGTGAAAGCCAATGATTTGGGGGAGACAGGGGAAGAAGTGATTTGTTCCCCTGATCTGCGTCTTCGACGCCCAGTACCCACACCACTGGTATAATGCAGCCAGGTACCAGTACCCTCTGGGCTAGACACACTCAGGGGGCTCTCTTCCTGGAAGTGAGAAAGGGGGCAAAAAAAAAAAAAAAAAAAAAAAAGCAGAGCATGCAAAGTTAGATACAACAGAGCCAAATGATCAGAAAGAAAAAAAAATACAGTTTGTTTGCATTTGTTTATCAATTTTTAAAAAACTATTAAACAGTAATTTGGGAGCCAAATATTTCAAATACTTGAGAAATTCATAGGAATGACTTAGAAATCTAATTGAATGTGATAATAATTATAAGAATTACCTTATTTTCAATATACAAAATTTTATACTGCTTAATAGTTGTCCCTTCTCTCTTAAAACTGGAAAGATTTAACAATTTTCTGTCTTAGTAATTTTTAAAATATAAAAGTATTCTGCTTAATTTTAAATATTCAAGACATTCTGTGCTATACTGGATAACCTTCCAACCCAAAGCACTAAAGGATTGTGCAAAGGGTTAAAGAAGTTTCAATGTATATGATGTAGAAAAGAAAACCTATCTGCCAGACATTTAAAAAAAGAGAGGTAAGATGGGTTCAAATTGCACTTGTTTCCACTTTCAAGCTATTTATTTGATTACCCCCTCCAAAGATTATTTATAGAGTTCAGTAAGCAAAACATGCAGCAAACATTATCATTTACATGTTTGCATGTTCAGGTTTCAGACAGTGAGGACAGAGTAAAATCTACTTGCACAAAATGAAGAGAATAGTCTTTTTCTCTGTGTGTCTTTTGGAAGTACAAACTTCTGATATCCATGGAGATGGTGGACGCTGGAAAAAGTCTTCAAGGTTTTACTTGAATAATTTACCTTATGGAAGTAAAAGTTTAGCATGGCATAGAAATAATCTCTTGAAAGCAACTATGTAAGTATTTATGAGAAAAAGGTTTATAAATGTGTTCTGCGTCTTAAGAATTAACAAAGGGCAGTGATTTTGTCAAATACAAATGTGTTGCAAAATGAAGACTCACAACACATTTGGCTGTATCAGTGTTATAAGCTTTTTGGAGTGCAGAAGGTTTAATGGCAAAATTTTGAACAATCTGATTAATTTGCAGTTTGCTTTGTACAACAACCTCAAAATCACTGCCCTCACACAGATGGTAGTTTAAGTTATATTAATATGCCATTTCCCGATTTTCTGAAATTAAAGATACCTGAACATAACCCCAGGTTTCCCATTTTTAAATTAAGCTGTATAGAACACAGTCCCAAATTCTACAGCTGTTAGTCATCCTCTTTTATAATTAACTTACAATATCACAATCATAGAAACCCTAACTAGCATATGATTTCCAGTATAAAATTACCACAATCTATTTATTGATGGATTTTTTCCTATCCATCATTGTCAAATTGGGTCACATATTTATTTGAAATTTGAGAATCATAAAGCACTTTTGTTTGTATAATTTGGGGCAACAGAAATGAGCATAATTCTGTTTTGCTGTTGTTTATGTTCTTACTCATGACTGCTAGTTAAATGTTATACTTAGCTCTTATGACTTGGCATATTTCATTATCAACAAAAATATTTTTCTAACGTAAAAGTTGATGGTTGTTTCTTTCTTAAAATCTTGCTCTATACTGTTACTCGAGTATTTAGAAAACATTTATAAGCACTAATCTCAATCAGTGCTGGCAGAATCATCCTATAGAGAATAGAGATAACCCAAAATAAAGGTATTTGAAGTATAAAAATGCATACTGGTTTTAAAGATTTGCTTAACAAGCTATATTCCAACTGTTCAACTTTCTTGTTAAATCTTATTTTAGTAGTTATTTAAATGTTATTCTACTAGAGAACATAAGAATTAGCCTTATTTAATTGTAGATCTTAATACAAAGGATAAAATTTTCAACTATCTCCTCAAATTTTCAAATTCTTATACTGATTTTTGCAATCAGGCTAACAACTTAGAATTTCACATCTTAATCTACAGTGTCATTGGAATCAGTTGTTGAAGCATTTCTGGCAGTTCCTGTCTACTTTCAGGCGAAAATTATTCTCTGCCTATTAAATCAGGCTTTTAAAAAAGTTCTTTATTAGAATAACCTAACGGGACAGGACAAAAAAAAATGGAGTTCTTAGAAAGGTCTTATTTTACTCTGTCTATTCAACTTTGTTACGAAAACTATACATAAAGCTCCAGATTCTTAAAACTTAAACTCTTTCCTAACAGGCTCTATATTTTTAAAATATTTATTAGAAAAAGAGGCAAAGTTGACAATTAAAAAAATCTGTTAGGTTCCCAAGCTCCATAATTAAAGCTGTATTTTCTTTTCTGTTACATTAAAATATAGTTAGTTTATTTTATGAAAAACATGCTCTGACACATACACTTACTTCATTTGTAGCCATCTTCCTAGATCTTGGAAGTGGAGACTTCCTGTGTATATGAATTGGCTCTGATACCATAGGTTTGAACAGTATCACAGCACGATCAACCTCATCTTTTTTAGAAGTATGTGGTTCATCATCATTATCAATTTTAAAAGATCTCCTGCCTTCATTCTGTGGGCAAAGAGTACAACATATAAAATTCAGATAAAGCAAGCGTCTCTTATGATAAATTCAACCAACAACTGGTTAAGTCAGTTAAAGCACACACACAAGTCTGCGGATTCAAATGAATCAACATTAACTGAATTTTTACAACAGTCTAGTATTAGTCTATAAAAATAGCTAAATAAATTCAGAGATATATCAAGTCCTTGGACTAGAAGATCTTCTACTCTAAGTTTATTTCCCTCAAAATTGATCTGCAAAACTTATGTAATCTCAACCAAATCCCAAAAAGTTCTCTTTGTTTTTTTTTCTTGTTTTTTTTTAAAGATTTAATTTATTTATTTGAGAGAGAGACAGACAGGCAGCAACAGAGGGAACGGAAGCAGGGGGACTGGGAGAGGAAGAAGCAGGCTCCCAGTGGAGGAGCCCGATGCGGGGCTCGATCCCAGAACGCCAGGATCACACCCTGAGCCGAAGGCAGACACTTAACGAATGAGCCACCCAGGCGCCCCCAAAATGTTCTCTTTGGAACATTACTTTTTACTTTAGTTTGAAATGAAGAAGCATTTATTTTTGGGGTGGCAGTGAGAGAATCTTTTTTTTTTTTTTTTTTAAAGATTTTTATTTATTCGACAGAGATAGAGACAGCCAGCGAGAGAGGGAACATAAGCAGGGGGAGTGGGAGAGGAAGAAGCAGGCTCATAGCAGAGGAGCCTGATGTGGGGCTCGATCCCATAATGCCGGGATCACGCCCTGAGCCGAAGGCAGACGCTTAACCGCTGTGCCACCCAGGCGCCCCGGCAGTGAGAGAATCTTAAGCAGGCTCCACGCCTAGTGTGGAGCCGGACTTGAGCTCACTCTCACAACCCTGAGCTCATGACCTGAGCCAAAATTGGATGCTTAACTGAGCCACCCAGGTGCCTCCTATTCAACACCATGCTGGTCTAAGCCAGCAGCACTTCATAAAAAAGCATATCCAAATGGTCAATAAACATATGAAAATTGCCAATCCTTACTGGTCATGAGGATAATGTAAATTTAAACCATGACAAGGTATCACTATATATTCTTCAAAATGGCTATATTAAAAATAATGATCATACCAAGTGCTGACAAGGATACGGCAGTATCTTTAGAAAACTATTTGACTGTATTTTCTAAACTTGAACATATGCACCCTATGACCCAGCAGTTTTACTCCTCGATGTATATCCAAAAGAAATGTGTACATATGTTCACCAAAAGACTTGAATAAAAATGTTCATGAAAGCACTCATCTTCACAGCCTGAACTAAAAACAAATGATCAAAGTGGAAGAGATGAACACACTGCACTGTATTTATTTATATTTACTGTTGCCATGTAATCCTACATGATAACAAAAATGAAGAACAGAATGGATACATTTCATAAACATAAGAAAGAAGCCGAACCCACCCACACCCCCCAAAAAGCATGTGTTCTGCAATTTCTTTTATTTATTTATTTATTTATTTATTTATTTATTTATTTATTTATATTTAAAGATTCTTTTTTAAATTTATTTATGCGACAGAGATAGAGACAGCCAGCAAGAGAAGGAACACTAGCAGGGAGAGTGGGAGAGGAAGAAGCAGGCTCATAGCAGAGGAGCCTGATGTGGGGCTCGGTCCCACAATGCTGGGATCACGCCCTGAGCCGAAGGCAGACACTTAACCGCTGTGCCACCCAGGCGCCCCTGCAATTTTGTTTATAAAAAGCACAAAAATAGGTATAATTAAAACATGGTGCTAAAGTTCATAATAATAGGTATCTTTCAGGAGAAGACAGGGAGGTTGTGATAGGGAGGGGCACAATTGGGTCTTTTGGAATGATGATATTATTCTACCTAAACCTGGCTGGCTGTTTCATAACCGTGCTCATTCTGTAATACACCATTAAGCTATACACTTATAATTTATCAATATGAATTATAATTTAGTAAAAAGTTTTAAATTGAATACGTATTTAACTTTGTAAGGTTAGTATAAGGATTAAAATAACAATAATTTGTACCAAGTGCTTATTAGCACAGTGTTTACCATGCACTAGTCCTCAAGTAATACAACAACCAAAACCAGAACCAAAACTATAGTTAAGCATTCTAAATACTGGTCTTAAAAATACAAAAAATCTAAATAAAATATAAAATTCCTGTATGCTTAGAAATGTTGTCTGCCCAAATCATACATAAAGAAACTTATACAGTCTTGCTACTTAGTAGCTGAGATAAGAATTGAAGTAGATTAACAGGAAATTCTTACCGAAATATTATGAAAATCTAGAACTACAGTAACCAAACACTGAGAGTTTCATCTTTATTACCTCTCTTGAAGCTGGTCTATATCCATAGCCAGATGGTAAATTTTTGTCTTCTTCACATCCTTTGGCTCCTGGACTAAAATGTAATTCAACATGAAAGCGTTCCTCTGAAGAAAGATCCTAAAAAATATCACAGAATATTTCCAAAATGAAAAACTACAGGCTATTCATTTACCTCTGATAATACACACAAATCAAGAACTCTTGTTACCTTGTTAGGATCCTCATAAAGCATGATCACAATCTGAGTCATGTAATTGAGTTCATTGACAACATTTAAGTAATCCATAGCTCGTTTCCACTGTTCATCCTTTGATTCCTGAACAAAAGGTTTATGGTAAGCATTTTCTCATATCACTTTACTTGGAAGTCACTTTATTTGCATTACGGTAGTTTGCTTAATCCTGAGTGATACCACACAAATAAGGTAAAATACGTGTACGCTCAACCTTCCAAAATAACTATATTTAAGTCTTGATATATTTACTTATGTTGAGGTAAATTATTTCAAAAATCTCTTATCAGCAGTATTAGAAAGTCTAATGGTAACTTTTTAAATAGCTTCTAGAAAGTGAAAATAAAAATCTCTTGAAATACAAACCCACAATTGTATTCTGAGGGGAAGGGGCAGTGAGTTGTTAACCTTAAGTCCTGAAGTGCCTATTGTGGAATCACGCTTCATGAGCTGAATACTATCCTATAAGAGTAGGGCTATTTTCCCCATTATCATATAGTCAATGTATGTAACACAGGCTTATTGGTAAATATACCTCGTTATGCTGCAGTGGTATTTAAAATAATCAGCAGGAGGTGGCATATGTAAGTTCTATTAATTTTACCATCTCCTTCATCACTCCTCCATCTTCATTTAGATAATCATTGGTCTTTAAACATATAATCACATAGCATCAGAACAGAAAGGAGTCCTAAAGAATATGTACTACAAGCATTCAAAGTAGAAAATTCTATCTGAAAAGGTAAAGCTGCTCCATGTACAAAGTCTACAGTCAGTGGGCAACAGGGTCTACATGACATAATTTTCCTTCATTTCCTATGTCATAAACTTCAGAAATAAATGCATATAACAATTTTTTTTGCATATAGTAAGGAGTATACAGTATTTTGGACTATAGAAAATGTGTATGGTTTTAAAAAATGAAATTTGACACACAAAAGCCTAAACTTACAAGACCACATGTTGATTACTTATTAAAAAAAGAAAAACAAAGACAAAACTCCAAAACCAGCATGTATTCCTTTCCCAATTAGGACATTATATATCTCTGAGGAAGCATTCCCCTTTTTAAGCTTCTAGAAGAGTAAAGTTAAATATACGTCATACAATTTGTATTCTTCCATGTGTGCTTAGCATCATTTTAATAAATGACTGTCCACACCTCTAAATGCTCTAATGCCAAGCCATTACAGCAGCTGCTCCCAACTTAAGCAACACTCCAGAGAAAAAACTGCATCTGTGTGTTTGCCTATGTCTGCCTGTGTATTTGGGGGAGGGATGTGTGCAAAGATATATATGCATTTTTTCAAAATTGGTAAGGGAAAATATTGGCATAGCATTTGAGTTTCAGTAAATGTGAATTACCATAAATAATGGATTTAAATTAAATACTAAAAATTTTCAATAAGTGAAAAGATGTATTAGACTTTGTGATCCTATATTAATAAGAACACCATCTAATAATCTCTAATTCAGTGTTGCAGTTATAGGTTCTGCTAGGTCTGTTCTAATGAACATATGGAATTAGATAATACTTAGTAGCATCTTACTGAACACAATTAAAATGAAAGAATCCATAAAAATCTTTTTTTTTAAATTAAGGCTTATTAAATATATTCCCTGAAATCTTACTTATAATCTTGTTTCCTTAACAAATACCTTTTGAAAAATTCTATTATGGAGAGCTAGATTTTACCCAGTTCACACTGAAAAATAAAAAAATTCAACTGGGGACAGACTGAACGAAGTTTTAAGTATACTAGCTATAGGGTCTTATGAAGGTAACATGAGCTGCAATACTGAATCACAGTTCAAATAAACTAATTTTTTAAATTAGAAAATGGGACATCATATTGATATTAAAGACACTACATGTATTTACTAATGTGAAAAAAAATTTTTTTGAAATCCTGGAAGCCGATTTTTAAAAGAATGGAGTTGTTCAGCTTCTGTTTTAAAAATGTAGCTGAACATCCAAATGAGGCGCTGCACGTGGCAGTCTGCCTTTCTTTTGACAGTAAAATCTTAAACATTTTTAAACTAACAAATAACACAAATGCCTTGCAAATTCATAAAAACTACTTCTATAACATATGCTACTATTAAATGGAACCCATATATTATTACAAAAATAAAAAATAAACATGTAGGTGAATGCAGTATATACTCAACAAGCTCCCGTAGTCTAAATTCTGTCTTTCTTCACATCACTGCGAGAGAGCCTCCTCACTGTGTTTTGCCTACCTACTCCAAACTATCTGCGGTCCACGAGCAACCAAAGCCATTTACTTCCCTGCTTAAAAATGGCTTCCTAATCCCCTTAGGATTCTCAAGGCACTGGCTCTCCAACCTCATCTGTTGCCATTTCATCCACTGCTCACTATAATGTTCCATAGGCTTGTTCTATCAGCTCCTGTATCTTCCATACTTCTCTCACCTTCTAAATAAGTGTAAGACTCAAAAAGGAACCACGTAAGAGATGTAGTTCTCCTCCCCCAAAACAAACAATTCCATCATTACTACTGGATATGTAAGTTCTTGACTTGTTAATTAAGCGTCATTTTTTTTTTTTTTTACAATTTCTCTTATTAAAGCTCAACTAATGCACTTATGTATGCAAGGGATGTCACTTTGCTATTCCTTAATGGGACAAAGAAGAAACTGAAACAAGAGGGAAGAACATATGAATTAGAAAATTTGATGAGAACAGAGGACTGAAATAACTTTAGGGTAACTTTAATATTAACTATGCATCAAGGCTAATAATAAAATTAAGAACCAAGAGATGTAAGAAATCTTCATTATACATCTAACTGCCTTTTATTAAAAAGGGAAAACAAAACTGAATTTTCTTTTAAGAACCACTTTGTTAACAGATGCATATGGATGTGTACACCAATATATACACAGAAAATTGAAGGAAAATTCTTATTTTTTGCTATTTTAGAGATGGATGAAAAAATACTTATATAATGGAGTGACATTGTATTCTAGGTAATCTATGGTCTGGGTGTATTGACAAACAAGATATTAAAATTTCTAAGTCTCTTTTGTACATGATCACTTCCACTGCCAATCCCTACAATGTCATTTTCTTTGTCATTTCTAATGCAAACTCCTTGGGAATCTTATTACTAGCTACCACCTTAGCTGTCATTAGTATGTTGGCTTCCTAACCCTATACCTTTAACCCAAACTTCTATCCTCACGTACGAACATACTCAAGCTGTCTAAAACTAAACTCATTACTTCTTTAGACCTGATCTTCTTTCCAAGTTTACTTTTGTCAGTGAATAGTAGGATCATCTGCCAAATTACCTACATTAGAGACATGGGAATCTTTCTTGACTCTCTTTTCCTTCTCACTGTCCATACCTGTGGGCACTGGAAGGGTCTCAAGGAGAGTGTCAGTGAAAGCCTAACAGGCTGGAGGAGGTTGCTGGTGAGGGATTATATAAAGGTAAGAAAAATGTTACTGGAAACTACAGGAAAATGAACTCCTGTTACGTAGTGGCATAAAGTGTAGAAACACTAGCCTGTAGACAGTGGAAAATAAATAAAGAGTGTATCTAATGAACTAGTTCTGGAGATTTCTAGGACAAGTACTGAACATGTCACCAAGATTCTTCTCACTGCCTGTGATAAACAAGGAGAGAGATAAGCTACTGGGAAACTCTCAATTATAGAGAAGATTGCTGGGTCCAAAAATAAAACTGTTTCTCATTCCCAGCCTTTTTAGGGACCGAACGATCGCTGTAATTAACAACTGCCTTTCGAGAATAAGGGAACACAAGACTCTGCCATGAAAACATGGTGCGATTATAAAAAACATTGCTAAGACCTCCAAAAGATGTAATAAGGTGCTTCACAGATCTTCCAAAGAAACACAAGACTTTCTCAGGATCTTAGGAGTATGTCTCTCAGATGCTCAGTAGCCAAATAGGGAAACCAAGGTAGTAAAGGGCTTATCCTTAAGAGATCTTTGAGTTTGATGTGTTTAATACAGTCAATTCTAAATTACTCCACTTTGTTTTGTTTTTTAAATTATACCACTCTGAACTAAAAATAAACAGACCTTTGGAACCCCAAACTTCTTTGGGCAGGAAGCAGGTTAAAGAAAACTACTCAACTGCAAACATGAGCTACTTTTTATTTTAAAGGAGGGATGACCCAGATGAAACAATCAAGAATCCAAATTATGAAGCCATGAGCCATTGGAAACAACTGCCTGGCAGTATGACAGAGCCCTAATTAAAGAATGGGCAACATGGACCTGGGTAGATTTCAAAATTGCTATGGACCAGTGACTACAGTGTACCTTCTGTTTCACCCACTTTTGAAAAGTTTATCTACAGCAGTTATCTTATGCCTAACCCACCACTGTAGGTAGTTGGTCTCTTCAGTTCATAGGTATTTGAATTAAGTTTGAATGCTCTTGAGAACTCAAGGAGTTGTGTCCAAAGAGCCCCATCCACATCTGGACTTGACTTAGATGAAGAAACCTGGGATGTCAAGTTTATGATGTAATAAAATAAGATGGGTAATACTGGGCTAGAGGTTATTTTGAATTTTGTATATGAGAAAAATATGGATTGTGTAGCCAACAGATATATTGTGATGGATCCTATTTTCCAAAGATGGCCCCACAATATATCCAATCTCAAGTACTCATCTTACAATGTGACAGTGACACGTCACACCTGTAGTAATGTAGATCTATTTCCCCATCCCTTGAACCTGGATGAACCTCTGTGACTGCCTCAACCAATACAGCTCAGTAGAAGTGATATTATGTTACTTCGTAAGTTAGATCATAAAAAAGTCTTGCACTTGCACCTTGTTCCATTATGAAACTCAATCTTGGAACTCAGCTACCATGTTTTGAGGAAGCAAGCAGGTCACACGAAGAGGCCAGGTGTAGGTATTCTGGTCAACAATCCCAGCTGAAGTTCTGGCCAATATACAGCATCAAGCGCCAGACATGAGAGGAAAGCTTTGAGATGATTCAAGAGACCCCAAGAGACTCATCAGAGACCCAAACGGAAACCACCTAAGTATATCACAGTCAATCCTTTAAACTGTGGGAGATAAAAGTAACTATGGTTGTATTAAGCCAAATTTTGGTATGACTCACTACTAACAATAGACGAGAGGCACAATATCCAACCAAACACCAAGTTTGTTCTAAACCCCAAAAAACTCAAATTTATCAGCTTCTCTTTATCTCATTACCACCAGCCTATAACATTACCTAAAATATTTTACGTTATTGTCTGGTTAAACTTCTCCAAAAGGAAGAGAACACGTCTTTATCACCCAGATCTAGCACACTGCTTGGTATATAGTAGACCCCTGACAAATGATGGCAAATGATCAATTACTGAAATTGTACAATAAAAACTGGTGCTAGTGATTTGATTACAAATTCAAGGAACCATATTGGTTAAGTAGATTGGAATAACTTATTCTACTTACATTGCATAAGGCACCATAGCGAAGAATAGATAGTAAAGAATGTACATGACTTTCACTGGTAAAATATAACCTGGTACGGACATGACGTTCAGGAGACAGAACACCTCTGGAATACCTAAAGTTAGTAGCAGACAATGTTAGAACAAAACCATCTAGTCAAACCTTAAATATTGAAATTATTTTGTAAAATGGAATTTAATCTTACTAGAAGTAAAAGACCGTAATAAGTAAATCTATCCCTCTTCCAACCACTACTGAGGAACTATCTTTGTAGATATTCCTCTAACATGAAGATTAACTAGAACTAACTGCGACCTCTGAGATTAGTTAAAAAAGAGTTAATATTAGTCGGATTCACTGTAAATAGGTCATTTTAGCTCCTCTAATAGCAATGACAAAGGTCAGAGTCCTAAAGAAGCTCATAGATATTTACGCTGCTGAATAGGTTACCCACTGATGATCCCATGTGGAAGATGACACATATCCCCTTTCATCTCAGTTTTTCCTCAATTTGGAGCCCTAAAGAACCCTGGTTGGAAGTTAACTGTTAGGAATACCTAAGTAATCCTTATTTGCTCAGTGCACTGAGTAACACATTCCTGATTTCTTCATAGGAACATTAGATTTGAAGTATGCAAAAACAGATGCCTATAGATTTAAATACCAGTATAGTCTCTTACACAGGATGGAGTTTATTTACAGTGTCATCATCTTGTGTCCTCTGGAGGTCTGAGCGAATTTTTCTAACTAGAGGAGTACAGTAGCCTTTGGCAATCTCCAGTTTTTCAGCTTTAGTTATACCATATTCCTGAGCAGAAAATACATGATATTAGAAAAAGGGTATAATGACAAAGCACTCTAACAAATGCACTGCTTAGTTAAAACATTCTAGTAAGAGACAAATGCCTTTATTAAACTTTTTTTTTAACATTACAAATTTCCAAGTTTACATTTTTTGCAACTGCAAGTATATGGTCTTCAAATTTTTAAGCATAATTGGAAAGATTTTTTTGGTAGAACTAAAAAGCAAATAATTTCTGAAGAGGGGAGGATGAATGAATGAATGTAATCTTTATAGATAGTAGTTCAACTCAATCATAAGGTTTTAAATGTAGAAACAATTCTAAAAGAAAGGTGGATTAAGGACATAAACACTAAAGCACAGAAAAACAGTCAATAAACCTATGAAAAGAAATATAAGTGAAACCATGAGATTTTGTTTATTCGAATATCAAAGATTAAAAAGGCTAACAAATCATTTAAAAAGCCTTTGGCTAATGCTTTTTAAGACTTAGCTAGTCGTGAGCAAAAAACGTAATGAAATCATCAAATTTAATGACTTCAATAATAATTATGAGTTAATTAAACTTGATGAGGAAGTGTTAAGAAAACATACTTGTAATTGTAATGCTAATAAATATTAGAGTTCAAAGAAGCAGATTAGAAAATGATCTGATGTGTAAAGAGAAAAAGCTGTGATATGTGTGTAGATGGAAAAAAGGGAGAAAGAGGAAGAAAGCAGAAAGTGGAGAGGGAGGGACAGAGACAGAAAGGAGAGAGTAGAGAGGAGGAGGGAATAAACAGGCATACCCACTCTCTCCAAGTTCATCCTAGGATACCTGAATTTAAAGGTTACTTCTTGCTATCAGGTCCTTCCCAAGTAGCAAAAATTCTATATGGATAATAGATCTGAAAACTGTCAAAGAAAAGGCTGACTGATTACAGATGGAAGGCCCATGAAAACAGAACTTCTTGGGGTTCTTTACCATAAACTAAAACTTGGTTGGTTCAACAATCTTGTCAACATAGATGACTGGGAATGGAGTATGCAAAAAAGATACATATGTAATTGTGTATGTGTAAATAAAAGGAAAACAATGGAACTAAAAATCATTAGGTGAAATTTTTTGTGTGTCGTTAGCAAGGTATGAGGAAACAGGCGCTCTTACACTGTTTAATTGAAAGAAAACTGGTAAAAGATTCCTGGAGCTACAAAAATAGTCTTGAGTACATGTAAAGACATGTGTAAAGAGAGTGAAAGAAATGAAGAGTCCAGATTCCCAAATATGAAAATTGGTTAAATAAATTATTATTACCTCATACCAATAGCCATTAGAAATAATGATGTATATAGCTTTAATGGTATGGAAAGAAGTTCTTGGTGCTAAGTGAAGGGAAAAAATCAGTTTGTAAAACAGTATGCTTTCCCTGGTTCCACATTTGCAAAGACTACATTTGTTATATGAATGAGAAAAACTGTATCTTCATGAATTTAAGACACAAATCCGTTAAGAATTTTCTAAAACATTAAAATGTTTTTCTCTCGGTAATATCACAGTGACTTTTTTTTTTTTTTTTTGCTATTTCTACATTTTCTAATTTTACACAGATATATTAACTTTGTAATAAAAAAATTTTTCCCTTTAAAACACATTGACATATTTGTTCATCTGCCACCACCAACTAGGATCAAATAATTGTTAGATATCCCAGTTCTCATGTGTAATTACAATATTTCTGCCATAAATAGAACTAATTAAAATACCAGATGAGCCTATCTGAAAGCTTATTATGTGGTTATATTTAATGAGAGTATCAATGGACTTCATATGGCAAATGCTACTATTAACAGTCCTCCGCATTTCATAATCCATAAATAACTAAACAAATTGTCTTCAAACTTTCATAAATGTGATCTCAGTTAAGAGAACCTGAATACCAAATTTAGTCTTGAGAGATTCTTATCTACTGCCATAACATTATGACTATTTTAAAGTATCATTTTAAGCCAGGGCCTTTATCTTATGAAAATTGAGACTGGTTAAAAAGTAGAAAGTTAATTCTATCACAACAAAATTATCTACAATAATTAAAATTAGTTTAACTGTTAAAATGAATAAAAGTAATAAATTATGTTTGTTATATTTAAGCTTAGTTATGACTAGAATTATATAAGTCACACAGCATAGATATAAGAATTAAGTAATTCAATGTAAGCACAGAAATACATTTTTAGAGGCATAACAACACTTGGAGGCACACCAGAGCATATGCCCATTTTTCTTGCACACAGAGTGATATTCTCTAAATCTAAATTAGCATATTCTAAACAAGTCAGAATTTTACATTATTTGACTAATCATCAAGTCTCTAAGCTTGAAATATTCTTTGTTTCCTTAAGAACGAAGTAAGTAAAATTTTCATTTTTTCCATTATAAACTATAGTTTCATTGTAATTACCATAAATATATTTATAATTTTTAGTTTGTTAAGTGACTGAAAATGCCTGAATTTTGTCCATAGTTCTGGATTTATGAAGGCTAAAGTAACAAAGCAAAATAACATTTACTGGATTGAATTCAACACTCCATTAAAAAAGAATAAATCCCAAGGTTCTGCCACAATAAGGAAGATCAAACCAAAAAGTTAGAGAGGTAAACCAAAAGCTGTCCTCTTCTCAAGCTATAATCTCAGAACTGCAGGAAAGAAAGTAAAAAAAACCTCTGCTTTTAAAGTTATAACTTTACAAAATGTAATTATGAATTTACCAAAAATAAGACTGATTCTTGTAAGCTTGGGCAAAATGTTTTCTGAAGAGTCCAAAGATTTGAAAGATAAATAATTTATCCAAGAAAGAAATTTTGGAGATTTCTTCAAATAAGTTCTCAGACTATTGAGATCTAACCTAACTTCATCCAAAGACAATTATTCTAATAAAGACAGATCAGTTGAGCATGACAAATTACTTTAAAAGATATAAATGATGTTTCAAATCTTCCCAACCCATTCTCACTTTTACTGATTCTTCTAATTACAGTACTTTAAAAAATTTATTATAAATATTAAAGTTACAAGGATATGGTAAGAAGTTTCTTCAGTGATATGAGCAATATACCTGAAATACATACACAATACATAGGAGAAATTAACATCTAAAACCCTATTAATTCTCGAGTATCTTTTAAAGCCCAACTCTTAGAAACCAACCTTTCATTCCCAATTCTAGAAGGTTTAGTATACAGAACTGAGAGAGAAGAGACATGAGATTAAATAAGCCATGTAACAAAATAGACATGATTATGCTAACAAATCATTTGTGTATTTAGTCACTGAGGTGCTAAGTTTAGATATACTGAAAGCCTACTCTGAAGAATGCATATAGTCACCCTAAATATTTAAGACTGTCTTATATTAACAGTTTACCTGTTAAAAAGCATATTTTTAAATAATCTTCATTGAAAGAATGAGTATAACTCATATGCACTGAGCCTGGACTAATGTCAAAGCAATCCAAAACAATGAAAAAAAAAAGTAGATCTTACTTATACTTCCAATGCAAACTAATTATACAGTTAGCAGAATTAACAGCAACCACTCCAGAGCGCCTGGATGGCTCATTCGGTTAAGCATCTGCCTTCGGCTCGGGTCATGATCTCAGAGTCCTGAGATCGAGCCCCACGTTGGGCTCCCTGCAAAGCGGTGAGTATCTTTCTCCCTCTCCTTCTGCTTCTCCTCCCTTGTTCATGTGCTCTCTCTCTCTCTCCTTCTCTCAAATGAATAAATAAAATATTAAACAAACAAACCAGCGACATTCTTCTTGGAATAGTTAATAAGAAAAATCTGAATAAACCTTCTATCTTGAATTTCATAACAAAGATGAGTCTGACTCAGTCACTTCAGTTATATTCAAACCAGTGTTAGCTCAACGACTGTCTATATGTTGTGCTAAACCTGAGTTATGCAGAATTTAGTGTGTTCATTCTGATGATAATCTTCAAATATCTTACCTGTTATAAAACTTTGTATTCCGTAAAATTAAATTTCTCTTTTGTTTTTTTTTTAAAGAGTTATTTATTTCAGAGAGAGAAAGAGAGAGAGAGAGAACATGCACCTGGGTGGAGGGGCAAAGGAAAAGGGAAACAAGCAGACTCCCCACTGATTGAGGAGTCCAACACTGAACTTGATCTCAGGACCCTGAGATCATGACCTGAGGCAAAATCCAGAGTTGGACGCTTGACGGACTGAGCCACCCAGGTGCCCCTAAATTTCTTTTGCAGAACAAAAGCTCTCTTCCATTTAGTAAAAAGAAGTTGTCAGATAATAATTCTTTGTTTGCTAAATCAGTGTTTCCTAAGAGGCCCAAAGATATATTCTTGATATGCGAGATATTTTTATCTTCTTTTTTAAGAATTCATTTTACAAATCACTGAATCACACAATATACCTAAGATTGTCTACATTATACATCTCACCAAACAAATAAGTAGTGTTCTCTCAGGCTGAAAGAATAAGCTCATCTTTAACATGTACACAAATAATTATAGGTAAATTGTGTACTGTCTGAATTCCCAGTTTTTCAAAGTCTGTAGTTTTTCCTGAACTTTCTATGAATATTAAGGGATACTGATACTATTTTAACCATTTTTATATGTATTTTAAAGTAAGGCTACTTTTGTTCAGCATCTTGATATTTTTCATGTATTCCATATTTTCCTGCTATTTAACTTTGGTTCATATGTGGAATGTCTAATCTACTCCAATCTCCTCTTTATAATATCCAAATAATCTTTAGTCATTGAGTTGAAAAACAGGTCCCAAATTTAGGAGAAATTTAGGGGCACCTGGGTGGCTCAGTCAGTTAAGCGTCCAATTCTGAATTTCAGCTCAGAGAATCTGGAACCATTTTCTGCTAACATATCCTGTATCTCACTTGTCTTGTCATTTGCCTCTTTGTTACCGATCTGGTTCTCTGCCTAGTTACATTTCAATTATTTGAATTCTGGTTACACCTTTATTTTATTCTCCTATAAATGAAAAGACCCATGACTTGCACCCTTCCAATAACAACTTACACCTTGACCTCTAAATAATTTTTTCAAAGGGCGCCTGGGTGGCAATTAAGCATCTGACTCTTGATTTTGGCTCAGGTCATGATCCCATGGTCATGAGACTGAGCCCCTCGTCAAGCTCCACATTGGGTGTGAAGCCTGCTTAAGATTCTCTCTCTGCCCCTCCCTCCTTGCTCTCTCTCTCAAAAAAAATTTTTTTTTTCAAAATACCTGCACATAAAGTAAAAAGACTTGCAAATTTTACATAGGGCCAAGCTACCACTTTCTCCCACTCCTCACATACTTCCATAGCACAGAATTGGTAGGTATGTAATAAGCAGCCAATAAATATTTCAGTGTTTTATTCTACCCTGTTTTCAGTTGTCTTGTTAGTATATTATTGTTCTTTAGGAGTATCAGTTCTTAAGTTTTAAAATCACTATAACCAAACTATTAGAAAATCAAGTAATGATTTAATAAAATAAAAAGCTTAAAATATAAATTCATAATTACTTACTCTCCTCCTAAAAGTTATGGATTTTACAGAGAGATGAAAACCAACTATCTTTTATCCAGCGATAGACAATTTAAAAGAATCTACAGAACACTATAAGAAATCTGATTCCTAGATTTACTTACCTGAGGGATAACAATATCTGCTAATGCCTTTGAAAGCCTATATAATTCCATTGTATTTTCTAATTTCAAGGAACCATTATGCTGGACGTCATATTTTATACAGTCATATATGTCAGGGATTTTACTTATGTCATATCTTCCATTCTTTGTTTTAAAGTCTTTCTCCAACTTGGACCATCGACGTAGCATAAGCTCTAATGTTTCACTATGGTAAAGCTGAATATCTAAAACAACATAAGATATTTAGCATATTAAACTTAGAATCAGATTAAGGGTGTATACTAAAAAGCTGATAATTAGAAGCTTTTTTTAAATGTCAGAGGTGAAACTGTTAAGGTAGGGAATGTTATCGTAGGCATATACCATTAGCAACCACATATTTTGTAGACTTAAATAAAAGATGTAAATAATTGGCTTAGCACTTGGTTTACAAAGTGCTTTCTTTATGTTACACACTTCAATAATCAGAAGAAAAAGAACAACAATTATAACAAAGCTCTTTTAGGCTATTTTCAATTCTGAATTTTAAGTACTATTCTTTTCTTACTAGAGTCACAGAACTAAC
The DNA here is from genome assembly GCF_002007445.2 of Ailuropoda melanoleuca. NCBI lineage: Eukaryota > Metazoa > Chordata > Mammalia > Carnivora > Ursidae > Ailuropoda > Ailuropoda melanoleuca. Next base: position 74,000,747 of record NC_048220.1, on the reverse strand, counting down.
AGAATAGACAGTCTTTAGCAGAAAGGAACCTCAGAAATTAAACAGTTCAAAGGATTTATTTTTACCAGAAAGAATCCTAGATTTCAAAATTGCCCAACTTATAACAAAGCTAATCTCAGAGTTAGAACCCAGATCATTTTCCTATTGCTTGTTTCTTATTATACTGCCTATTTGCTGCTTAACCATATGGCAATGCTACAGAATTAAATAATAATATTTTATTATCTTTTTTATGCTATCATAGAGAAAAGAAACTATAATCTAGTTATTATTCTTTTGCTGAATGTATGTTAACTCATACCTACAATAGTATGAGGCTTAATTTCTTAAGATTGATGCATCTTATTTTAAAATGTTTATAGTAATTGGATAATAACTGTCATCTGTTTCATGTTCCAAGGAACACATAATATTTACCTGATGATTTGGGATCTTCCATTCGATGTCTGATTTGAGAAGTCAAACTTTGTATCAAGGAATAAACTTTGTCACAGGTCTTCACAGGGTTTTTAATTAAATGCATTGATTTGATAAGAGAAATGCTTCCAGATGGAGTAAGCTACAAATGAGGAAAGTACAAATTTTACCTCTAGTTTGCCTAATTGTCCAAGAGAACAATATACAAAATTTCCCAATAGCTGCAGAATAATACCATATTATAAATTAAGATGGTCCCCAAAATATAGTAATAAGATCAAGAAGGAAGCAAAAATCTCAGAATTTCATGTTAAAAAAATAGTAAAGATTAGTTATCATTAGATTACTCACAGAGCAAATTTAGCAGAAGTACTCTAGCTTACAATGAAATTTCATTCTAACTTACAGTGACAAAGTGCTGACTCAGTATGGTTCTAATCATTCAACATATATTTACGTGCAACAACCCAAGGTTAAGCAACTTGCCTTAAATCAAACCAATAGTTTGTCAAGAGTGGGAGGAAAAAAACAGGTGGTCTGGCTATAGAGCTTGTCCTCTTAACGACCATGCTAATGCCATTGTGATGAGATTTTCCTAAGTCAACAAAATCCATTAATGACAGCATAGTTTCAAATTACAGTTTTGATATTTAGCATGGCAAGTTATTTTATCCTATCAAGAAAGTTTCTTTAAAGTACGTAAAGTGAATTTCACTTTTTCTATTATAAACTAGTTAGTTTGGATCAATCTAACCATTGAAGAAAAGTAAGAATTCTGGGCAAATAATTTCTATATTTCTGCTTTAAGGTATCTGAGAGATAACATAGTAAGGAATTGTGGGAGCAAAACTCATAGGTCAGAGATTCAGAGCATGATCCTGGCATTCGGTCTATTTTTGCACAGGATACATTTATTAATTCTGAATACATAGCAGAAAGGTGGAAGAGAGCTTTAATAGTCTTATTAGGTTAACGGGACAAAAGTGAAGTCCAGGGTTCCCGAAAGTAGAACTCTGGCAAACCATGCATTTAGGGTTTGAGAAAGGAGATGAATCAGAAGCAAACCAACCCATGAACAAACTGAGGACCAGGTTCAAGTCAACTGTTGGCTTTGAAAGATCTGTTGTGAAATTGGATTAAGGCAATCCTAGATTTTTATGTCGACAGGCACGTGGCAGGAACATTTAGAACGCCTTAATGGAAGATGATAATATAATCTTAAGCTAACTTTATTTCCACAAACAAATATGCATCCATTATTCAAGATATTCAGGCATAAAAGAAAACAGGACAGTATGAATGTCAATAAGCGTAATACACAACAGAAACAGAATAAAAGAGACTCTAGGTATTAGAATTACTAAAAACTAAAAAATGAGGAAAACACTAATTTGAAAAGATACATGCACCTTTATGGCTACTGCAGCTATTTACAGTAGCCAAATAATGGAAACAGCCCAAGTGTATACACATAAATGACCAGATAAAGGAGATGTGGTGTGTGTGTGCGTGCACACACACACACACACACACACCACACACACACAGGAATATTATTCAACCATGAAAAAGAATAAAATCTTGGCATTTGCAACATGGATAGATCTAAAGAGTGTAGTGTTAAGTGCAATAAGACAAAGACAAACACCATATGATTTCACTCATACGTGGAATTTAAGAAACAAATGAAGAAGAAAGTGACAAACCAAACAACCACTCTTAACTACAGAGAACAAACTGATGGTTTACCAGAGGTGAGGTAGGTGGGGGGTGGGTGAAATAGGTGATGGGGATTAAGACTACACTTAATCATGACGAGCACTGAGTAATGTGTAGAATTGCTGAATCTCTATATTGTATACCTGAAACTAATAAAACACTGTTAACTTTATTGGAATTAAAAAAGAAAACAAAGAAAATAAACAACACCTGAAAAATGAGGAAACTTCCTGTGTTCAAAAAGATAAAACACTAAAAATAAAAAAATGCAAATGACTGAAAAATGACTAAATATTAAAATAGCAAAAAGAAATTTTAGAATTGAAAAACTACACTGGCTGAATTAAAAGCACATTAATACAGCCAGAGATAAATTCAGTAAATTGGAAGACTGGTGAGAAAATTTTATCCATAATAAAGCATAGAGACCAAAGGATGAAAGAAAAATTTAAAAAAGGATAAGAGAAGATAAATTACTAACAAACATATATCTAGAGACCCAGAAGAAGGTAACAAATGCTACATTAAAGACAAAAATCAAAACCAGAAAAACAACTTCCCAAACTGAAACTACAGATCCAAGAATCCTAATCGACTACTAGCAGGATCAGTTTTAAAAAAGCAATCTACATCTAAACATACAACAGAAAAACTGCTGAAAATCGAAAATAAAAATGTTAAAAGTGGCCAGAAGGAGAAAGAAAGAAAGAAAGAAAGAAAGAAAGAAAGAAAGAAAGAAAGAAAGAAAGAAAGAAAATAGAAAGATTCTCTTCAAAGGTGCAACAGTAAGATCAACAACTGACTTTTCGGGGCGCCTGGGTGGCACAGCGGTTAAGCGTCTGCCTTCGGCTCAGGGCGTGATCCCGGCGTTATGGGATCGAGCCCCACATCAAGCTCCTCTGCTGTGAGCCTGCTTCTTCCTCTCCTACTACCCCTGCTTGTGTTCCCTCTCTCGCTGGCTGTCTCTATCTCTGTTGAATAAATAAAATCTTTTAAAAAAAAGCAAAAAACAAAACTGACTTCTCAAGGGAAACACTGGAAGCTAGAAGATAGTGTAACAATATCTTCAATGCAATGAAAGAAAATAAATGTTATCCTAGAACTCTATACCAAGTGAAAATATCCTATAAAGTCAAGTTGAGGGGCACCTGGGTGGCTCAGTTGGTTAAGAATCCAACACTTGATTTCAGCTCAGGTCATGATCTCAGGGTTGTGAGACTGAGCCCCACGTCAGGCTCTGTTGCTGGGCGTGGAGCCTGCTTAAGATTCTCCCTCTTCTAGGCGCCTGGGTGGCACAGCGGTTAGGCATCTGCCTTCGGCTCAGGGCGTGATCCCGGTGTTATGGGATCAAGCCCCACATCAGGCTCCTCTGCTATGAGCCTGCTTCTTCCTCTCCCACTCCCCCTGCTTGTGTACCCTCTCTCGCTGGCTGTCTCTATCTCTGTCAAATAAATAAATAAAATCTTTAAAAAAAAAAAATCTTCAGACAGAAAGGAATTCACCACCAATAGACTGATACTAACAGAATTAATATAGTTGTTCAGACAGAAGGAAAATAGTCTTAAATGGAAACTATGGACTTCAGAAAGAATAAAAGGTAATTTAAAGGGCACATGAAGGGTGCCTGGGTTGCTCAGCCAGTTAAGTGCCCAACTTGATTTCAGCTCCATTCTTGGTCTCAGGGTCTTGAGTTCAAGCCCCTCACTGGGCTCCACGCTGGGTGTGGAGCCTACTAAAACGAAACACAACAAAAAAACAAAAAAGGGCAAATTAATGATAAATCTAAATAAAAACTCCCTGCATAAAATAATAAAAATAGCATTGTACAGCTTAAAAGATACAAAATTAAAATATTAAAAGCAATATAAGAGCATATAAGTTGCAGGCTAGGCAAATGTTACAAGGACTTTAAGGCTTGTTGTTAAATGTATGGTCTAAGGACTAGCTGGCATTGGCATGAACTGGAAGCTTATTAGAAAGCAGAATCCTAGTCCCTGTCCCAGATATGATGAATCAGAATCTGCATTCTTAACAAGACTCCAGATGATTCTTATGCAAGTTAACATTTGAATGGTATTTTTCTAGAGTCCTTGCATTGTCCGGGAAGAATAAGAGCACCACGTATGTAAACATTCGACTTTAGTAAGTCATAGAAGCCTACTGTCATCTCTGGGGTAATGATAAAACAAACAATAAAATCAAATATAATTTTTAAGCTAACAGAAATAAGTAAAAAGTACCAATTTCAACAAAGGAAGAGAGAAAAAATTAAAAAGGCAGTATAAATAAGAGCCCTTGAAAATACAGTGGATTCATATTTGTAATTTATATTGTAAATAAAACTGCCCTAAAGATTTTCGTAATACACTTAAAAAAACCTGGCTAAATGCAGATTGTAATAGATACACCTAAAAATGTAATTTCAAAAAGACTGAAAGTAAAAAGGTAAAAAAGATGTACAATGCAAAAGAAGGGAAAAACTGTTGTTGCTATATTAACTTCAAACTTTGAGGCAAAAAGTACTGATGGATATATATCATTTCTAAATTTGTATCTATCTAATAACATGGCATTAAATACATAAAGCAAAGATTAAGAGAACTACAAAGACAAGGAAAATCCACAATTAGAGTGGGAAATTTTCATGCACAACAGTGAAGAAAGAAAAAACAAAAAAATTCAGGAAGAATTTTTGTTTTTACTAAAATGGTAAAAAGTTAGAAATAAAGTTTAATTCAAAATGCCACAGGTTTTGAAATTCTAAAAAAACCCCTCTGAATAATCTATGATCAAAGAAGAAATCACAAAGGAAATCAGAAAATATCCCAAACTGCACAAACCTCAAAATGTATGCATGCAATCATAAAGGGAAATTTATAGCCTAAAGTCCGTATTTTAGAAAAGGCTGAACATTCATGAGTTAATAAGCACACAGCTAGTGACACGCGTTTATAGAAGTAGAAGGAATACAATATTAAACAAATATTAATCAAATGGAAAACAAGTGCATCATAAAGAGGACCAACAAATTAAAGATATTTCTTTGAAAGGACTGATAAAGTGTATCAATTATAGTTAAACTGATCAAGAGAAAAAAAGTACAACAAGGGACATCTCTGCAGATTCTGCAGACATTACAAAGAATTTAGAGAGGATATGATAAACTTCTACAAGAATGTAATTTAATACTGACACAAAATGTAATAACTGAAAATTACTAATTAGTCTGGAATCCATGATTACAATGATTACATGATTTCCCACAAAGAAAATCCCCATAGGATTTACTAGTAAATTTTACCAAACATTTAATTAAAGATATGTACACAAACTCTTTCCCCAAAATAGGACTCCCTAATTTTATGAGACTAACGTAATTCTGATATTGAAAGTAGGCCAGGGCATAAGAATAAAAACGTGAAGGTCAGTCTGACTCATGAACACAGATGTAAAACTCCTCTCATCAAAAACAGTAAACCCAACCCAGTGAGATATAACAACAACAATAACAAAATATATACATATATAGATAAAAGTTGAGTTTATTCTAGGAACCAAGATAGCTTTACATCCCCCCAAAATCACAGATACAACAGATGAAAGGCAAATAATGATAAAATTAACTTTTCATTTAGCAAAACAGGAACAAAATGGAATCTCCTTATTTTGAAAAAGAATAGCTATTTAAAAATCTACAGAAAACATATTTAATGGACAAATGTTAAAAGTCTTCTTTGAGAACACGGACAAGAAAAGATGTTTTTCTATTTAACACTGTTTTCAAGAGGCTAGTTACTGAAGACAAGAAAAATAATAAAATAAACAAGATTGGAAAGGAAAAAAAACCTGTATGCTTTTAAAGGATAAAGAAAAATCTACAAATTATTAAACTAATAAATGAGCTCAATAAGGTTGATACATATAAAGTCAATATTAAAAAGCTATTTCTACATGGCAACAATCAGAGGATAAAATTTTTAGAGGTACTATTTACAACAGGATTAAACATATATTAAAAGATATAAATTTTCATAAACTACAGATTTGATCCATGTAAATCAATACTGCAACAGCATTTTTGACATCTTATTTTAAAGTTTATATGAAAATGCAAGAAAAGCCAAGAAAAACTTGAAGAAGGAACCATGTAGGACTTGGGAGATCTTATTTAGTGGCACAGGATCAAAAAAAGAATATAGTATAGAAATAGACCACACATCTATACTATAAAGATGGTACCACAGAATAGAGGGAAAAGGACAGTCTTTCAGTATGTGGTGCTAAAATATCTGGATGTATATACAATTGGGCAAAAATCAATTTTGACACCCTTACCTTATAGCACACACAAAAGTCGATTTTAGCTAGATTACAGATAAATGTGAAGGGCAAAACAGTAAAGCTTTCAGAAGATCATACATAAGAATATTTTATGACCTCTAATTAGAAAAAGATATTGTAAGCAATACATTAAAATGTACTAACCACAAAGGGAAATGGGAGATACAGTCAGTCATCCAGTTATTGAATGAGCAAGTCATGGGGATAAACTGGCACAGGGAATACAGCCAATGGTATTTTAATAGTGGTGTATGGTGGCAGATGGTGGCTACATTTGTTGTGAGCATGACACAACATATAGTCTTGTCTGTCTAATCCCTGTATTGTATACCTGACACTAATAAAACAATGCGTGTCAATTATACCTCAATAACTAAAAAAAAAAAGAAGATATTAGGCTACATCAAAAAAAATGCACTGACCATAAAGGAAAAAATTAAACTTGGAATTCATGAAAAATAAGAACCTCTGGTTATTGAAAGACATCATAAAGGCTGAGGAGGTGGTAGGATTTAGAATACATAAAAAAAGAGCTCATATCCAAAATAATTCAAGAATTTCTACCACTCACTAAGAAAAATACAGAGAAGCAGTAGATAAAAAGGACAAGAGACTTGAAGAGAAGGCCTCATGAAAGGATATCTAAACAGTCAAAAAATATTAAAACCACACTGAGTTACTATTACACATCTACCTTCAGACTGGCCAAAACTGAATAGCCTGAGAATATCAAGAACAGACACTATGTAGAATAATGATTATTCTCAAGGACTTCTGATGGAATTATAAATTGGTTCAATGGCTTTGGAAATCAGTGTGACATTATCTACTAATACTGAAACATAAGCATACTGTGGGTCACAACAATTCCAATCCTAGAATATGCCAAGAGAATGTATGCTCATATGCACTAGGAGATATACGATGACAGTCATAGCAGTATTAATCATAAGAGCACAAAACTGTAACAATGATACAAAGTATATATAATTATAGTATACTCATAAAATAGAATATGGGTCATCAAACTATGGCCTGCAGGCCAAATGTGGCCTGTGGCATAGCCCATGAGCAAAAATCATTTTTACATTTTTAAAAGGTGGTTAAAAAACAAAAAGAATATGCAGGGGCGCCTGGGTGGCACAGCGGTTAAGCGTCTGCCTTCGGCTCAGGGCGTGATCCCGGCGTTATGGGATCGAGCCCCACATCAGGCTCCTCTGCTATGAGCCTGCTTCTTCCTCTCCCACCCCCCCTGCTTGTGTTCCCTCTCTCGCTGGCTGTCTCTATCTCTGTCAAATAAATAAATAAATAAAATCTTTGAAGAAAAAAAAAAAAAAGAATACGCAAGAAGAGACCAAATGTGACCCACAAAGCCTAAAATTTACTAAGTGCTCTTTGCAGAAAAAGTTTGCCAATCCCTAAAATAAAATACTACATAGAAGTGATTACTGATTAACTATGGAAATTCTCAAAAATATAGATGAACATCACAAATATGATATTGAGCAAAAGAAGCCAAACGTAAAAGAAAACCTACTCTATTGTATGAAGCTTAGAAAACAGCCAAAACTGAGACCATAGCGGTTAGGGAAGCATACTTATCCAAATAAGTTTCTTGATATGAGAAGACAATGAAGAAAGAGCAATATAAAGCCAGGGTAGTAGTTATTTCTAGGAGACTGGGAAGGAGTTGCAATTGAGAAGGGGCACACAGGGGCCAGAGGTGTCACAATGTTCTATTTCTGTATCTGGATGGTGGCTACAGGAGTATTTGCTTTATAATACAATAGACTCTAAGTTTATGTTTTACATAATTTTCTGTATGTGCATGGTATTTCACAATGTAAGAGAATTTGCTAAGACCCACCTTTTCATAGTCTTCAGCAGTAAAATCTCTATCTTTCTGAAGTATTTCATGAAGTCTTGCTTTCACACGTTGCTGACAACTGCTCAGAGAGTCACTGTCACTATCCAAAAGACCATTCATATTTGCACTTTTTACCATCTGAACAAGAATGGGTGTAAGCTCTCCTTCTAGAGCTAAGAGCCCCTAAGCATAGTGAATAAAGACAATACAGATTTTAAAATTAGTATGCAAATTAATAGAAAGCATTTTAATAATTATTTTGTTACATGCTGAATTCCACAAGGTATAAGCTAACTATTTGCAATAAATTAACTTTATTAATAATATAGCCCATCACCATTTCAGGGCTTGAGTTTGAAATTTCAAATTTGGAATTTTTAAACATTGCCTTAGCAAAAATCTTTTAAAATGTAATATTAGATGACATTCCTAGTAATTCTTATTTATACCTTTGCAAAAGCAGCTGCAGTCATCTGGACTCGTCCTTCATCAGAGGCATATATTTTGAGGTCATGTCGGTAGGTACTATGTAATCTAAGTAAACCACAACCAGGAAATCCTGCATAATCTCCTGAAAATAAATACTCAAATCACTTAAGCTATATTTTTGACTCAAGATATTTTTATAAATATTTAGTAACATCTCAAAATAAATAAAGATTTGAAAACATCAGGCATAAATTTAACCAAATTAAAGAAACGCCAAGATTTACCTTGACCTCCAGGATACATACACCTGAAAGCTCTTCCAAGTTCTTCAGCCTGGACCCTGCCTGCAGGAGTTAGTTCTCCTCCCCATTTTAGAACCAAAAGTAAGGATGGTTCTTCTCTTCGGCTGTCTAAGACACATGTGAATGGATAGAGGCAAACATCAAGTTTGTTTCTTTCAAAGAGACACATTTCAAGTTTAATTTTTTCTTTGCTCTATCTTCTACAGTGGAATATAGCTTTTATGTAAGTTATTTTGTTCCTTTGAACATACCTATCTTTGTAGGCTTTTCTTCTGTCAGGAACACTCTTCTGCTCCTTCTGTTAAAATCTTACTAAAATTTTAATATCTCTTCCATACTTTACGAAGAAGGCTCTTTCTCAGTTTTCTGAAAGAAGTATTATTCTACCTTCCCTGCTCTCACAGTGACATGACACCAACAGTATTTGCCCCATATATTTAATTTAGTTGTGCTAGCAATGCTGGATTAAGAGCTCCTTGACCACAGGATCAGTATCTTGTCTTTAGATCAAAAGTCTCGCAAAAAAGGTAATGTTAGCTGAAGTGAAGATGTATACATTTTTATGATGAGGAATCAATGATTTGCATAATTTTTAGGAAGACATGGGATGAGAAAGCCTAAAATTTATTATAATTGAAGTTTATGAATGGCATATATATATATATATAATAAAATGTAACCAAGAGCAGCTTTTTAAATTTGGAATTGTGTAATCTCTTTATGTTCCAAAGATTTTCCCAGATATTAGGGGAATTTCCACAAGCAAATGAGTTTCTACACTTAATTTATCTCCCCTTTATCATGTCCTAAGGTCTATATTGGGCTAAAGAAACAAAGGTAACGTTAAAAAAAAAAAAAAAAAAAAAAAAGCAATAGGGGGCACCTGAGTGGCTCAGTCAGTTTGGCACCTGCCTTCAGCTCAGGTCATGATCCCAGGGTTCTGGGATCCACCCCCTCCTTGGGCTCCCTGCTCAGCGGGGGAGCTGAGGTGGGGAGCCTGCTTCTCCCTCTCTCTCCGCCCCACCCCCTGTTCTTGTGCTCTGTCTCTCTCTCATATAAATGAAAAAAAATCTTTAAAAAAAATTTTAAAAAATTAAAAAAATAAAAATAAGCAACAGAAGTGCTAAAATACTTAATGATGATTCATTAAAAGAGACAGAAATCAACCTTTTTCCTGGGACTAGATAGTTGTATGTGCCTTATTATGCAGGCTAATATTAATTTATGGAAGGATTAATTAACAGACTTTTTCAATCAGTTATTTACTGTTATCACAAACATTAAAATATAAGAAATTCATCTGTACTATTAACCACAAGTGTGACAAAACAGCAACATGTCAAATTTTAAAATAAATTTATAAAGATCAACATAATCAAACTTGTGCTTGCATTTAAGATAATCATTACTTCAATTTATGCCACTATAAATAAGGACATTGTGAATAACCCCAAAGATCAATCTTTCCCTGAATACTGACAACTTCCTTGGGATAGAATCTTCAAAGTAGAATTAAGATTGAAGCATATGAACATTTTCTGAAGTTTCTAATATATACTGCCAAATTACTTTTCAAAGAGTTAGGTCAATTTATACTCCTACCAATAGATGAAATCTACTCACACTGTATTCTCATTAACATTCTTTATCACTGCCTTGACAAAAGAGTAAAATAAGAAAACACTTTGCTAGTGTGACAGCCAAAAGTAGTTATTGCTATTATTATTATTTTATCGGGCATCTACATTTCTCCAACCCCTGCCCATTTTTCTTTTAAAAGGTAAATGAATTTATGGAGTTTTATGCTGACTACAGAGACTGACTTTGTTTAAATGCTTATTCTGACTTTTTCAGTGGAGGAAAATAGCTGTATTGGAAACACTTTTATTATGTATTTTTTCAGTTTTCTTGTACTTTATGAGCTTTCTTCCTGTATACTCTGCCCTCTTTTACCAAAAGAGGAAGAAAGGGGTCCATTAAATAACATGTAGATATAAATAAACTTCTGAAAGAATTGTAGAGTAAGAGGGAAGTCCTAAGCAGTTTCCAAAACAATAAAATCTATCCTTTACTTAAAGGATCAAGAATAAAATCAATCCTTTACTCAAAGGATAGAAGGGAAAGTTAACAAAACTCTATTTTTCCGCTATTCAGCATGTCAGTCCCTAAATTATTACACAGAAGAGGGTCCAAAGGCAGTAAAACGAGTCGTTAAGTCCCTACACATAATTAAAACACAATAGGCATTAATAGTGATATACCTTCTTCTTCACTAGATGTTTTAGGACAACCGTGAGGGAGGTAAGTTAATTGGACTTTACGATTTATTCCAGAAAAATGGCCATACCTGAAAAACAAAACGACAAGCAGAACAAACAATATCTAGTAAGTATGCAATATAACCTCCTAAAGAAAAACTAAAATCCATCTAGAGAAAAACTACATATTAATGTCCCCTTCCATTTGTAATTTTTGAATTCTCTAACATATCCTCGCAGAAAATCTCTGTGCCATAGGTAGTCATTCTAATCACATTAAAAATGAAAATACAAAAAAGCTTCTCTACAAAACTTAGACAATTTTGAAGAGATGACAAAGTATAGAAATATAAAAAAATAAATGTATGGGTATCTAAAAATAAAGGGAATAAGATTCTAAGTGGCCAAATATATGAAGCTTATAATAGGAATACCGGTGTCATCAACTTCACTCGATTAACTCAAAATTGTTTTTTAATTAAACAACACTTAATCAGTGGTCATGTTAGCAATTTGGCTTTCATCCTAAGTAGTACTTCATAAAATATCCAAATTCTTCTCATCAAAATGAAAAGTAAAACTAAAACAATAACCTTCGACACAACAATCTATTTTCTCACTGGTACAAATGAAAATCTCACTAGACTTTCACTAATTTCTCTTCAGCTTCAGCTATAAAGTGCAAAAAGATCAAACTGTGAAGGAATTTTAACAAACTCATACATTAAAAAAAGAACACTGCAAGTAGTTATCAAAGTTAAGGGTTTCAGAAAGATTCTCACATTTCTAATACAGTCTTAAGTTGTTCAAGTTTTGACTTGTTTTCTTCAATTTCAGAATCATTATTTTGCCCCAGCTCCATAAGAAGTTGTCGGGCAATGTCCAGCACTTCCTATAAAATAATAAAGAACTGAATTTTTATGTAACCTTGCCATTAGCAATTTAAAACCAACAAGAGATAAAATGCACTTGCCTGTAATTGTTTTGGCTTTTTGAGTTTTAATTTCCCAGATTTGTATCCATCACACTTTTCAAAAAGATCAAAAAATCTTATAAAAAAAAGACAGTACAGTTAGTCCTTTGCAATAATTAGTTATAATTAATACTATATACTTATACAAATCACTTAAAAGTGAAGATATGAGACTCAGGGTCTATGGATTTCAAATACTGTGTGTCCTCTTTCACTATAGAAGGTTGCTCCTCCACTCTGAGCGGTAAAACTTACTATTCTCCCGACCACATCAAACTAATAATCACTAAATTAATTTTAAAAGTTTTCTCATGATGGAAACTGAGTATATGATTGTAATACTAAATATCATATTCTCTAAAGTCACTGCATACATATACATATTAAAAAATGTTTCAACACATATTTATTGGCTGAAGTTTTTAAATTTTGTTGTTTCTCAGTCAAATACTAAAGAGAAATAAGATAAACTTCCATTCTACTAATTTTCTTCTAGGAGGTTGAGAGGTTAAAGACTCAGAAAGCAATGAAGAGAGTAACAAACCAAGATTAAACAGAACACTGTAGGATGTTTACGCCTTTAAAACCGTAAATGAAAGCCAGATCAGACAGACAAGAATTGATGGATAGCGCCAAAATAATTTTCAGATGCTGATACATACAATTATTTGACGTGGATTTTGTTTGCATCCAGTGGTTTAAACTAGTGGCCAAGAAATGGGAAAACAGTTTTTCTATTTGACATTTTAATCAAATTAGCTAATCACCTATAAGAAATCTTAAATTATCTCCTGAGTGTTAAATTACTCCCCTTAAAACTTACTTTTGATGCCTCACTTCCATTTTCATTTTTTGTTTTGGTGTTCGATCCCCATGACGTATTACAGCTATGACACATCTGAGTTCCATCCTAAAATGAAAAAAAAGTTCTCGATTTTCTAACAAAGATTTCTGTTACATAATTCAGACTAATACAACATCTCATTATTTGTTTAGAACCAACCATCTTTTACCATTCTGAGATCTTTCCCGTGAAGAATAGTACTTGTAACAACCAGTCGATTTAATCAAATTCAATCTTAAAATTTTAAGAAGCTGGAGGGGGAGTAATATTAAGCTCTATATCAGCTTCCTCTCTAGAGATAGCTATGCTCACACTGGGATAAAAGTAAACGAATGGCAATCCTGGAACTTCATTAAATACTTGCCCTGTAGCATAGATCATTACAGACTGAGATTTCATCAAAGCAAAATAAAGCTTTACTTTATAGCTGCTCCTTGTAAGGACAGAACAAGTATTTCATAGTCAAATTACTAGAAGATAATACTGTCTTAGAAAGAATGCTAGGGTATAATTTAGTGTGTGCCAAACTGTAAGCCACAGAATACAACCCTGTAGGATTTTAATAAGTTCCCTAAAAAAATTTTATGCTAAATAGTTTGAGAATACTGGTTTAAAACATAATTTTTTTTTTTGTCCCCTCACCCCAACCAGGACTTCTCAGAATTTTTAAAATGCTAATATAAATGTCTAAGCTGTGAATATGAAGCATTTGGTCAACTGACCTGAGTAGCAGGGGGTTTCAAGCAGTAATTTTCACTAGTAGAATGTTATGAGACACTTGGGCAATATTAGTCTTATTAATTTACCTCAAGATACACCTATATTTTTTCTTTACACACTCAGAGTACAGAAGTTGTATGACCACTGACTTAAGTGACATACCTTTTGGCACCTCCTTTATTTTTATGACTTAACTCAATAGTTCTATAACTATCTAAGCATTTTTCAGGACTTTTTCCCCAAAATTTTATTTTTAACAATATAAAAGATTTTTAGTCTAAGTGGACCCCTGCAAAAGAAATATAATCTATTTCTCCATCTGCAGAGCGAATCATATGAAAACATACACAGTAAAGTATCCAATAATCATTCAGAAATTTAATCTCTATTGTAATAGCAGAGACTGATGTACAAAACCCAAGGAATTTCTAAAAATGAAAATATTCAAACTTACATAGTTCCAGATGTAGTTGGTACAATTGGAATATCTTCAGCTTCTAAGGGTATTGACCAGGGGATATGAAATTGTGGCGCAAGCTCTCGCATTACAATATTGCTTTGACACAAAAAGAAAGACTAGAAATTAGTTCATTTTAAGACAAAACTCAGTACTTTAACCATACAGAATCATAAAAGTTAAGGTCAAACTAGTGACCTTGTGATTATAGCACATAAAAGTAAGTCAAAGAATCAATCCTGATTTAAAAAAAATTAGATTAGCAGTTCTAAACTGGTGCATTAGAACACACTGAAGTGATGCCATAAATTTGGAATTATTTATTATATACCTTAGTTTTGAAATATAAATCACACTGGAGTCTAATAAATAACTATAATTACATTATATCCACTTACAGATAAATTCGGGAAACCAAGATTGTCTCTTCTTTATGGCCACAGGTCATTTCTTTTTTTTTTTTTAAGACTTTATTTATTTATTTATTTAGAGAGAGTGTGTGCAAGAAGGGGGGACGGGCGGAGGGAGAAGGAGAGAATCTCCAACAGACTCCCCGCTTAGCACGGAGCCCTACATGGATATCTGATACCGTGACCTGAGCCAGAACCAAGAGTCGGACGCTCAACCAACTGAGCCACACAGGCGTCCCAGGGATCATTTCTTACCTGTTTGTTGATCACTTCTGAAGTTACTCTAAATCCCATGGCTCTTTTTAAACAAATTTCCATTATATTTTACTATTAGGGTTAACAATGGAAACATATTAAATAATTACAAAACATTTCTTGTTTTTTAAATTTAGCATTTATTCATGTTAAAATTTAGTAAGCTCCCCCAAATTTCACCTTAAGGGTAAGTTCACCAATCTTTAAAATATACTATAAAAGCTGACTCCAATTATGACAATACACTTTAAAGTGTAACTTTCTTATGGCTTTGTCATATATACTTTGAAACAGTTTAAAAATATTTGTTTTGTGAATCTTCTAAGTCAAGGTTTAAGAAAATAGGTCAAAGAAAATAAAAATGGCATTTCTACATGCAGTAATTTCTTTTGGGTTCACTTGACAATCTCATAAGATTATCTTTAAGTGACACATAATTATAGAAAGCAGTATCATTCAAAAGAACCCTGAATTCCAAATATTTCTATTCTACTCTGGTTACTTATTTTATGAATATTCATTTTATACCTTAAAGTAAGAGAATGAAACCTTTTCAACTGTAATCATATATCAAAAACTTACAGAACAAAGTAACCTAATAAATTAGCTGTAATAATCACTGTATCGCACTTCTAAATCTTTAAGTTAAAGTATCTTTATTTTTTTTTATTATTTTTTTGTAAAGATTTTATTTATTTGACAGAGACAGCCAGTGAGAGAGGGAACACAAGCAGGGGGAGAGGGAGAGGAAGAAGCAGGCTCCTAGTGGAGGAGCCTGATGTGGGGCTCGATCCCAGAACACCAGGATCACGCCCTGAGCTGAAGGCAGACGCTTAATGACTGAGCCACCCAGGTGCCCCTAAGTTAAAGTATCTTTAAGCCATCATCTTTACTGGCCATAAATTACTCTCTGCCTTTGATAATCCAAAGTATAACTCAAGATTTGGCATAGTTCTTTGGGGATGTCATTTTATGAACATTGATTTTTATTCTAGAGTGCTTGCAGGACCCTGATCATTTGATGTTTACAATTATTTGGTTTCTGAATAGCTAATACAATTAGCTGTAACAAAGGTAAAGAAGAGAAATATAAAGAAAAAATTCTTACCCAAGTATTTTTGCACAATCATCATAATACTTCATGGAATTTTTCACAAAACTGAAGCCATTGACATCACAGACATAGGACTGTCCATTGGCTCGTAACAGATCAAAACCACAAACTGTTTGCTATTTAAAATAAATTACAAACTTTAAAGTTACATTTGAATTAGGATTCACAGTTTTTTAGTTTTATTATAGCATATCAAATTTTACAAATGCCTAGAAATTTACTACTGCTTATTAGTTCATTTCATAGTAAGTAATAATGAAATTATTCATCTGTAACCTCAGTACTTTGAAAATAAGTAAAACATACCATATGATCATTTGAGTTCCCCATGAAATAAATATAGAACAAAAATGCTTAAGAGATAAGAGAGGCCAAAAAATAACATGCTATTACAAGACGTTCTTCAAGTAACATTTAATTAAAAAACAAGAGTGAAAATTTTTAAAGGCTTTGTTAAATTTTGTGATAATAGAAATTGTTATCACTTTAACCCAAAAAAGCATTAAGGAAAAAGTTTTGAAGATATGTCCCAGAGGAAATGTCCCATTATCCCTATGAATCTTTTTTTTTTTTAAGAGATTTTATTTTTAAGCAATCTCTACACCCTATGTCAGGTTCAAACTCGCAACCCTGAAATCAAGAGTCACAGGGTCTACCAACTGGGCCAGCCAGGTCCTCCTCCCGCCGAATCTTTTAAACCCTGACAGCTATATCCTTGTGAGCACCTGAAATAAATTTACTTTATTTGGGAGAAGAAAACAGTTGCAAGGTATGAATTTCCAGTCAGGCTCCAGAAATTTTCTATCTTTTGCATTTTATATTTTAATCATCACGTTAGTATAATGTGATTTTAAGTCATGTCTTTTGGAATCCTGGTATTACAAAATTAAAACAATTTATAAAGCCATTAAAATGTACTTATAGGCTAATATTCCTTCCACAAAAGTGGCTTCAAATTATTAAGACATAAAGTATTTATTATTTAATAAACAGTAACACACTAACTTTACCTTATATACCCAAGAGAAGACTTCAAAATTGTAAAGTTTATCTTTTAATAGATCAAGTTGTACTACACTTCAGTTTAAATCTTTAACATAATTAGAAGCCTAATGATATAGACTGAGGGAATTAGTCAAATGTTAAAAGTAAAAAGTTTTCTTCAAGAAATGTATTTGTATTGTGTTCATAAACACACTTCATTATATACAATAAATAGGCTAAAGGATGTATTGCCAAAGCTAGAAGACTGCTAAGGACTTTTTTTATTCAACAAAGCAATCATTTATCAATTCTGAGTAAAGAGTACTTTTAACCAGTTGTTTTTACCATGTTAAACAATACCTCTAAACACTGGTTAATGCTACCGTTTCAGTTAAGTTTTCCTCCATCATTTTAATTTCTGAATTAATTGGCTAAGTTCTCTTTTATATAACACAGAAAGAATACAGAGAAGCAAAGCCTTTCATTTATTATATATTTTTATTAACGGCACCACAAGAATCTCCTAAAAAGTACATAAACAGCTCAAATGTATCATTTTTAATCTTCTCAGCTTACTTCTCCAATTAAATGACCATATAACATTTCTTTTACTCAAGAAAGAAAATTAGAATTTCTTTTACAGGGGTCTATATGGCCTGTAAAACATTTTACCTTAAAAGCAAGGCAGACTTTCCAGGCAATTAATTTCTCTCGTGCATTAAGAATAACAGGGTATCTAACTTCTTTTCCCTCACTGTCTCTTTCCACCTTGCCATCGAGTGCTGGAGATTTTCGAGCTTCAGCATGTGCGTAATCTGGACCCACGGTATAAACCTTTAATAAATGTTAAAATATATATCTATTAAAAATTTATAATTATTTAAAATGTATTAAATTAAAAAAAATAGCAATCAAAAGAAAAAATAATCAATAGAAAATACTTCAGTTTCCAGACTGTTCTTTTCATACTTCTTTCTATTTCACATGCCAAAATTTTCAATACACTGGAAAAGATTATAATTAATTACACAGCAAAACTGGTAATGTGAAGGTCTGTTCTCTACAGAAAATGATCATACTGAGCATTATGCGGAACACGAGGTTGTATAGGACGGGATCTTTTCCAAATTTTTTTAGCTTACCCAAAGGAGAGGTACAAATAATTATAAAAACATTATAGAAGGAAGTAATGGCCAAAAGAAAGATTAAAAAATGGGGGTGGTGGTGAGGGACAGCATACACTGAAAGGCAGAAAAGAAAGGGAACAGCATGCTAACTAAAGGTAATCAATACAGAGGTCAGAGGCATTAAAGAGCACGATGTATTCAGATAAGTGTAAGTTATTTGGTGCCATTTATACTGTAAGAAATAAAGTTCCTAGGAGTGACTGTGAAATATTCTGTATGCTGCCCTTGTGAACCTGATTATTACCCTATAGTCAACAAAATCCACAAGAGAATCTTAAAGTAAAGTTCATGATCAGGTTTTCACCTTAGAAAAAAAAGGCACTCTCAGACAGAGACTGGCTGAAGGCAAAGCAGTTAAGACATTATCTGTCACCAAAGGAAATCAAACATATTGTTATACTACAGTCGTTGCAGATCTCAGAACATCATTTACGCCAATCAGTGGTTGGAAACTAGTAGCTATTAGACTTAACCCACTAATTTTATTATTTAATGTCCTTTTAAAGAAGCACACATATTATTGTATCACAAAGTTGGTTTTTAAATATTTTTATAACTTCATTTCAATAAAATTTGTCTCCTTGACAATCCTGTTTTAAGCATCAAAGAACATTATTCTAAAAAAAGGGTCCATAGGCTTCAGACTGCCAAAGGCATTTATAATACAAAACAGATAAAGAATCCCTACTCATAAAAAGAAAGAGATCTGGAATAGCGTCTATTCTCGGGGTAATCTCTTTTTCTGATATCAATGGTAAACTAAATACAAAATTAAAGTATACTGTAATCAATCCTACCTTTACATCAGTACCATCTGTGGGCATAAACTCTTCATATATATATGAGCCTGTTTTTCGTACATTGCTTTCTGGGGAATAAACACTACTTCTACTGCCAATCTGAAAAAGAAAGATGTCCACAAATATAAAAACTAAATTATTTATCTCATTTTTATAGTATAACCTTTTTACCATCTATTTCTATCTTAGATATTTCCAAAAACTTTTTTTGGTGCAGAAATATTTAAGAACACTTACTATAGAGTTGACACTGTATTATTTTCTGCTGTAATATAACTTACATGCAAGTTAAATAGTATAAGAATACAATGAACAGTAAGAATAATGTTACTAAGATTCAACCATATTCTTGCATGTAACCCTCTTTTGTTCACTTTTTCCACTACAGAATTTTCCACTGTATAAGTACACCATAATTTCTCTTGTGCATTAAGAATAACAGGGTATTTCTAAGCTTTAGCCAGTAGAATAGTGTTGCTTTCAACATTCTTATAAGTGTCGCATGTGCAAGAGCATTTCTAAGGTACATACTACAAGTAGAATTACTAGGTGATAGAATTACTAGTGCTCATATTCAACTTACAAAGATAATGTCAAAATATTTTATCAACTGCTTTAACAATTTAGAGTCTTCTAGCAATGTATGTGAGTTCCTACTGCTCAACTTCCTCATCTATAACTGGTATTTTTAAACTTAATATTTGCCACTCTAATGGATATAACATAGTATCTCACTGTGTTCTTACTTCGCATTTCCATGATTGCTTGTAAGTATACATGCATTTTTAATCTTAATATATTACTAAATTATGTTGCTAAGAGGTAGGAGGCTATATTAATTTACATTTAAGCTGACATCTGGGTTTGTGTTTGTTTTCCAATCTTTTTGATCTTTGCCAATCCAAAAAGTAATTCAATGCCATTACCTTTTAGACTTCATTTGCATTTATTTTATTATGGGTACAGTTTTGAGCGTACTTTCATGAATGTAAAAGTTACTGGAATCACTTGTATCTATGAATTATCTATCTTGGGGGCTATTTTTCTTAAAGACTACTGGTCTTTACCTGAATTTCTCACATGCCAGATACATAAACGGAAGACAGAAAGAAAATCAAGTAATTTTCTTGGTATTTCGTATGTAGAAATTTTGCATAAACAACATTAAGTAAGTAAAATAATGCCTTGCTCTTCTAACAAACAAGGTTATCAGTTTCAATTTATCCCTGAATGATACATTCTTATTTAATCTTAGTTCTATTAATTACTTGATTACTTTTAGTAGAATTTGTACGAAGTATGAAGAACAGTATCCCCTAGGATAACAAGGTTTACCTTTCGAAAAAGTCTTTGACTTCCACCACCAGCAGATGTTGGATAGTAAATGTAAACGTTGTGATCCTCTGCACTGACTGGCTTTTCGACAAATGGCTTTTGAAAAACTTCACCATTTACTTCTACATGATCTTCCCCTTCAATCAGATTGCATTCTAAAAATCAGACATAACAGCAGGAAAAATTACATATTGTATATTATCTACATATAACATTATTATTAAAGTTTTTACTAGACTAAAGTTTACAAAGAAGAGTAACCTTGGATGATGTATGATTTGATTTTAATTAAAAATTTATGCAGAGACGCCTGGGTGGCTCAGTCAGTTAAGCATGGGATTCTTGGTTTCAGCTCAGATCATAATCTCATGGTCCTGAGATGGAGCCCAGGGTCAGACTCCACACTCAGCAGGGAGTCCGCTTCAAGATTCTCTCCCTCTGCCCCTCCCCCATCTCTCTCTCTAAAATAAATAAATCTCTTAAAAAATTTATGCAAACAACATGTACCAAGATTTATGATCTATGATGTTAAAAACAATAGTCGTTCTTCAAAATCTTATGAACCTGCCATTTTACCTTATCAACCCACAGAATTTAACATTAGTTATGAAATGATGCCAACAAGAAAGACTGAGAAATTATTCTAGATTATTATCACCTTCTGAAAATTGTATGGAATCATTTGTATCACAGATACCACAAAACATGCAATCATTTACGTTATTAAAGTAACCTATATAAAGTAAGCAAGCAATCCAATCAGGAAGTTAATTTTTTACCTCTAGACAAATGAGAGAAGTTCCCTGCGACAGATAATAAATGCTATAATTGGTTTTCAACAAAAGTTGCTTTAAGGTCCAAAAAAATCATCAAAATTCCTCAAAATACCCTTCCTTGTCAGAATATTAAATCTTAAAGCAGATAAACATTTATCTTGGCTCTTTAGACTGTTCCATATGTAACCTGTAGATTGTTACATGCTACGTTTAGATAACCAGAAAAATGAAGCAAAGGGTGCTTTACGATATTAATAAGTAGTGATATTTCTAAATTCCTAGTCATGAGAAATTACTGTATCCTAGTATGAAGTTTCTAATCCTGAATTCAGAGGTCATAGATAAATCATTTGTTCACCCCTAATCAATACAAATTTATTAAGCCTGTAATTTAAAAATTCTTTATGATTCCCAGATATATGTCAAATGTAGAACAAAGAAAAGTAGGATATACAACTCTTAAATTATTAGTGAGCCTTTTAACTTATAGTGCCACACTTTAATTGAACATATGCTTACTTGGCTCATTTAAAAAAAAAAAGTAAACAGAATAGTATGGGTTCTTCGAATTCCTTCTACTTAATTATTGAAAGGAAGTGGCTCAAAAGTATATCGAGTGACAAAAGGTAGCTTGCTCAAAATCTCATATCCTTTTTTTTTTTTAAAGATTTTATTTATTTATCTGACAGAGACAGCCAGCGAGAGAGGGAACACAAACAGAGGGAGTGGGAGAGGAAGAAGCAGGCTCCTAGCAGAGGAGCCTGATGTGGGGCTCGATCCCAGAACGCTGGGATCGCGCCCTGAGCCGAAGGCAGATGCTTAATGACTGCGCCACCCAGGCACCCCAAAATCTCATATTCTTACCTTTGGGATTATTTGGGTCACGGTTCAAAATTGCATAACGAGGAAGTAAAATACCTTCAGCTTGAAGAATACTATATACTTCTCTTCTGAAGAAAAAGGAAAACATCCTTTATTGTTTTATTACTCTATTTGAAGAGTACATCATACTATTGTAGTACTAAAAAAAGGCATGGATAACAGGTCTTATTTTTTCAAATAAGTAAATCATTTAAAGTATGGAAAATTTCTAAGGAAATGTTCAGCCATATTAGTACAAAAATGTATGCACAACACTTCATGTGTCATATTAAAATACTAATATTTAAAAGTGGGAATATAAATGTATAAAAAGAAATGGTTAAATACAAAGTTGCTATATGGCAATGACAGAACATTACCTAAATATTAAAAGCTTTATACTTAGAATATTTAATGACATGGGAAAATGTTCACAGTATTTTAAGAGAAAAGTGACCCTAATTTTGTAAAATGTGAGTTGATGTATGTATTGCTTTCTATATGAAAAAATATGATAGACAGTAGTAGCAGGGTTAAATGCCTTTCTTTATGCTTTTTTTTCCAAATTTCTTAAAGTAAATATGCATTTATATATATGTGTGTGTATATTTACATTTGTAACATAGAAGAATGTATTAATATGTAAATCTAGGAAAAATGTTTTAAAATGTTAGATATTGATAACGTTACTTAGTATATGGAAGAACAGAAAAAGAACAAAAACAAAAAACCATAGAGCCTTAAACTTTATAAAGCATTTTCACAGATATAATCACATATTATAATGCTAACATGAACGAAAATTGAATGTTGGTGAAATTATAAGGGTAGGGATTGGAGTGAAACATCACTCAAACAAAATATAGAAATATATTTGAATTCTACAGTTTCTCTTAGAAATCCATGCTTTTGGCCTGTAATGAATGCTAAGATACATAGCGAGCTATTTTTCAAAATGGTTACACTATACCATTAAAAGAAAAAGTCTAGTTATAATGAGTATAACCCTAATTTCATCTTCAGTCACATGACAGAGAAGTTGTTCATATTTTCAATGGTTCAGTAGGCTCTAGAAATTAAACAAACCTGGTTGAAGTCCTTGTTCCACTATTGACAGAATTACTTGTGACTTCGGGCAAATTAATTCATCTCCCTGAGTCTCAAGTTTCTTCATCTATAAAACTGGGTACAAATACCTATTTCTAAGTATTATTAGAGGATACCACAAATTAACGTATATGTCAGCTTACAGTAGATACCAAAGAAATGTTATTTTTCCTTCCCTTAATTCAGCCATCTCCATCACTCACCTATCTTGTATGAGATACTGCATATTCAAGTCATTGATTACAAATGGATTCCTGAGTTTTGCATAGGCAACTGCTTTGTCCAGTGGAAATCCTAAGAACACATATTATTAACATATTCTGTACAATCTCAAGATAAATTTACATCTATAACTTTGTCAATTTGATTTTATGTCACTTCCCATAAAAGGTTAATTTTATTATGTATATAACTGCTTTCCACATAAATCATGGAAAAATAAATACATAAAACATGACTTAACTTGTACTATTAATAAGACTTATTTTTTCCTAGTTAATTCGATTGATAAGGGACAAGCCAGTGACTATATAACCAAATATAGAGCACTGACATGTTAGTCAATGCTTGATTATTCAAAGTCACCTAATAACAGGTTAAGATTACCTCATACACAAACAGAAATCTATATATAAATAAGTGTATCACAATCACTTGATTTAAAAAAATAAATATAATTTCTTCTCACTTTAGTTTGATATTTATACATACAAATTGCTGATAATTAAAAGAACTTACATATCTTTAAAAATAGCAAAAACAAAAGTTAATTCATATACAATAGATATACTCTAAATATAAAATATATGAGTAGAATCATACTTGCTGTTACTAGGTCAATGTTAAGGTATCAGAAATTAACTCCCTAAAACTTCTACACTTTGATAAAATTACTAATTACATGGAAAACAAATCAAATGGCAGATATAGTCAGAGGTCTAAAAAAAACTAAAGCATTTTAATAATTATACTGCACTCTCTGTATTGACATTAAAAGTCTCAAATTTTATCCATCAATGCATATTACTAAGAGATGGTAGGGCAGTATACCATAGAGTCCAATAAAACAGGGTTCAAAATCCTGGCTCCGTCTTTCCTTGGCTATGTGACCTTGGGCAAATTTATTTAACATCTCTAAGCCCCTGATTCCCAGCTGTAAATGGGTATTACACCAGTCTTACCTAGCAGAGTTTTTGAGGAACTCGATAAAGGAGTGTATATAAAACACTTAGCATAGTCCCTGACAGAGTAAGCTCCAAATAAATATTTATTATTCCTTAAATGATAATATTTTAATGAATATCTTATCTAAGGAAAAAAGTAAAAATCAGTAAGCATGCATAACGTTAGAATTTAACCTTGGGTACTACAGTTACCCGTGAAGACACTGTACTTTGTGCCATTATCAGAACAGTTGGAAGGGAAGTAAGTAATAAAGCATACTGAAGTTAACAAAACTAAACAAAAAACTATGGTCAGTTAAAAAAATTTTATTCCTAAATTCCTTACTTTTTAAAATTTAATAAAAGTACTCTCTATACCAAGAATCACTTCTACAAATTACAAACCCTTCTCATTTTGTAAAGACTCTGAGAAGAATTCATCACTTGTCATCAAGATAGCTCAATGTCTATGATTTAAGGCATCCTAACAGAATTCAGCATATAGGAACCTCTGTAACAGTTCTCTGGTTCTGTTGTTGTTTTTAAAGAGGAACTTTTTCCTTACCAAGAGACAGCATATGGGATATGACCTTAGATAGCACCTAGTCTTTACAGGCAAAAAAAAAAAAAAAAGCTTTAGTTGGAAGAACCATGTGGTAGTAAGGGAAGACCACCATACCATGAAGGATAAGCCAATTTTAAGATTCCCTGAAGTAAAGGACTTCAACTTATAAAGAAGACCAGGGCCTTGGCTTCTCTATAGGCTACAGGAGCACAAAAAGTCTCAGCCACGCTCCATCCCCCTCTTGCTGAAGGAAAAGTTTCCTGAACACCTAACTAAAGTAAAACTTTAACACAGCTGGAGATTACCTATTTGGTAAAAAAAGTGATTTAATATAATACATTTAAAACTGAGCATACATCTTTTAAATTATAGTTCTTAGAAATCCACTTAATTCACAGATTCTTGGGTTATACATTTTCAAATATCCACTAATAATTTTGATTAGTAGGTTTTATTATGCAGGCATACTTTACCATCAAGTAATACTTAAGTTTAATTAATATTGCTGATTTGTAAAAGAAACCAAGTAAAATCGAAAATTCAAACATTAAGTTCTTCAGAAATAAAATATAAATATGTATATGAGGAAAATCATTTTCTGTATGGCAAAAGCATAGGGCTTAAAATATCCAATAATTCAAGAATTTATTCTAAGTAACTTAGAGTAGCGCAAAAAAAGATATGCATTAAAAGAGTTCATAGCAACCTTATTTCTAATAGTGAAAACTGGAGACTCTCTGTTAGGATAACAGTTAAATATTATAGGACAGCCTCATGATGACACACTATGATGTCATTAAAAATCAGGTCTTTAAAGAATATAATGGAGGGGAAAAAAACCTCTTGATATAACTAATGAAAAAATTAAATATAAAATTACACATACACAACCACAGTAAATTTGTTTAAAAAAATATACAGGGAAAAAATGACTGAAAAGAAATATATCAAAATGTTAATATCACTGATCTGTGAGAGACAGGTGAGTTTAATTTATTTTTCTGTTTTATCTAATATTCTACAATTAATATGTATTATGTTTATTATAACAGGATAAAGGGAACTCCCACCCCATTCTTTAATACCTTTAGAATGGAACGAAATAAGACAATCACATAATGGCCAATTTTCTACTGGTTCATTCAAAATAACATCTTCTTCAAATACTACTACTGTGATATATTTAAATAAGGAGATCCGTTCAAGAATTTCCTTCATTGGTTTGGATTTGGATTTCTTCGCCATGGAACATATTCCAACCACAATCTGCCTTTCTGGTGGCTAAAACAGAAAGAAAACAACAACAAAAAATCAGGTTGATTTAATACAAACTCCAAAGTAGAGCGATATCAAACCTTTTTCAGAAGTAGATAAGGGATGTAATTAAAACAAATGATACATTAACCAAAAAAGGCATTTTTCAAAAATTACATTTTTGTTATAATAAATAACAAATAATAGTTGTCTACAAAAGTTTGGAAACTTTCACTTTCAGGACATCGTTACTCTTTTCATTCTGATTTTAAACTTAAACAGATACTCCTTCCTTAACTGTCTCTAGTATTTATTTACCTTTGCCACAAGAGAAAGGGAAAAATGAGGGCCAAAACGTATCTAATCCAAGTAAAAAGACCAATGAGAGTGAGAAAGAATTCTCTTGTCTAAATAAGATATTCTGACTACAAAGCTACATTATACAGTGTACTACAAAGCTATATTATACAGTGTTAAGTTATTTTTGTAGATTGAGCTTGAATAGGATTTGGTCACCAATGACAACTTGGAAGAAAATTTTGGAGAAAGCAAAACGGTCAGTCCTCAAACTCCAATCTTCGTACTCAATATTCCTACTTAATGGTGTTGCTCATCTCTGACACCCTTGCTACAGCTCAAAGGCCATGGTTCCTCCTAAAACTAAAAAAAAGAGGATATAGAAATACCTCATAAGTAGCTCACAGGTTTACAAAATTACTCAAGATTCATTCTGAGATCTTTGCATTCAAGTAATTAAGAGTTTTATCAAATAAAACTGTGCCCAGTTGTTTCTTTTTTTGTTCTCTCTCTTCCATATTTTATATATTTCACATGATATTATAATCTGAGCTCAAAAGTGTTTTACTAGACTTTTATCATAAATCTAAAAATAAAATTGGGTAACGTCAGATTTAAATTATTCTTCTTTACGTCTAAAATTAGATTTCTTCGTTGCCTCTTCTTTTTTTTTTTCTTTAAAGATTTTAGTTATTTGACAGAGAGAGAGAGACAACCAGCGAGAGAGGGAACACAGCAGGGGGAGTGGGAGAGGAAGCAGCAGGCTCCTAGCAGAGGAGCCTGACATGGGGCTCGATCCCAGAACGCTGGGATCACACCCTGAGCCGAAGGCAGACGCTTAAGGACCACGCCACCCAGGCGCCCCGCCTCTTCTAAGTCATACAAAATTTAGAGATCAAACTGGTATTGAATGTGATTGTAAATCCTAATCTCCCTGAGATCTGCTGTTTTTCCCCATTGATCATCCACTTTTATGTTCCCTTACTCAATTCTTTCCTGATTAAAAGCGTCTACGTAGCTCATGATGTTCCTAATGAGAGCTTGTTCGGAGGTTCTAGCACGGAGCGCAGCTACTCGTATACCCTTGACCCAAGAACGGTCCTCCTCTATCGGGGAAGGTTGTCCTCCTCGACCGAGCGCGCAGCTTCGGGAGGGACGCACATGGAGCGGTGAGGGAGGAAGGGGTCACCCGCCTAGCCAGCCAGATCAGCCGAATCAACCCTGGCGATCAATGGGGTGACAGATGTCGCAGCCAGATAGCCCTCACATCCATGATGTTCCTAATGAATATTTCCCCCGCCAACAAAAGATATTTGCAAATGATAGATTCATGAAGGGGCTAATTTTTGAAATATATAAAGAACTCATATAACTCAACACCAAAAAATCAAATTAATGCAATTAAAAAATGGGCAGAGGACCTTAACACATATTTCTCCAAAGAAGACATACAGATGGGCAAGATTCATGAAAAGATGTTCAAAATCACTACTCATCAGGAAAATGCAAATCAAAACCATAATGAGATATCACCTCACACCAGTAAGAATGGCTAGTATCAAAAAGACAAGAAATAGCAAGTGCTGGCTAATAAGTGGAGAAAATGAATCCCTGTGTACTGTTGCTGGGAATGTAAAATGGTATGGCCACTGTGGAAAATAGTATGGAGGTTCCTCAAAAAATTAAAAACAGAAATACCAAATGACCCATTAATTTTACTTCTGGGTATTTACCAAGAAAACAAAAACACTAATTCAAAAAGATATGTTGGCTGCATCATTATTTACAATAGCCAAGATATGGAAGCAACCTAAGTGTCCATCAAACAATGAATGGATAAAGAAGGTGTGGCATATATATTAGTCATCCATAAAAAAGAATAAAATCTTGTTACTTGCAACAACATGGATGGATGTACAAGGTATTATGCTAAGTGAAAAAGTCAGTCAGAAAGACAAATACCCTATGTTTTCACTTAACATGGGGAATCTAAAAACCAAAACAAACAAAAAACAAATAGATTCAAATACAGAAAAAAGACTGGTGGCTGCCAGAGGGAAGGGGGTGGTGGGATGGGTAAAAATGGTGAAAGGGATTAAAAGGTACAGACTCTCAGTTATAAAATAGATAAGTCACAGGATGAAAAGTACAGCAGAGGCAAAAAAGTCAATAACAGTAACTTTGTATGGTGACAGATGGTAACTACCCTTCATGGTGAGCTTTTTGTAATGTATATAATTGCTGAATCACCATGTTGTGCACGTGAAACTATTATGTCAATTATACTTCAGTAAAAAAAAAGCACTAAACCTAACACTTCCTATTGCTTTACAATTTTTTAAAAAGGCTAAGTTAAATTTTATTTATTACAGATCTGTTTAATTAATATCTACTCATTAGCTAAAATGAACTAGAAACTTGCAAGTTTAAGATGCACAAATAAACCTGCATTATCAAGACAAAATTATGGAATTTTCCTATTAGGTAAAACCTTGGAAGCATGAAAATAACTTTTTAAACAGATCTGAGTTACTTTGATAGATTTAATGTCTAAAATGAAATTCATACCTTTATTTTATTTTTCTGAAATTCATACCTTTAATCTTAAAAATAGGAGAATGATCTGGAATAAATCATTTTATCAATCTATAGGCCAAATGAACAAAATCAAGCTTCCCAAAAGTATCAACTATGCGACACAAACGTGAACTCAATTTAATTAGTACCAATATTCCAAGAATTACACTATGTGCTGAAGTTAGATATACAGAAACCACCTATCCTCAAAGTGCTGTGAATTGAACAGATCACAGTAATAACGTAGTACATTAAGACACATGGAATACAAGTATATAGGTCGAGGTATAGAAAGAGTAGAGGGGGCACCTGGGTGGCTCAGTCGGTTAAACATCTGCCTTTGGCTCAGGTCATGATTCCAGGGTCCTGGGATGGAGTCCCGCATCAGGCTCCCTGCTCAGCAGGGAGTCTGCTTCTCCCTCTCCCCCTCCCCCTGCTCGTGTGCGCTCTCTCTCTCTCTCTCTCAAATAAATAAAATCTTTAAAAAAAACCCAGAAATGGTACTGAGGAAGAAGTATTCAAGTTTACAAGGAGAAAGGAAAGAATGAATAGTGAATATGAGCAAGGTTCTGAAGAATGAAAAACAATCCATAAGGTACCCCTCAGAAAAGGGCATTTCACAGAGATGAAGAAATACATACCACAGCAAAGAGGCATGGTACAACGTGGAACAGTATGTGAAGAACAAAAATTTGATATTGCTGAAACATAAAAGGTAGAAGGGAGGAGAGACAAGTACAGTTCTGGATATAAGGGACAGGAAAAAGTCCTTATTTGTAAGAGGTGGACTTGATCTGTCAATGATGTTCACAGTATGTTCAGATGAACTCAAGTGAAAAGGGGTAGGGGTAGTAGAGGATGAGTCAATAGTACTTTCTAGCTTAAGTAAGACAGATAAAATACGTTTTATTTATTGGACTTCAGGATAACACTTCAGATGAAGAAAAAATTTACTGGTAAGAGAAGCCTGGGGTGAGGTGGGGGGTGGAATAAGTTTTAAGTGAATGACAGTCTCATTTGCATTTCAGATATGTGTAAAGGCACTGTGAAAAGTGTTAAATAACTATGAAAAAGGATGTAAAGAATCATCTAATAGCTATTTTTGGCTTGTTTTTTACTACTTTTATGTCATATAACAGGTTTTAGTTTGAAAACAAAATTAGCAGGTAGCATCTGTGGCACAGTCAGTTAAGGGGCCGATTCTTGATTTCGGTTCAGGGTCCTGAGATCAATCCCTGCACTGGGCTCCGTGCTCAGCAAGGAGTCTGCTTGGGACTCTCTCTCACTCTCCTTCTGCCCCTCCCCACCACCCTCTCTCTCTCAAATAAATAAATAAATCTTAAAAAAAATATCTTTTCAACTGGAAATATAAGAAAAAGCAAACTTAAGTTTGTATCTTAAATCAGTTTTCATAGTAAAGCAATCCACTTCTAAAGAGAAAACAAGTAAGAAAAATAGTGAACTAACGTAACTATAGTAAAATGAACATCATCAACGTGCGTTATTCCTAAAGATCCAGTACAGCTATACATCCTCGTAGATCAGATCTTACGCACGTATACACCCCTCAGGATACCTGAGGTAGCCTCTCCTTCTAGTCACACAGTTACAGACTTCTGAATAGTTAATAAATACGGCTATCTTTGGGTCAACCACCACTTGTACTGACAACATGACAAACTTAATGAAGCTGGCTAAGTCCTTCTTTAGTACCTTTAAAATTATTTCCTTCAACTTACTTCTTAATCTTGATGTACTTTTTAGGTACTTCTACACAGAAGAAACCCTTTTGGTTTATGGCCCTGATTATTCTCTCCTTGCCACGTTTTCAACTGAATCCTGTGTTATGCAAGCGTATCAGTGAACCTATCATGAAAGACCCTAAAGTTAGCATCATTAAACAACTTAGAAGTCTGACCCCTAATTGGATTTCTTGATGCACCATAGATCCAATAATGTAACTAGTGAAACATAACATGCTTTTTCAGCACAAAAGATTTCCAACAAATTTCTATGTGCAAAAATGTCTTCACAATTTAGATAGTATAAATTCACCTTGACAGTGATTAGTAAGAAGCCTATACAGTACTGGTCTTCTCTCACAAAACAAACAACTTACAGACTCATCCTCTTCCTCCTCATCTTCATCTGCATGGTGGAAGAAATGTCGATAATTTCCTGAGTTTATTTCTGTATCTTCAGGCCCAACAAAGAATCTGGGGGCCTCACTCATTTTTATTTCATTTGATACAGATATAACGCACTATAATAAAATTGTTTCTAAATAAACCATTCTCTCTATACTAGCTGACACAGAGCTCTGGTGCAGCTTGTTTTTGCTTATACAACCACTTGAAATTGTGATGACAGTTAGTTGGCAAATGTTCTTCTGTTTTCATATCACTGCTTCATTGTTGAAGTATAAAAGATAAAGAGTGAGGCTATTGCTTCAGTGAGTTGATGCAGCAATCTTTCTACCTAAAATGCAATGAAAAAAATTAATTTTGGAGACTGTACTTCAAAAACACTCATGTAAAAGTAAAAGGACACTTGTAAAACCACGACCAGTAACCTGATGCATACGTTCAAATGAAAAGACATTTTCTTCCATAAAATTAAAAAAAATTAGGCTCTCATTTCCAATAATCTACATTTTAGCAATTTGACAAACTGATACAAAATAACAAGAAGATAGTAACAAAATAACAAACAATAACAAAAAATACACACTAAATTCTTCAAGTCCAAAAATATCTAACAAATGAGAAAATTATTCAAATTATAACAAAATTCCACTAAAAGCTAAATACCTCTGCAACACAGTTAAGTAATACCTGAATAGAATGGAAAAAAAAAAAAGATAAAATATAATGTGGGTTTAAAACCCACTGTCAGCTATAAATCAATTTGAAATTTCATTAAATCAATTTTTAAAAGAATTTAACTTGAAAGTTCAGTTTGCAAACAGGTTTTATTTTGTTTTTTTGTTTTTCAGGATTTTTGTTTGTTTTAGGGAATAAAACAGTTTTGCATTCTAGTCTTAAAAAAAATCAACAAAACAAGATTACAGTAAAAACAAGATTTCATTATAACAGATCTTACGCACTTATACACCCCTTAAACTTTTAAAAGTAAAAAATTCCTTGGTTAGCCAAATAAAATCTATGGATCCTCTCTTTGGGAATAAAATGTACATATGTAATAAATTCTGCAAATAATTTTATGTGATTGACTTCCAAGCTTTTCTACATAAACTGATGCCTATCAACGTCAGTTTAAGAACTCTCATGTAATGGTGATATCTCAAAATATCTTTACCAAAGCTGTTCATATAACTATCCCTTGATCACATTAAAGCTAATTACCTACCTAGATGAAACTATATATCAAACAATTTATTTGATTACTGGTAATATAATAAATTATTTGATCAAATATTCTTAAGAGTTGGATCATATATTAGATAGAATTGCAAAGCATAACTCCAAAACTTTTATTCCTAAAGATCTAATTCTAGTTTAATTGGGGCTCCCTATTAAATATTAAAATCCTAGTGTACCTAGCTAGGCTTCACTTTAAGCAACTTTCAAATTAAAATTTCACAGTGTTATGAAATTCGAAACAGTCATTAAAAAATTAAAATAAAGTACCTGTTCAAAAGACAAATACTATTCAACTCTGATTTTTAAATTGGAAACTACCACGCTACTAAGTATCCACACTCAAAAAAGCAGTTCTCAAACTTCACACATCACCAGGAGGGCTTGTTAAAATACTAAACTAAAAAGTCTCAACGTAGGACCCAATACTCTAAAAATTCCAATGTGATGCTCATGTTACTGTTCTGGAAATCACACATTGAGAACCATTGCTCTAGACTTTAACAAAAGTGGGTTAGAAAGCTTTTTCTGATAGTTGCTCAGTTCTGTATCCTTCACTAAGTTATTGAAACTCTCCAGCCACCATCTGTAAAATGGGATAAATCTCATAAATTATTTTCAAAATTAAATGACAATAAAGACCCAACAGCAATTAGCACAAGGTAAGCATTCAGTAAATGTTAGCTATTTCTTTATCTTGCTGGCTTTTATAATTAAGACCGTGATTCCCGACCTAACTTAACCAGCACACAACAAATACAAACAATTCAATTTAGAAGGTGCTACATACCACTCATGTAATGAAGCCACAGAAACTCCTTTTTGCCACCACTGCTGTTGCTGCTGGAGACCTCTTTACATGTTTACCAGTATTACCACAGTGCTTGAGACTACCATGAACACTTGCCTGGAATAAACACTCATCTCCTTCATAGATCTACCATGGTCAAAGCTGCTTAATCCTTAAAATGATACCATGGGTCATCCATTAGTTCTATGTAGTTTTCAGAAACCCTCCTTTCTTGAGAAGCTGGAACAGACACATGACCAATTTTCCTGAAATCCTAAAAGCATTTTCCAATGGAAGCACTGTTGTAAATGGTGATTCCAATTCCAGGACACTATTACTACAACTCCATAATAGATTATTAAATAAGCTTCTGCATGCTGGCAAAGGCAGCCAAGCATCATTTAGAAGTGTATACAAAAAAGCCCATGCCAAGTTTCACAAAAGCCTCACACTGATTTTTTTCCTTCTTCAAACATTCATGCGCTATCATTTGCTGAGCCTGTCTCTCCTTCTACTTATAATTCACTATTGTCCTTGAAAGTTCCAATTCCTCCTTTCATAAACAACTGCAAAGTCCTCAATAAATACTTGTCTGACAACTATCATGCTTCTGCCAACCCTATACACACACGAGCATCTTTCTCATCCTCCACGATCCGCAGCATTTGGATCTTTACAATTACCTGTTTCCATTAGAGTTAAGGTTTTTCCTCCCCAAATTTTTATTGTGAAAGATTTCAAATATTCAGAAAAGTTAAGAGAATGGTTCACTACACATGTACATTCATACACTTAGCACTAGACTCAACAATTGCTAGCATTTTGCCATATTTACTTCCTATTTACATACACATATACTTGCTCTATCATTTGAAAGTTATAGACATCAATATACTTAATTTCTATATACTTTAGTATGCATCTCCTAAAAATAAGACATCCTCCTATAGAACCAATGATCATTTCCACTCAGGAAAATAAATAGTTCCTTAATACTGTTTATATGTAGCTGTGTGGGTGCTTTGAGAGAGCAAGGACCTCATCTGTATATATTTCCAGTACTTAAGTGGGTGACCAGTAAATGTCCCACCAATTGTTAAGTGTAATATCCTCACAACTACCGCGAAAGCCAGATAAGTTTAAAACGTAAAACAGCAAGATCTGACTGTGCAACTTTGAATCTTCTGCACATCAGTTTAATCATCTGCTTTCAACAAACCCATACTGCAGTTAGTATTTTGGTTTCTGAACTATTTAATTCTGCATCACAATATGGAAGCTCCATGAGGACAGATCATTTCATCAGACACATAAATAGGCATACTGATTTTTTTTTTTAATGAATAGTTTCAACTACTGAAAATGTTAGTAAAGAAACTGGAAGAAATGAAGCATAATGGTAAGACAACAGTAGTATAATAGTTA
This sequence comes from Ailuropoda melanoleuca, assembly GCF_002007445.2. Taxonomy (NCBI): domain Eukaryota; kingdom Metazoa; phylum Chordata; class Mammalia; order Carnivora; family Ursidae; genus Ailuropoda; species Ailuropoda melanoleuca. The sequence goes on along the minus strand of NC_048220.1, from coordinate 73,966,140 downwards.
AGAATACAGATTTTGGAATCTAAAACATGTGGTCTCTAACCCAGGTTTAAATGTTTACTAGTAACAAAAGTTCTTTAGGACAAGTTAAGTGGCCTCTCTAAGCCTCAGTACCTACCTCTGGAAATTGGGAATAGTAATCTAATGTATCATGGAAGTGTTGAGAGAAGTATATGAGTAAATATGTAAAGCATTTGCCACACTTAAGAACTCTGTTAATGGCGGCTATTTTTAATATTCAATCTGCCTGAAATAAAAACTATATTTTTCATTGAAGAATTTTCAGAAGCAATACAAAACCCTATCCCAGTGTAGGGCAAGGATGCTGGGTACTAAAGCCAGCCATGCTTCCTACTTCCCCATCTAAGCCTTCCGGCACACTAAAGAAAAACCACTATCACCCACAGGAATCCAAAGGTGGCCAAATCCCATTAGTCGTCCAGAACCTAGTAAATGAGATCCATTGGTCACCACCCTCGGTCCTTCTCCCTAGAAGCGCGCGAGGTGCAACACTGTCGAACTGCTTAGGTGAGGCAGTGACCTGCAGTCTCCGTATTCTGGAAAGCTGCAACGCAAAGGCCTTTTTGTTCGTTTGAAGTGCGGGTGCAGGCGGCGAGGAGAAGAGCGATAAAGACTGAGGAATGAAAATAAAAATAGCCATCGCTACCCACATCAGTCCCCAAACTCGAAGCTGCCTACTCTGCGGGAGCTAGCCCCACAGCCTGGAGTACCAGCTGGACGGTCGGCAGTTCCCTTCGTGTCGATCTGAAATCTCGGGTATCTCAAACCCAAGGAATAAAAAAGGGGGGCAATGGAGGAGGAGAAGAAATTACGACGCGAAAAGCCCCGCAGGGCTGTAGTGTCACTCCTCCACGCCCACGCTGCCTTTCGCTCTGGCACATGCCCCTAGGAAGAGCGCGTGTCTATGCTCAGCAAAGCGCAGAAGACAAAGCAACTAACTGCCCAGCACCGGCCTCGGGTGACCGAGTGCGGCATCTCGGTTCTCCTCGGGTCTGAGTCCTCACCTGCTACCGCTGCAGTAGCCACGCAAGCTGCAGAAAATAGCCGCGCCCTTCCAGGTTTTGGCTTCCCCTTTAATCCCAGAGACAGGAGTGAAGTGTTCCTCAAAAGACTCTAGCTGTTAGCTTGGACGTACGTCTTCTCTCTACAGCAGCAGGGGAAGGGCCACACAGAGGTAACTGCAAAGCACTACAACACCTCCCTTATCTTGGTCACGCCTCTCCCAGCCCGCCTCGGGCCTCACACAGAAACCTCACCGGGCGGAACGCTTTCCGGGAAGTGCCAAACGGCCCGCACGGCCCCCATAAGCACACCCCTCTTAAAGACACCGGTAGTTCCGCTTCCGGCAGCACCAGATAAGTCGCGAGAGGTAGCTTAAATCCTGTCGTTTGCGTTTAGGACCACTTTCGGTGAGTGGTCGTTCCTGTACGCTTTGTTATAGCTAGTGATTTTTAAAGTGAGGCATCACCTGACAGTAATTTCAAAACCATTTGCATCGACTAGTTTAAGGACGGGTTTAATTGACTCGAGATTGCGCAGGCGCTCTTGGGGCGAGTGGGCCTTGCTTGGGCGTTGCGGTGTCCCGCGCCAGCTGAGTCGAAAAGGGACGAGTTCTGTAGCGGGGCGTGGGGAGGTGCCTAGTCTGTGTAACCGAGTATTACTTGTGATCGTTTCCCTGATCATGCGAAGTTTACCTGGACCTTGCCCTTAAGAATTGATCAACGAGCCATTAAAACTCTCTGGAAATGCTCTCTGATAGTTAAAGTAGTGTCCGAGACAGCGAGCAGGTTCAAAAGTTGACCGCCGTTTACTCATCATAGTTGTCATTAATCTGAAATATTACCCTTTTGCCCCAAATTAAAATCTCCTGTGGCGGGAAGAATCGCGAGTTCAAGGGAGAATCTCGTCCGGTAGTCGGTGTGGGTTTTTTCCTTAATGCGCGTTTCTGAGCCAAAGTAGAGAATTAATTTTCGAAATGGAAATTCACGTATCACATGTGGCTTTATGTGTATGCGTGTGCAGATGAAGGCATTTTTGTTAAATGAATTTATAGGTTAAAGGGAAGCAGATTAGAAGTGTCTGGTGTAATTAGATTTCCCAGTCTTAGACATTAAATAAAATTGTGCTATTCTTTTTTTCAGAGATTAAAGTAGACTGATTCAGAAGTAAAAATTCTGATCACAAGTTAATATGTTTATTGAAATATTGGAAAATTTAAGTTTTTAAATTGGAACAAATGCATGTTACAACTTTTTGGAGACTTAAGTTGTTGGCCTTGATGGGTTTTGTCCAATTCTCATTTTATTTAAAGTGATACTTAACTGCCTTACTTTTTGCATACACAAGATAAAATTAAAGGAATTAAGTAATAGATATTTACGCAAGTACTTATTGATTTTATTTGACGTTGTATTAGGGACCTAGTGTTAAAGCTTAACCAAATTTGACCCTGACAGTTCCTCTTGCAAAATAAGTTGTAATCAGCCACCTTCACCTCCTTTTCTCATCCCTACATATTTTAATACACATTACTTATTTTAACACAAATACTTAAAAATAAGAACATATTTAAAGAAGGCTTAATCTTCATCTTTATAACAAACCACTTAATTCTCCCTTGTAAATGAGACTTTTGTTTAATATTTGGATATAGGAAGATATTTATGTTTGTTCTAATATTACAGCTTAAAGCCTTTTTCTCATACTACTCGATGGTTTTTAGGGATCAAATTGTGAGTGTACTTTGAAAAGAAAAAACTACTGGTTCTTTAAATTATTCCTGTATATAAATGCAAATATTAGCAGCAAATTTTAACCTATTTAGATGATTTTCCTTTTTGTGAACTGATTTTTCTTATGTATTTTAGCTTGTGAACCACATTAGACTACAAACTGATTATAATATTGAGTTTTCTGTGATGTACTGTATGGTGACTAACATAATAATAAATATATATATATAGAGAGAGAGAGTGTCTTCTGGGTTTTGTTGTTAGCAGTAAAACATAAATAAACATTACCATAAAACATTAATCACCATTAGTGAAAGAACAAGATTTTCAAATCTTTTTCCTTGTAGATAAAGGTTTTGAGAAAAGAAAGTGTTTTCTATTACTTTGAGCAGCTTGATATGAATGATAAGAATACCTAACTATTTTAACAATAATTATATATTGAATTATCATTTGCAAAGAACTTTTCAAACCCTTAATCTCAATGATCCTGATATTTATGAAAAAGGAAGGGTAAGTATTATTTTCTTTTTTCAGATGTGGATACTGAAGCTTAAGTAATTCATACACCAGAAATTTTGACTCCTAAAAACTATGACTTCTTAGACACACCCTACTTATAGTGCTATATATATGTAAGTGAAGTAATATTTTCCTAAGTGATATAACAATTACCTTTGGAACATGTGCTCTTTTTTAAATTCATTGCTATCTTTCCTGTGAGAGAAGGCAAATAATTCTTTGCTCATTCACAAATATGTGAATGTCTACTGTGTCCCAAACTATGTGAAACAATGTAAACATTAAAAATTAATAAGACTTTTCTCACTTCTCATATGTAATCTGAGTTATTAATTACAAAGTCGTTTTATAACTTTCCTAGCAGAGGCCTGAACCAAGTATTATGAAATCTGAGCGGGGGAAAAAAAGCCAACAGAAAATTTGAAGCAACAGAAAACAAGGTTCAAATGCCAGTGCCTCCAATCCCTGTGTTGCTTTGAGCAAATTGGATAATCTCTCTGAAACTCTATCTTCGTATCCGTGAAGTGGATATACAAGTAGTACCTACTTCACAGGAAGTTCTGGGGACCATCACAGTAAAGCACTGTATAAATGTTTGCAATTCTTAAAAATTGCCTGTGCAGTTAATTAAAAAAATTCTCCTTTAATTAAAAAAAATCGTTCTCTGTCCCTGTAGTTTTTGGCTTTTCCAGATGTCATTTAGATAATATCATACAGTGTGTAGCCTTTTGTGTCTGACTTTTTTTCACTTAGCATAAAAATTGTTATGCGTTTTAAGATTTATCCCTATTTTTAAGTATATTTTTAGTCTGTTCCTTGTCAGTGCTGAGTAGCATTTCACCATATGGATCTCCCATAATTTGTTTACCTACTCACCGGTTGATGAACATTTGGTTTGTTTTCAGATTTCAGCCCTTAGGAATAAAATTTCTAGAAATAGTCACATACACATTTTGTGTGGACATATACTTTCATTTCTCTTGAGTTAAAACTGTTTTCCAGCATGTTTGTACCATTTTGTATTCTCACCAGTGATGCCCTGTATCCTTGGCAGTACTTAGTATTGTTAGGTTTTGTTTCTTTTTTGTTGTTTTTTGCCATTTTGATGGATGTATAGCAGTATTTTAGTTTTTATTTGCATTTTTAAATGTCTAATTGTGTTGAGCATGTTTTCATGTGTTTATCTGCAAATCATATTTTCTTTGATGAAAGGTCTGTTCAAATATTTTGCCCACTTTTTAAGGTAGATTTTGTACCTTACTGAGATTTAGGAATTCTTTACAAATTCTTTGCAATGATGGGGATGGAGCTAGCTAGAGAGTATTACACTAGGCAATATAAGTCAGTTAAAGAAAGATAAATAGCACATTTCACTTGTATGTGGAATTTAAGAAACAAAACAGATGAACATAGGAGAAGAAAAAAAAAAGAGAGGGAAGGAAACCATAAGAGACTCTTAACTGTAGAGAACAAACTGAAGGTTGGTGGAGGGAGGTGGGCAGGGGATGGGCTAGATGGGTGATGGGTATTAAGGAGCACACTTGTGATGAGCACTGGGTGTTATATGTAAGCGATGAATTACCTGAATTCTACACCTGAAACCAATTTTACCACATGTGCTAACTAGAATTTAAATAAAAACTTGAAAAAATAAGAGTTCTTTCCAAGTTCTGAACACAAGTTTTTTATTATATTTGTGTACTACAAATATTTTCTCCCAGCTGTGATTGTTCTTGTCACTTTCTTAACATTGCCTTTAAAAAAACAAAAGTTTTTTGGGGCGCCTGGGTGGCACAGTTGATTAAGAATCTGACTCTTGATTTCAGCTCAGGTCATGATCTCAGAGTCCGCGCAATGGGCTTCATGCTGAGGGAGTTTCTGCTTGAGATGCTCTCCCTCTGCCCCTCCCCCCTGCTCGTGCTCTCCCTCTCTCTTCTCTCTCTCAAATAAATATTTTTTTAGAAAATAAAAGAACAAAAGTTTTTGTTTTTTATTATTTAACTTTGTATTGCCATAACCTAGTGCATATAAGGATTTAAGGACTTGGTAAATGAATGAACAAATAAAACGTTATATGGATGAAAGGCCTAACAACTGTAGTAAAGAGTAAAACATCGAAAGTTCTACAGTGGTACAAAGAAGGTCAGGAGAGGTTGAGATCACTTCAGATTCAGATATCAGGGAAGGCTTCCTTCAGTGAGGCGCTAGAGATTTATTTTGAAAAATGGTTGACACTTAATCAGTAAGGGCACCTGGGTTGCTCAGTCAGTTAAACGTCTGGCTTCGCTCAGGTCATGATAGCTGAGTCCTGGAATCGAGCCCCAAGTCGGGCTTCCTGCTTAGTGGAGAGTCTGCTTCTCTCTCTCTCAAATAAATAAATAAAATATTTTTTAAAAAAGATTCAATCAGATAGAATTGGAAGTATAAACCGTTCACAGGGGAAATGGTGACATAAACCAAGGTACAGAGAATGACTGGGATGTGGGCAGTGGTATATAAAGAAGACGGGAGGAGAAACTGTGAGACTTGTTTGTACCAGGTTATAGAGGCTTGACTAAATAGTTCAGACTTTGTCAGTAAGCAGTGGAGATGACCAGGGGCAGTCTAATAATGTCTACTCTCTAATAATTCATTTGGAAGATAAAAATGTGCTGAGGACAATGAATAGTCTAAATAAGTTTCAAGGTAACCATATCAAACAAATAATCACCCCTTTAAGGGTTCTCTTCTTTACTAAAAGAAGGCAGCTGACCCTTATGTAACACCCTTGTGAAATATTAAAATACGTAGAAATTTTCTGATTTTTGTGTCATCCACCATTAGAAGAGTCCACTCTACCTTAATGATGAGGGGAAAAACAAAAAACAAAAACCATCAACAACAAAGCCAAAAACCTGAAAGAACTCAGTCTCTAAAATTTTATTGATTTCTTCTACTCCTTGACCTTTTGTACTATGAGCTTGCTTTGAGGACAGTGAATTATTCTATTTTGATGTATTTTTAGTTCTTCAAAAGTTAAGGGTTTGAAAGTGGAGAGATTAATTTCATTGCATAGACTTTCTGAACATGAATCTTTGTTCATGTATTTTAGGTAGGACAGCTAAGAGTATCCTAATAGCACAGATACTTGAATGTACTGAGGGCTTCATCTTATATTGAGTAATTAGAGAAAAGATTTTCTGGTATCCCCAGTGCTATAGACTGAATGTTTGTGTATCCCTCCTCACCGCCCCCCCACAAATCCGTATGTTGAAACCCTAACCACCAGTGTGATGGTATTAAGAGGTGGAAAGTGATTTTGAAAAGTGATTAGGCCATGAGGATGGAGCCCTCGAGAATGGAATTAGTGCCCTTCGATTTTTTGGTTTTTTTTTTTTAAGTAGTCTCCATGCCCAGTGTGGAGCCCAATGCGAGGCTTGAACTCACAGCCCGGGGATCAAGACCTTAGCTGAGATCAAGAGTCAGGTGCTTAACTGACTGAGCCATCCAGGCATTCCAGAATTAGGGCCTTTTTAAAAGAGAGGTCCCTAGCACCTTCTGTAATGTGAGGACAAAGCAAAGAGGTAACCTATGAACCAGGAAGCAAGCTTTCACCAGATACTGAAGCTGCCAGCTTGTGCTTGGATTTTTCAGCCTCTAGAACTGTGAGAAATAAATGTTTGTTGTTAATAAGCCACCCAGTCTGTGGTATGTTGTTACAGCAATCCAAATGGACCTAGACACTCTAGAGAATTGGAGGGGGAAGTTGGGGGGAACTTAAAAGACAGAAATTTTTAAGTGTAAGGGCAAAATAATGGACATCACTGTGGTTTATGAAGACATTCATATTGTCCAATGGCCAGTTCTACCAGTTACAATTACCCATTCCCCTATGTGTTATGGCACCTGTATTTTCTCTAAGGTGTGAGAGTTCGGTGTTTTGCTCCTTGAGGCTTTTTGTAGGCCTGAAAAGTATTCCTCCCGTTTCTTTTTAAGGTCCTTCAGGTTTTTGCAACCTTTACTAATCTCTGAAAGGGAGGCAATAAAGGATTTTATCTTATTTGTGTAAATCATATCTTCCTCCAGATACTATGCTCAGCTGCTGGTTAAGATGGGATGTTTTAAGGTTTTCTTTTCGATGATTTAGAACATTGTTGGTTCTAAAAGTCATTGATAGAAAATAATAGTTTGGGGTCATATATTTTACAGAATATAGACCCTAGTGATTTAATCTAAAATGAGAAATGACAGGGGTGCATGGCTGGCTCTGTGAGTGGAGCATGTGACTCTTGATCTGGAAATTGTGGGTTTGGGTCCCATGCTGGGTGTAGAGATTACTTAAAGATAAAATCTTTAAGAAATAAAATGAGAAAGGACAGTTCTTTCTCTTCCTTGGACTTGGAAGAGCTTGTGTCACTATGCCCTGAAGTTGAAAATAGGATAAATGATTTTTACTTGTTGGTTTGTTTTTGAGAGTTGAGGAGGTTTAATACAGAGCTAGAGTGACAGGCAGGCAGATAGATAGGTAGACCAGCATAGTCTCTATTCCCTACTTGATACCACACAAGTTTTCCTAGAATGAAAATTGATGAAGGGTAGAAGTTTGCCACAGAATCATTTGGTAGGGGAAAAACTGTAGTGAGGATGACATTAAAGGAAAGGCATCAAGAGGTCAGTGACAGATTGGCTGGGTGGTGAGGGTCAGGGGAAATGGTACTTAACCAAAAATAGTTTGAAAAGAACTAAGATTTAGAGCATCATGAAAACAGGGCCACAGGACAAGGACTGAGTATATACATAGTAAAATCTGTTGATACCTTTACTATTTCCAATTAGGGGTTATTGTGACTACAAAAAGTCTATGAACATTTTGTACACATTTTTTGATGGTCATGTATTCATTTCACTGGGGTATAAACTTGAAAGTAATGATGTTGAGCACATTTTCACTTGATTATTAACCATTTGGATTTTTTTTTTGAATTGCAGTTAAGATTTTACTCCCTTTTTTAAGTTGGACTTTTATCCTTTTCTTTTTGATTGTAGTTTATATATGCTGAATATGAGTCCTTTGTTAGATGTATATATTAAAGATATCTTCCACCAGTCTTTGGATTACCTCTTCCTTTCCTTAAAGCTGTCTCTTGAACAGGTTGTGGTTTTGATGAAGTACAATTTGTTATAATTTTTTTTCTTTTTAAAATAGTGTTTTTTGTGTCCTGTTTAAGAAATCTTTATATATCCCATGAAATACCTTATACTGTATGCTAACCCAAGATCAAGAGATATTACAAATGTACTGATACCCTCACTGGAAGTTATGAAAAGATCAGAAAGATGGTTATTGAATGTGGAAAGTGCTGTATCATAGGGGAAGAGACTTAATAGGCTATTTAAGCCATAGGTTCCTAGGCACCATCTCTTCTTTTTTGTTCTAACATTCCCTCTGTAGTAATACTCTCTTGTAGCCTCATCCCTAGATCTTCTAGTTGTCAGTAAACATCAATATTGTTTTTAGAAATTAAAAATTTTAAGCATTTGTGTCAGTCCTAGTAGGAAACAGAAGATAGGGGCACCTGGGTGGCTCAGTCGGTTAAGCGTCTGCCTTTGGCTCAGATCATGATCCCAGCATCCTGGGATCAAGCCCCGAGTTGGGCTCCCTGCTTGGTGGGGAGCCTGCCTCTCCCTCTCCTCCCCCACCCCCCTGCCCTTGCTCTCCCACTATCTCTCTGTCTGTCTCAAATAAATAAATAAAATCTTTAAGAAAAATAAAAAGAAATGGAAGATACATTCTCCTGGAAATTTGAAGAAAATTTAATGAAGCTCCTATTTAAAGACCAAAGAACAGGGTCAAAGAAATCAACATGGTACCTGGAGATTAGTAACAGCAGGGAATAATGATGGAATAGTGCCCCTGAGTTAGCAAAAAGAAGAAATGGTGTTAGAGACTTCCAGTGAGAACTAGAGACGTGGAAGATGCGCTGCTCAGCAGGAGCTGTATTTACGGAGGGTTGCAGCCCAAACCAAGGAAGGACCTGGGAAATGTATGTCCTGACCTCTTCTCCATTCTGATTTGCCTCCTGTACCTCCCACTGGGCAAGCCTAATCAGAAAACGATAAATGTAGTTTTCAAGGTTCAGTCTCATAGGGCACAGTAGCAGGGAAAGACAGGCCAAAACTTGATCTGGATGGGTGGGGGTGGTGGCAAACAGAGTAATCTGCACAGAATAGTCCCTTTCAGCTAAAAATATGAAAGAAAACAACTTTTTTCTTTTAAACTTAATGGTTTCCCATATAATTTATGGTCTAAAATAGACAAATTTTATTTTGTTTTGTTTTCACCAGTGCATCCAGGGTTTTCTTTATAACATAAAGTATGTATGGGACCAAAAATAATTTCTTTTCAAGAAAAAGCAGCTTATTGTAGTTCGGAAGAGTATATGAGATCTAGCATAGCTAAATATCTTCTGTCATTTATCATCTAAACATTTCGAAAAGAGATCTTTTTCATAAATTACCTGAATGGCCTTTTTTTTTTTTTTTTTTGCCTTTTGCAATGACCATGAATATATTTAGAAGGAAAAAAATCTGTTTTTCCCCTTTATAACCTAGCATGTATTTAAATGTCACATAATGGAACTATCCTATATAAGTAACATTTCAGTTGATGGTAGTGAGAGACTTTAAGCAAAAGTTTTGAAATGTAATAATTTATTTTGTTTTTTCCCAGTATGTGGAAAATTTTCAGCATTTTTTTTCACATAGAAAGGGACAAGATAATATGTCATGATGTATTTCAAAAATAGCTTTTGAATATTTTAGTTCCTATACATTACACAGTTCCTTTTCTGTACTATATTTATCTCCATCACAGATAATATTCTGGGAACGTTCAATTCATATGTAAGCAGAAATATGACAGAAGCCTGAATTGAAATAGCAACTGAATGAGCTTATCGTTTAAATTATATCTTTAAATACCTTTACCTAGGTTCATGATGGTCCGTAGTGGAAAAAATGGTGACCTTCATCTTAAACAGATTGCATATTATAAACGAACTGGTGAATATCATCCATCTACACTACCAAGTGAAAGAAGTGGCATAAGAAGAGCAGCAAAAAAATTTATCTTCAAAGGTAACACCGGGGCACCTGGGTGGCTCAGCTGGTTAACATCCGACTCTTGATTTTGGCTCAGGTCATGATCTCAGGGTTATGAGATGGAGCCCCTTGTCAGGCTCTATGCTGGGTGTGGAGCCTGCTTAAGATTCTCTCTCCCTTTCCCCTTCCTTCTCTCCTCCCACCCCCACTCACTCTCTTTCTCTCTCTCAAAAAGAAAGAAAGAAAGAAACAAAGGTAGCATTTATGCCCCAAATCTTAAATGTAGAGTTAATATAGATGCTTTTCCATATGTGTTCTTTGTGGAATCCTGAGAATTTTCTGCAGTGTCTGGTTGTTGCTTAACAATTATTGGTGTAATTGATGATGCCACTCAATCAAAAGCAAAAAAAAAAAAAAAAAAAAAATCACACTGAAGCTAACTGAATGCCAGTAAGCATGAAAAGGGCATTTTTAATCATAGACAGAAAATGATACATGAAAAAAAACAAAACACTCATCTAAAGTAACCTCTCCTGCTCTTGTCCTCAGGTAGTTCCTACTTTAATGACATCTTCTAGCACTTGTGTCACTATCAGTGAAGAGCTTATTTGAGGCTGATATGAAAATGTCAACGTTACCTTTTTCCTTTATTTATTTCTGTGGTCCTCCCTGCCATCAGATATTTTCAGGATCATTTTTGCATACCTAATCCCCCTGGATGGATTAAATATTTGAAAGGCAGTAGAAAATTTACGTTGAAAGATTATGGTAATTTTTCCTTCTTTCTCCTCTTCCTTCAAAGGGAAGAGAAGTTTGTGATGAAATAAGCCAGAAGTTGGGTCACCAGACGACTAAATGAATGTTGGTGCTATTAATTAATGGGAGTTTTGCCTCTAGGTACAAAATCAGGCTTCCTGAAAAGCAGGTCAGGAAGACTTTAAAAAAATAAATACCTCCTCATATCTCTCTGTGTATACCCCTTCCTAAACTCCTTTATACTTCCTAATTACACCTGTTACCTCTTAGTAAAGCTATGATTCATTCATTCATTCATTTAAACATTTATGCAGCAAATGTTTACCAAGTTCCTAATGTGTGTCAGTCACATTTTAGGCCTTTGAGATAATATACTGATGAATAAGGTAGACAAGGTACTTGCCCTTAAGTTGCTTACCTTCTAATTCAAGGAAGGACTGTTTCACTCAGCATATGCTTAATTAAACACATTAGTAATTTAGTGTTGTATTTTGGAGTTTGAATAGCTACCTCATCCACACTGGAGAGATAGTGGTTCTTTCCCTACCTCAATTGCTTTCCAGCTATGGGTTCTTCTCAGGTGCCCTCCAAAGGAACACGGAGAATTATCTTAAGGATTAAGGTTCTCTCACTTTCCTGCTTTACAAATTATACAAATTTCCTGCTTTTCCAAATCTAGAAAAACTTAACAGCATGGTTGCTTACAAAAATGTAAGTTATGGTGAAATACTGTTTTGGAAAATTAAGTTGCTTATCTGTACATAAATCATCTGCTAATTCATGCCATTTTTAGGAGGTGCCCGCAAGTATTTTTCCAGTTTGAGTACTCCCATAGAAAGACGATTTCATACTCTGTAGTTATCACATGTTTTGGTGAATAAGCAGCTCCACTGGTGTAGACAGCTACAAACTTATAGCAACTAGCAATCCTTCTGTATATCAAGTAAGCGTAACAGATGAGGACCTTTCAGGTTGTATATACGCATTACAAATAAATATTCCGTCTTAGAGGGAAAAAGATTTTTTAAAACCATAATGATTTGATGAAAAGGCTATGATTAGATTGCCTTAGAACTATATTGCTCTCTAAAAATTGCATTCCTGTCTTTTTGTTATCATTTATTTCAGAAAAAAAGCTGTTTTATGTTGGAAAAGACAGAAAACAAAATCGTTTGGTAATTGTTTCAGAAGAAGAAAAAAAGAAAGTCCTAAGAGAATGCCATGAAAATGACACTGGAGCCCATCATGGCATATCCAGGACCCTTACTCTAGTGGAATCCAATTATTATTGGACTTCTGTGACCAATGATGTCAAACAGTGGGTATGGCTTATATATTAAGAATATTTTAAATAATATCTTTGTAGTAGATCTCCAAACTTCATTATTGCTCCAGGTTTACTCTGGATATTACCTCTCGTTAAGTACTTTTTTACAGGTAGTATTTGTACAAAAACATTTAAAAGGAGTTTACTTCCCATCGGAATTCTTTTAAGTGCCTGGGTCGCTCAGCCAGTTAAGCGCCTGACTCTTGATTTCAGCTCAGGTCATGATCTCAGGGTTGTGAGACAGAGCCCCACTTCAGGCTCCGCACTGGGCATGAAGCCTGCTTAAGATTCTCTTTCTCTGTCTCCCTCTGCCTCTCCCCCTCCCTCTCTAAAAAAAAAGAAATCCGTTTTTCAAAAGGCTTCTTTAAAATCACTAAGGTATAATTTGAACTGAAACATTATTTAAATATTTGAAAAATAGCATATTTAAATAGATTATTAAAATCAGATTTTCATCATTAAACTCTTTTGTATTGGCAGAATTCAGATGGGGCTGAAATTCCTTTGACTAAATGATTACCTCTTTGATGGTAGTCATATAATCTTTTCTTGAGAAGAGAATCTGTTCATAAGTCAGGTCCAGTGTATACTCTCATCTTTTGTGCATATCGCATCTTGATGTAGAAAATGTCAAATATGGCAGAGACCCAAAACCAACTAAAGGCAAAATCAAGTTGTAAAAATATTAATATTAGTCTGAATTTTGTAACTTAAACCTATTACAACCTTCAACGTCTTATAGGATATTCATCTAGAAATTCTGTTATTCTTACTGGTAGGTCATCTGATCTCTACTCTTTCTAGTGTAGTCTATATGACAAATAGTAGGAATTCCTTGGTATCTATGTGAGATCCTTTTAATAATAGTACATCAAAAAGATTGTCATTTCAGGTACAAAGAATTAAACCAGCGTTTAACTAAGTGTCGTTTGTAAGTTACCAGTTTGTAGTTTGTGCATCTATTGTAAGACCTCAGTATTTACCTTTAGAACTTGCCACACATTCCTTTATTCAATGAAATCTTTGTCAAATCTTTATCATTTGAAAATGGATATGATTTTTAGAACTAGAGGTTCTTTATGATGAAAGCTAGTACATAAATTGGACAATAAAACTTTTGCGAGGAGGAGGTTAAGATGGCGGAGGAGTAGGGGACCCCTTTTTCAGCTGGTCCCCTGAGTTGAGCTGGATAGGTACCAGACCAGCAGGAACATCCACGGAATCAGCCTGAGACGCAGGAAGATACATCTGGATCTCTACAAATGAACATCTCCAGCGCTGAGTATCGAGGTACGAAGCGGGGAGCCGTGAAACCGCGCACAGATATCGGAAGCTAAACAGAAGGGGGAGGGAGCCGCCGTGTCAGGGCGCCGGGAAGCGGTAGCCACCT
>NC_048220.1:73724824-73952263 GCF_002007445.2 Ailuropoda melanoleuca | reverse complement strand
TGAGACAGCAGACTGAGAAGGGAGCTCCGGGAGCGCACGCGGGACGGCTGGCGGTTGGCGGGCCACCTGCACGGGGGAGCAGGCGGACTCGCGGATGGCACCCGCGAGACAGCAGACAGAACGCGAGCTCCAGGAGCGCGCGCGCAGGGCGGCTGGCGGGCCACCTGCACCGGGGAGCGGGCGGACCTTGGACCCACACTCTGGAAACGGCAGACTGAGTCCGTGAGCCGGGAGCGTGCACCACCAAGCATCTCACGGAGCTCCGGAGCTCCGGTGTGCTCACTGGATCGAGGCTGAGACCGGGAGCTCCGGGAGCGTCCGCGGGGCGGCTGGCGGCTGGAGGGCCACCTGCACGGGGGAGCAGGCGGACTCGCGGTCAGCACCCGTGAGACACCAGACTGAGACGGGGAGCTCCGGGAGCCCGCGCGGGGCGGCTGGCGGCGGGCGGGGTTGGAAACACAAAGGACAGAGACGTGCCGGCCCTGGAAGTGAGGGCTGGGACGCCGGGTGTGGGGCGCACAGCCCGGGATGCTGCAGGGTTGAGCAGCACCAACAGAAACAGAGTTAAAGTGGCCAGAACATCAGTGGAGAACGATCCGCGATCCCTCTGTTCTGAGACAGAGGCTGAATTTCAGCCGCTGCTGCTCTCTCAGAAGAGGCATAGCAAACCGCCAGGGAAAGCCGCCAGAGAACAAAAGCCCGGAAATACCGGCTCACAGGGTGCCCATCCCCATCCCCCCTCGCAAGGGACACAGAGACTCTACCCAAACAGGGTTTTCTGAGTACCTGCAGGCAGGCCCCTCCCCCAGAAGGCAGGCTGAAAAATCAAGAAGCCCACAACCCGGAGCGCCTGAGTGGCGCAGTCACCAAGCACCTGTCTTCGGATTAGGGTGTGATCACAACGCTCCGTAAGGAGTCCTTCATCGGGCTTCTCCACCGGGAACCTGCTTCTTCCTCTCCCACTCCTCTGCTTGGGTTCCCTTTCTTGCTGACTGTCTCTCTCTCTCTCAAATAAATAAATAAACTCTTTAAGGAAGAAGCCCACATCCCTAAGATCTCTATAAAACAAGGGCGCACGGCCTGGGTCCCAGTCAACACTTGGGCTCTGGACAACCCTGCAATCTCTCTTCATCAGAATGACGAGAAGGAGAAGTCCCCCCCAGCAAAGAAAAGATAATGAGTCTGTGGCCTCTGCCACAGAATTGGCCTCGGCCACAGAATTAATACATATGGATGTATCCCAATTATCAGAAATGGAATTCAGAGCAACAATGGTCAAGATGATGAGTAAACTTGAAAAAAGCATCAGAGAAAGCGTTGCTGAGAATATAGAATCCCTAAGGGCAGAAATGAGAGCGAATCTGACAGAAATTAAAAATTCTATGAGCCAAATGCAGTCAAAACTAGAGGCTCTGACGGCCAGGGTCACCGAGGCAGAGGAACGCGTTAGCGAATTGGAGGATGGGTTAGTAGAAGAAAAAACGAAAATAGAAGCTGGTCTTAAAAAAATCCACGCCCACGAATGTAGATTACGGGAGATTACTGACTCTATGAAACGATCCAATGTCAGAATCATCGGCATCCCTGAAGGGGTGGAGAAAAACAGAGGTCTAGAAGAGATATTTGAACAAATTGTAGCTGAAAACTTCCCTAATCTAGCAAGGGAAACAAGCATTCGTGTCCAAGAGGCAGAGAGGACCCCATCCAAGCTCAACCAGGACAAACCTACGCCACGGCATGTCATAGTGCAATTCGCAAATATTAGATCCAAGGATACAGTATTGAAAGCGGCCAGGGCAAAGAAATTTCTCACGTACCAAGGCAAAGGTATCAGGATTACGTCAGACCTGTCTACAGAGACCTGGAATGAGAGAAAGGCTTGGGGGGGCATTTTTAAAGCTCTTTCAGAGAAAAACATGCAGCCAAGGATCCTTTATCCAGCAAAGCTGTCATTCAGAATTGATGGAGAAATAAAGACGTTCCAAAATCGCCAATCATTAACCAATTTCGTAACCACGAAACCAGCCCTACAGGAGATATTAAGGGGGGCTCTATAAAGGTAAAAAGGCCCCAAGAGTGATACAGAGCAGCAAGTCACAACCGATACAAAGACTTTAAAGAGAAATGGCATCATTAAAATCATATCTGTCAATAATCTCTATCAATCTAAATGGCTTAAACTCTCCCATAAAACGCCACAGGGTTGCAGATTGGATAAAAAGACATGACCCATCCATTTGCTGTCTACAAGAGACTCATTTTGAACCCAAAGATGCATTCAGACTTAGAGTAAGGGGATGGAGTACCATCTTCCACGCAAATGGACCTCAAAAGAAAGCTGGAGTAGCAATTCTCATATCAGATAGACTGGATTTTAAACTAGAGGCCATAGAGAGAGATACAGAAGGGCACTATATTATTCTTAAAGGAAGTATTCAACAAGTGGATATGACAATTATTAATATATATGCCCCCAACAGGGGAGCAGCAAGATACACAAGCCAACTCTTAACCAAAATAAAGAGACATATAGATAAGAACACAGTAATAGTAGGGGACCTCAACACCCCACTATCAGAAATAGACAGAACACCCTGGCAAAAACTAAGCAAAGAATCAAAGGCTTTGAATGCCATACTCGACGAGTTGGACCTCATAGATATATATAGAACACTACACCCCAGAACCAAAGAATACTCATTCTATTCAAATGCCCATGGAACATTCTCAAGAATAGATCATGCTCTGGGACACAAAACAGGTCTCAGCCAATACCAAAAGATTGAAATTATCCCCTGCATATTCTCAGACCACAACGCTCTGAAATTGGAACTCAACCACAAGGAAAAACCTGGAAGAAACTCAAACACTTGGAGGCTAAGAACCATCCTGCTCAAGAATGACTCGATAAACCAGGAAATCAAAAAACAAATTAAACAATTTATGGAGACCAACGAGAATGAATACACAACGGTCCAAAACCTATGGGATACTGCAAAGGCAGTCCTAAGGGGGAAATACATAGCCATCCAAGCCTCACTCAAAAGAATAGAAAAATCTAAAATGCAGTTTCTATATTCTCACCTCAAGAAACTGGAACAGCAACAGAGGGACAGGCCTAACCCACTGACAAGGAAGGAGTTGACCAAGATTAGAGCAGAAATCAATGAATTAGAAACCAGAAGCACAGTAGAGCAGATCAACAGGACTAGAAGCTGGTTCTTTGAGAGAATCCATAAAATTGATAGACCACTGGCAAAACTTGTCCAAAAACAAAGAGAAAGGACTGAGATTATTAAAATTATGACTGAAAAGGGAGAGGTCACGACCAGCACCATTGAAATTGCAAGGATTATTAGAAACTTTTATCAACAGCTATATGCCAAAAAACTAAACAATCTGGAAGAGATGGAGGCCTTCCTGGAAACCTATAAACTACCAAGACTGAAACAGGAAGAAATAGATTTCTTAAATAGGCCAATTAACTATGAAGAAATTGAGTCAGTGATAAACAACCTTCCAAATAATAAAACTCCAGGCCCAGACGGTTTTCCTGGGGAATTCTACCAAACATTCAAAGAAGAAATAATACCTATTCTCCTAAAGCTATTTCAAAAAATAGAAACAGAAGGAAAGCTACCAAACTCATTCTATGAGGCTAATATTACCTTGATCCCCAAACCAGGCAAAGACCCCCTCAAAAAGGAGAATTACAGACCGATTTCTCTAATGAATATGGATGCCAAAATCCTCAACAAGATCCTTGCTAATAGAATCCAACAGTACATTAAAAGGATTATCCATCATGACCAAGTGGGATTCATACCTGGGATGCAAGCATGGTTCAACACTCGCAAATCAATCAATGTGATACATCATATCAACAAGAAAAGACTCAAGAACCATATGATCCTCTCAATTGATGCAGAAAAAGCATTTGACAAAATACAGCATCCTTTCCTGATTAAAACCCTTCAGAGTGTAGGAATAGAGGGTACATTTCTCAATCTCATAAAAGCCATCTATGAAAAGCCTACTGCAAGCATTATTCTCAATGGGGAAAAGCTGGAAGCCTTTCCCTTAAGATCAGGAACACGACAAGGATGCCCACTCTCGCCACTATTATTCAACATAGTACTAGAAGTCCTTGCAACAGCAATCAGAAGACAAAAAGGGATCAAAGGTATCCAAATCGGCAAAGAAGAAGTCAAACTGTCTCTCTTTGCAGATGACATGATACTCTATATGGAAAACCCAAAGGAATCCACTCCCAAACTATTAGAAGTTATAGAACAATTCAGTAAGGTGGCAGGATACAAAATCAATGCCCAGAAATCAGTTGCATTTCTATACACGAATAACGAGACTGAAGAAAGAGAAATTAGGGAATCCATCCCATTTACAATAACACCAAAAACCATACGTTACCTTGGAATTAACTTAACCAGAGACGTAAAGGACCTATATCCTAGAAACTATAGATCACTTTTGAAAGATATTGAGGAAGACATAAAAAGATGGAAAAATATTCCATGCTCATGGATTGGAAGAATTAACATAGTTAAAATGTCCATACTACCCAGAGCAATCTACACTTTCAATGCTATCCCGATCAAAATACCGAGGACATTTTTCAAAGAACTGGAACAAATAGTCCTTAAATTTGTATGGAACCAGAAAAGGCCCCGAATCTCCAAGGAACTGTTGAAAAGGAAAAACAAAGCTGGGGGCATCACAATGCCGGATTTCGAGCTGTACTACAAAGCTGTGATCACAAAGACAGCATGGTACTGGCACAAAAACAGACACATCGACCAATGGAACAGAATAGAGAACCCAGAAATGGACCCTCGGCTCTTTGGGCAACTAATCTTTGATAAAGCAGGAAAAAACATCCGGTGGAAAAAAGACAGTCTCTTCAATAAATGGTGCTGGGAAAATTGGACAGCTACATGCAAAAGAATGAAACTTGACCACTCTCTCACACCATACACAAAAATAAACTCCAAATGGATGAAAGACCTCAATGTGAGACAGGAATCCATCAAAATTCTAGAGGAGAACATAGGCAACAACTTCTATGACATCGGCCAGAGCAACCTTTTTCACGACACATCGCCAAAGGCAAGAGAAATAAAAGATAAAATGAACTTATGGGACTTTATCAGGATAAAGAGCTTCTGCACAGCCAAGGAAACAGTCAAAAAAACTAAGAGACAGCCCACGGAATGGGAGAATATATTTGCAAAGGACACCACAGATAAAGGACTGGTATCCAAGATCTACAAAGAACTTCTCAAACTCAATACACGAGAAACAAATAAACAAATCATAAAATGGGCAGAAGATATGAACAGACACTTTTCCAATGAAGACATACAAATGGCTAACAGACACATGAAAAAATGTTCAAAATCATTAGCCATCAGGGAAATTCAAATCAAAACCACACTGAGATACCACCTTACGCCAGTTAGAATGGCAAAGATAGACAAGGCAAGAAACAACAATTGTTGGAGAGGATGTGGAGAAAGGGGATCCCTCCTACATTGTTGGTGGGAATGCAAGTTGGTACAGCCACTCTGGAAAACAGTGTGGAGGTCCCTTAAAAAGTTAAAAATTGAACTACCCTATGACCCAGCCATTGCACTACTGGGTGTTTACCCCAAAGATACAGACGTAGTAAAGAGAAGGGCCATATGCACCCCAATGTTCATAGCTGCATTGTCCACAATAGCCAAATCATGGAAGGAGCCGAGATGCCCTTCAACAGATGACTGGATTAAGAAGCTGTGGTCCATATATACAATGGAATATTACTCAGCTATCAGAAAGAACGAATTCTCAACATTTGCTGCAACATGGACGGCACTGGAGGAGATAATGCTAAGTGAAATAAGTCAAGCAGAGAAAGACAATTATCATATGATTTCTCTCATCTATGGAACATAAGAACTAGGATGATCGGTAGGGGAAGAAAGGGATAAAGAAAAGGGGGGTAATCAGAAGGGGGAATGAAACATGAGAGACTATGGACTATGAGAAACAAACTGAAGACTTCAGAGGGGAGGGGGTGGGGGAATGGGATAGACTGGTGATGGGTAGTAAGGAGGGCACGTATTGCATGGTGCACTGGGTGTTATACGCAACTAATGAAGCATCAAACTTTACATCGGAATCTGGGGATGTACTGTATGGTGATTAACATAATATAATAAAATAAAAAAAAAGAAAAAAAAAGAAAACTTTTGATTAAAAGTAACTGTAATGCAAAGAGAGTTTATAAAATTTTGTTCACAAGTCCGTTTGAAAGTGGTTTTCAAAGTGGAGTTCTAGAAGTATGTTGAGCATTGGCACCATCCATGTTAATCAGTTCTCATCCCACTCACATTTAAAGCTTCATGACAGCATGGGCTTTGTTTTTGTTCTTTCTGTTTTCCTGGGACTTTGTGGAATTTTTGGCACCTGTAAATATTTTTTGAATAAAATTACATTTTAATACTGTAGGAATAGATCAATGAATGAATTTATTAGAATAACTTTAAAAGAAAGAATCTTTTGTTTATAGAAATTATTATGCAATAATTCAGATACTGATGTAAAAATACAACAAATCTGATGTAAGAAATTTGTCTCAAGATTTATTCACAAAATAAATGTTTGTTGAATGTAAACTAGAGTTATGTTCCATGTGAATAAGACCAGTCCCTTAAGGTAGTCACTGGATTGTAATAGCAAGTAATTTTTGCTTATTATTCTCAACAGAAGGTTTTATTCTATTCTGAGAATAGTCTAAAAGTTTCTCCTTCAAAACACAAAGTAACTATTAGCCGTTTTAATAAAAACTTCACATTTATAAGACTGCTTTTGTTATGTTGAATGTATTAATATCTGTATATCTTTTTCTTATTGTGTGCCTGTTTTATAGGTATATGCTTGTCAGCATTGCCAAGTGGCAAAAAATACAGTTATTCTAGCACCGAAACAACACCTTCTCAAGGTGGAGAATCCATGGAGTATAGTTACTGTTGATCTGATGGGCCCATTTCATGCAAGCAACAGAAGTCATGTTTATACTCTAATCATGACAGATTTGTTCACAAAATGGGTTGTGATTTTGCCTCTCTGTGATGTTTCAGCATCAGAAATTTCTAAAGCTATTATCAGTATATTTTTCTTATATGGACCTCCTCAGAAAATAATAATGGACCAAAGAGAAGAGTTCATTCATGAGGTAAGACAAATAATTAGTTAGGTCTAAGAGTTTATTTTACTTACCTTTCATTGCCTAGCACACCTATGCATTGTAGGGTTCTTAGTAACTTTATATAAATTACTACAGATGTAGAATTTAATATTGTGTAGCAAAAGGGTGGCTGAACTGGAAATTAAGAGACCAGGATTTTTGTATTAATTGTGCAACTGAGTAATTGTAAATCTATCTTCAGTTTTCGTGAAACTAAAATGAGGAAGTTGGATCAAATAATCCTTGTTTACTTCTAGCTTAAAAATTCTGTGATTGGGGGCCCCTGGCTGGCTCAGTGGGTAGAGCGTGTGACTCTTGATCTCAGCATTGTAAGTTCAAGCCCCACATTGGGTGTAGAGATTACTTAAAAATAAAATCTTTAAAAAAAAAATTCTATGATTGACATATAGAGGGAGAATTGACTAAACAGAGGAATAGATCATGTTTATGAATGAGAATATTCAATATTGAAAGGTATTGATTTTTCCCAAATCAAAATTAATTTATATAATTAACTTCTAATCAGCATTAATATGGAGGGAGCTTTTCTCTTTCCCTCACCTTTTTCCAGATTAAGTTAACTTGAAAGAATATGCAGGGAAGAATATGTATGAAAATTCTAAAAAAGGAACAGTGACTATGACACTTAAGGCATATTTTTAAATTTTCATAATTAAACAGAGTACTGGTATAAGAAAAACATCAGACACAGCTAGACATATTTAATTCTGTCATCAAGAAGTTATAGCAAACACATGTAAAATGTTATCTACCCAGGAAGCTTATTCTACCCAGAGACACAGTGCCTAGGATTTTTTTCTTTTTTAAGTTTAATCTTTTTTTTTTTTTTTTTTTTTTTATTAAAAAAAAAAAAAAAAAAAAAAGAGAAGCAGACTCCTCACTGAGCAGAGAGCCCAACGTGGGGCTCGATCCCAGTACCCTGAGATTATGACCTGAACTGAAGGCAGATGCTTAACTGACTGAGCCACCTAGGTGCCCCTCGGTGCCTAAGGTTTTTATTGAGAGCTGGTCACAAAGGCACCCTCCACCTGGTTTGTACCAAAATCCTAGATTCCTAAAGGAAAAAAGGTGTTCAGCATAAACCACCTTGTCTGTATAGTTTAGGCACTGTGAGCCACCTATGTCAGTAAGGGAATGGTGGAAACCCTCCCAAAATCCAAGTTCCTAGTCCCTGAGTGGTTCAGTTGGTTTAGCATTGGACTATTGATTTCACTCAGGTCATAATCTCAGGGTCCTGGGTTTGAGCCCCATGTTGGCTCTGTGCTCAGCACGGATTCTGCTTATCCCTCTCCCTCTTTGTTCCTCCCTCCGGCTCCCATGCATTCGCGTGTGGGCGTGCATTCTCTCTCTTTCTTTCATAAGTAAATCTGTAAAAAAAAAAAAATGGAGAAGTGTTCAAATTAAATAGGAATGAATAATGCAAATGAAGACCATTTTAACTTATCTAAAACAAAAATGGTAATAATACTTTTTCTCCAGGGAATTGACTAAACATTCCAGATATTACATTATAGGGTGGTGGAATTTCTCTCATCTAGGATTGCTGAGGCACGTAGTCAAGAATAGTTACCTTGAAGAGACACCCTGACCCATAGCCAAGTTCATAGGAGCAAGCAGTAAAATTATTGTATTAAAGCTGAGACTTGAATGTGTTCTGTAACTACCACATAATCTTGCCTGCCTTTACTGACACAGCAATGGTCAAAATGAGGTGTATGAAATAATCTAGTTTATGGGATAACAATGTTAGAACTTTTGCTTATATTTCTTTTTTATCTAATAAATAAGAAAGAAAGGAAGTTTTGCTAATAATGTGTACAGATGATTAATAGCATCCCGGATCGACAAGGCAGATGATTGTACATCACACTTGATATATGAAGGTATCTTGAGAAAAGTAAGATCCACAACATATAAGAGGTCGACAGTAGTCGCCTTGCTCATTCTTGGGTTTCAGTAGTAGTTGCGTTTCTGAATATTACCTAGTTTTCACCAAACTACTCCTCATGGAATAGCCAGGTGGCTTAAGTTTCTTACAGTGAAAACAAGGTAATACTAATAATGCTATCACCTATCAACCACAAGGTAATGATAGAGCTGACACTTCTACTTAACTTCTGGTACTAGTTCTTTTATAGGTGCATTAATCAGATGAAAACAAATAAGAACTAATTATATCTGATAGGATATTGGTCACCAAAATTCAAAATATCAAGACACTGATTTGAGATACTGATTTGCTTCCACCATAACTAATGAAAAGCCTCACCCTAAGTGCATATAGTGCTTAGAGATAAAAATAATGACAGTTATGAAGCTTATGAATCACCAGTTTTTCTGGTTTTTTAAAGTCATGTGATAATCTAGGACTTTGGAAATTTTACCAAAGGTAACAATAAATGTTTAAAAGCCTCTTCTGTGAAGTTTAATAGCATAAACTTAAAAATCACAGATGATTGAGAAAATTTGTTCTTTTTGCTGTGATTGTAAATGGCTTAAATATTAGCATAATGGTGACAAAATGAAATGTTTTCTTTTGTCAGCAAACACATACCAAACACTGCTAAAGTGTTGAAATAAGAGTAGAATATTACAGTGTGGATGCATACAGTGTGTATGTATTACACAGTTGGATAAAAATACAGATGTTTCAATAAAATGAATGAACTTTTTGTAAATTTCTGAAAGAAAGAAAATAAATGTTTCCAAAGGAAAATCCACTTCTTTGATTTTAATAATAGGTCTTATGGAAAACCAAAATTGTAACAGCTAATAGAATGTCTGGTTTGATGGGAGAAAAAAGGATCTGGGGTTAGAATTTCAGGCTGGCATCTCACAAATGAATTCACTGGATCATTCCTAGGCAACCTCTTGAAACAAAGAAGTTGTTTGACCCTTTTCCAGAGATCAATCATTTAAAAGCATTGATTATGACCTCAGATTGAGGATGACCCAAATGACACCAATTCTCTGAGATTTCTCTTTTTGTTTTTAAGATATTATTTTTAAGTAGTCCCTATACCCAGCGTGGGGCTTGAACTTACAACTCCAAGATCAAGAGTCGCATGCTCTACCCATTGATCCAGGCAGGTGCCCCTCTAGGATTTTTTTTTTTTTTGATACCATTTTAAGTACTTTTGACTTAAAAGATTAAAAGGAGGGGCACCTTGGTGGCTCAGTTGGTTAAGCATCCCACTCTTGGTTTCGGCTCAGGTCGTGATCTCATGGTCACGGGATCAGCCCCTCATTAAGCTCTGCACTCAGCACAATCTGCTTGGGATTCTCTCCCTCTTCTCCCCTCCCCCAACTGGTGCTCTCTCGCTCTCTCAAAAAATAAATCTTTTTTAAAAAAAAGATAAAAAGGAGGCAACCTACATTAGTACGTATATCAGCTAGGAACTGTATTAGCTACAAGTAAGAGAATTCCTCTCCTGCCCAATATATAAAAGGTAAAAGAAGGCCGAACTGTCTAAGGTTGAAAGGGTAACCTGAATGTCTTTGGAAACCCATGCTTCTAGTTTTCTGTTCCACCATCTTTGAGATGTGACTTTCAGTCTTATGTTCACAATGTGGCTGCCAGAGCCCATGCCATAGAAATCTATATTTCAGACAGAAAGAATGGGGAAGACAATAGACAAAAATACCTAGTAGCAGCTGAGTCTACCCAACAAGTTTTAAAAGCCCAACAGCTTCCACTTACATCTTTTTGACCAAAACTGTATCACATGACTACTCCTTCCTTACAAGGGAGCTTAGGAAATGTGGTTTTGGTTTTGGTGGGTTTTTGTACTAGCTTTACCTTTTTAGTTACTGTGATAGTACTTGTCTTCTTACAACTAGGCAACAAGAATACAATCTTTTAAAAGACAAGTTTTATTAACCAAAAGTTTACCCAGTTAAAAATAATACAAAAAAATAGTCTGAGGCGTAAGGTAGGAAAAATAAGTTATTTTACATTTTATAGACTTACTGTTAGAAGTTTTCTAAACTCATTTTGACTTTTTTAGGGCCTGCAGATAATAAATAACCACAACAATAATAGTAACATTACAAGTTATAAAGTGCTTAATATTTGCCAATAACTGTTCTGGTACTTTACAAACATCTACTCATATAATTCTGAAAAGGGTCTTGCATAGGATTTTTCTCATTTTACAGATGAGGAAACTGATTACACAGAATAGTTACTTGCTGAAGTCACGTAACTGGATTAACTGGATTATGTGACCTGGTGTGTGTTTGAGAAATTGTCTGCGGAATTAAAATGTTATATGAACTCGGAGTTGTGTTAAATTCTGGTCTTCCATTTCTTTACCGTATGTTTGGCAAGGCACTTTGCCTCCCAAAGCTTCTTATCTTTAAAATGGGGTTAATGAGAACACATGATTGTTGTAAGGTATAAAGACAGTAATGTAAAGCATCTTGGGTATCGACCAGTGGATAGTAAGGACTCAGGAAATGGTGATTGCTGTTTTAAATACAGTGTGTATGTTTTTATATAGAACTGGTATGGTTCAATCAAAAAGGCAAGATTCAGATTCTTTTGAAGCCTTTCAGTCAAGGGAAAAATAAAATATGAATTTTAAAGTCAACTTAGTTTTATATATTTTTCAGATCAATGTTGAACTGTGTGGATTGTTTGGCACAAAGCAAATTGTAATTTCTCATACCTCCCAAACTGTTAATCCATCTCAAAGTACACCTAGCACAATCAAAGCATTTCTTTCTAAACACTGTGCTGACCACCCAAACAACTGGGATGATCACCTATCAGCCATTTCGTTTGCCTTCAACATAACTCACTTGGTATGTGTCTTTTTATAATTGTGTACTTTTGAGTTATGACCGTTTTTTGGCTACATAAATAATTTATTACAAACTGTTGTTCATTTTCCTTAAAATAGGAGCCTCCTAAAAATACACCGTATTTCCAAATGTTTAATCGCAATCCTTATATGCCTGAGACTTCAGATATTCTTCGTGAAGTGGATGGTGATGATACAAGCATGTTTGCCAAAATTCTAGGTGCAATTAAAGAAGCTGATAAAATAATGGACAATAAGACAACTTCTGCAGGACAGGTGATTCTATTAATAGAAAACTCTATAAAAATCCATGAAGTAATTAAAAAAAATGTCAGCATACACACACACACGATGCACACACGCACATATAGTGTACATATGATCTACTAAGCCACATTTTTTTCTGTTAAATTCTGCTTTTGTCTTGATTACACAGTGTGCTTTATTAATTAAAAAATTCTGAGAGACGGTAATGGGAAAACCTTGTTCTTTGGAATCAAGGTGAGCTAAATTCATATTCCTGGTTTTATTGCTTTCCAGTTGTTTGATTTGGGCAAATTACTTAACCTGTCTTAGTTTAACTTGTAAAGTTGGGGTAATGATACTGATTTTGAAATACTACTTTTAAGAATTAAATGGGATTCGTGCCTGCTTTGTTTTAGTATCTCAATAAATAACCATATTGTTATTATCTGCATTTACCTTCAAGAAACTACAGCTCGTTCATCCCGTTGTTCTCCTTTTTTTTATTTTGCTCTTGTAGATGGAGAACAACAATCCTGATGAACTAAATAAAAGCAAAATTATTGTTAAAAAGAAACCAAAGCAGTTAAATCCATTTCATTTAAAAGTGGGTCATGAAGTTTTAAGACAAAGGAAAAATTGGTGGAAGGATGGTCGTTTCCAGTCTGAATGGGTTGGTCCTTGTGTCATAGACTATATTACGGAAAGTGGATGTGCTGTTCTAAGAGACAACACTGGGACTAGACTTAAAAGACCTATCAAAATGTCCCATCTTAAGCCCTATGTAAGAGAGTCCAGTGAACAAGGTAAGCATCTGTCACTTCTTTACATTTTTGCTTTCTGTGAATGAGGAGGGAAGTTAAAAATAATATAAGAATCTATCCTCAACCCAGCCAAAACCCCTTCTCTTAGTTAGGTTTTCTTTTCTCTTCTCATTTTTATAAAATGTGGTATAGTTTTAGACCTTAGGTATTCTGTTTTATTAGAATGACTTTTCTGAAACTGTCAGGCTTGTAAGAGATCTTATTCTGATTTCTAGTGTCCTTTTCACACATTTACCCCACAGTTCATATAGAAAATAACTAGACCTGTTTCACAGAAGGAAGAATTACGTCTTTTCTATTTTCACTTTCACAGTATTTTATTTGTCACTTTGTGTCTCAGTTTAGCATGAGAAAATATCAACTAAGATAAATGATGCCAAAACCAAACATACTATCCAGAATTCTGTTGTAAGATAAATGTACTAGGGAACTTTTAAAAAAGTGATTAATTTTTGGTGTTATGCCATAGACAGGTCATGATAGATGCAGGAGAGGGTATAGAGTGGGGTGTAATCAGAATGCTGTAAGGTGCTATAAGAAGAGATGATAGCCTGATCAAGATTATACTTTTCCCCACATGTGGTTCTGAACAGTCAGAAGGATATCCTGAGTTCTTTAACCCTTTCTTTCAGAGATTAAGAAATAAATGACATTTTGCTATGGCTTTCAGATTAAATCCCACTTAATGGAGACCGCTTTATTCCGTCCTAGTTTAACTGCTCCCTAGAGTTTCTCGGGGGTGGATAACTGAGAGGGAGTGAATTGGTACCTCAACCAATTAATTTTGCTTTTCCTATAAAGAAAAATAAAGCATCAATATCATTTGAATATGAGTAACAATTAATGGAAGGTGAATTTTGTACATTTTTTAACAAGTGAGTTTTTTAAGAGGCTTAAGTGAGTATTACAAGAGCAACAATAATAATACTAATTTTATTTTTTTAGGATTAAAAAGCCTTGGGGGGTGCTTAGTAAATAGCTCAACTTTACTTCTGATCTGGATCCAAACTCTCAAGTTAAAAACTCTTAGAACCGTTCCTTCTGCTTGTGACAGCCTGATTGCTCTATTAGTAAACTTACTTTGGACTGTCCTAATTCTGAAAGCTCAGTTACCTTCATTCTCTTTGTTGAAAGATTGGCGCATTCATTCATTGTACTTCTTCTCAGTACTGAGCTGCTCTTTGTGATTTATGTCTTATGCAAGGAAGTAGGAAAAAAAAGATTATACAGGTACATGTTGTCCTTTCTTCTCTCGCAAGATTTTCTCCCTAACCTCAGCATTCAGGACTCACTGCCTTCTAATGTGTTAACCTTCCTTAATTAATACAAAATTTACATTTAAAATGCTGCTGTATCAGGGTCTGCTTCAACATTTTGCAATTTGCTCTTGCCAAAGACTTTCTCAGAAAGGAGTCCGAGCATTTTGCTACTCCTGCATATTTCAGAATCTAATTGAGTAGAACAGTCTAAACGGAGGCAGTCTAATTTTTCTCATGCTCGAATTCTCTGCAGATACTTCTTCCAGTAATATAAAGGAAATTGTAATATTAGTACTAGCATACATGTAAGACACTGAGGTAGATGGATAAGATTGTTTTTTCTTGTTAACCAAAAGAAATGTGATCCGGCCATCTTGGAATGTGGTTCTTGATTACTATTTGTTCCTTATTTTGTGTTTCTTTTCTTTGTAGAAATTAAAAATAAATGTGATTTCTGCCATCTTTTTTTTCAGTATCACATATTATCCTGAAAATCTTTACCTCAGAAGCTGATTTTAAAGAGCCCTTGGATTGAATGTAAAGCATACTAAATGTCTTTGAATGTCTTAAATCTTATTCTTTCATTTGACATAAATTTGGAAGAGGTATAGCCAAAAGAACTATGAATTTGCCTGTACTTGTCATTGCTACTCTTACCAGCTGTGAGATCTCGTAGCTGTTTTAAAGACTCACTGTCCAACGTAGATAAGCTTCTGTTGCCAACTACTTATCCATTCTTATCTAGAACATAATGTAGAGGGAGCACATTCAGTACTAGGTCTACAATATTTCTCTTTGCTATTTTAAGCAGGCCTATGTCATTTTGTCTAGTTCAATGCCAGGTACTCAAGACTAATTATTTGTGTAAGTTTTATGACATACCGTAGTATCTTTTTGTAATTATAACATTCCCCTCTGAAAACAAAACTATTACTGACTCATTATTCTATCCAATATAGATTTTGAGGAGTTTTATTGTTTTGTTTTGAAGAGGAGTTGTGATAGATTTCTGTCCACTGGTTGTCCTTCACAATTCCTGAGATGGTTTTCATTATTTTATAAGTTTCCTATTGATGCTATAACAAATTACCATAAATTTAATGGTATAAAACATATGTCTTACAGTTAGAATAACTGTTAGAATAGCTTAGAATTCCAACATAGATAGGTCTTACTGAGCTAAAATCAGGCATTGACAGGGCTGTGTTCCTTTCTGGAGGCCTTAAAAAAGAACCTATTTCCTTGCCTTTTTGCCTTTTCCACTAGCCTTTTAGGGGATGTCCACATTGCTTGGCTTGTCTCCTGCAATGTCTTCAAAGTCAGCAATGACAGGTAGAGTCCTCATATCACAGTCACTGCAGCCTTCTCTCTTCTTCCTCCTTCCACAGTTAAGGACCCTTGTCATTGGGCCCATCTGGATAACGCAGAATAGTCTCCCTATTTTAGGGTCAGCTAGTTATCGGCCTTTAATTCCATCACTTCTCTAATTCTCCTTTGTCATGTAAGGTAATGTATTTACAGGTTCCGGGGAGTTTTAGTATATGAACATCTTTAGAGGCCCATTATTCTCCCTACATTCATGAAAAAAAACAAATCTTAGTTCTTTATTATTAAGCCTATGATCTTTATTTTATTATTATTATTATTTTTTTTAAGATTTTATTTATTTATTTGACAGAGATAGAGACAGCCAGTGAGAGAGGGAACACAAGCAGGGGGAGTGGGAGAGGAAGAAGCAGGCTCATAGCAGAGGAGCCTGATGTGGGGCTCGATCCCGTAACGCCGGGATCACGCCCTGAGCCGAAGGCAGACACTTAACCGCTGTGCCACCCAGGCGCCCCTATTTTATTATTAATATAATTTGTCCTAAGAGCCTCCCTTTGGACTCCTAGTTGTATAATCTCTAAGCTGAGAGTCATTCAGTTCTCTGTTGTTAGTATTGGTTATCTAGTATAGTGACAATTGTGTAATATCAAATTATAGTTGTTTTATCATAAGAAAGGATGGATATACTAGTGTGGCAGCGCATTCTAATAATTTTAGGATTATCAGGCCATATATAGTATTAGTCTGGTCACCTCTTTTCAGAATAAGAAATTTTAGTATCCAAAAACCGTGTACTTTATGTTTGACAAAATAAATTAATCCAAATCACTCTGACCTTTCTGAGACTTTAATTTCAACTTATTTTTCTCCTTAGAGAAGTTTAAAAATTTATTTCTTAATTTCATTTTTTTACTCCTTAAAACTGCGTAAGGAAAAGTATGTCAAAACTGCTGATAACACCTTACCTCCACTTGTAAAAACTTAAAGACTTAATTATTCAGTCTGGTCAAAACTGAAATCATGCTTTCATCAAACAAGTGTCATAATGATAATTAAATTAAAATTAATTAATAGAATAAAAAATAAAGTTTATCGTGAATACGACTGAATACAAAAATGTTTTACTATGGTATGTTTACCTCTCTCTCTCTATCTTGGGGGCAAAAATTTATCTTGTTCTTTTTCATATCCCCAATTCAGGATTATCCTACATCAGTACTATCCAATAGATATATATAAAATGCAAAAATTATGTAGAAGTATAATTTTAAGTTTTCCAGTAACCACGTTAAAGTAAAAAGAAATATATGAAAATAATTTTAATAATATATTTGATATAACCCAGTGTGTCTGACTATTATTTAATCATAAGTACAGGGTCTCAAAAGTCTCTTTTCTGGTAATTTTTGGCAGTTTGTTTTGAAGTTAAAGAGCATTTCTGTTGCCTCTAGTAGATTTAGACCATAGTAGGAGTTGAAACATATTTGACCTTTCTGAATGAATGAGAATTTGGGGGCTTTTTTCTATACAAACAAGGCTTGAAATCTCCAGAGTAATTTTCCGTTGCATATAAAATGATTTGTATAGAATTTGCCAGGTATAGTTCTTGTTCTCTACAGTTTTATTACAATAGGTACTTTTTTTAAATTGGTACATTAAAATTTATCACTTATTTAAAAGAAAAAGTATGTGTATTATATAAAGACATATACACATATATAGATATATGACACATAGAAACTCTCCTCTTACAAACAAGTGAGGTTGATAAAGTCCATTTGTTTCAAAGTCTAGTGTAATTAAGAGGTGTTTAAGCTCAAGGTCTGTGAATGCATTTCCAGGACATCAGAGTGGCAACTTTTAAGAGCTTTACATCTATGCATATTTTCCCCTGCACATATTTTTCTAAAAGAGACATGCTTTATCTGTATGGAAAAAAATTTTTGAGACTGAAAACCTACTTCATTAAAGATTTTTGCAAGGATCTTTGGAAATACCTTAAATCTATGCTATCTGCTGTCACCAATACTTTGTAGCAACGAGGAGGCTTTGAAACTATGGAATTCCTGTGGCTTATTTGAAAAATTTCATTAGCAATACCTTTATCATACCTAACCTTTTAAAGTTCTCTTATATATTAGTGTCTAGCCTTCTCCAGTATTACAAACCTAAGAGGGAAATGAACTTTGATGTTGAACCTCTAAGCAGCACATTCTGAAAGTATTTCAAATGTATTGATCATGTTTTTTGCTTTCTTGCTGCTCTTGGGCAATAGCAATTCTCATGAGTTTGTATGATTTGGTTTTTATCTTTCAGAATTGTTCTCTTGTCCAGCAATTCACCCCATGCTAACATACAAAAATCAGTTGGCCATACTTATGTTTTCATCATAAATATGTATATCTTACCATCTTTTTCAATCTAATTACTACTTTTGCATGAATAAGAATTGGTGGGGTAAAACTTGGAAAACCTCTCAAAACTAAAATACCAAGTTATACTTTGCCTAATGAAGAACAGAATGGGCAAAAGTAAATGTCCATACAAACCCAAGTCCACGTAGGCCGTCTGTGGGTAGAGAGCAGCATTTGATCTTTTTAAATTTTTAAATCAAAAGTTCTTTTTTTTATTTTAATGTTTTTTTATTACATTATGTTAATCACCACACAGTACATCCCTGGTTTCTGATGTAAAGTTCGATGACTCGAACTCATCAGCTGCATATAACACCCAGTGCACCCAGTGTTTCTGATGTAAAGTTCGATGACTCGATGACTCATCAGCTGCGTATAACACCCAGTGCACCATGCAATACGTGCTCTCCTTACTACCCATCACCAGTCTATCCCATTCCCCCACCGCCCTCCCCTCTGAAGCCCTCAGTTTGTTTCTCAGAGTCCATAGTCTCTCATGCTTCATTCCCTTCTGATTACCCCCCCTTTCTTTATCCCTTTCTTCCCCTACCAATCTTCCTAGTTCTTATGTTCCATAGATGAGAGAAATCATATGATAGTTGTCTTTCTCTGCTTGACTTATTTCACTTAGCATTATCTCCTCCAGTGCCGTCCATGTTGCAGCAAATGTTGAGAATTCGTTCTTTCTGATAGCTGAGTAATATTCCATTGTATATATGGACCACAGCTTCTTAATCCAGTCATCTGTTGAAGGGCATCTCGGCTCCTTCCATGATTTGGCTATTGTGGACAATGCAGCTATGAACATTGGGGTGCATATGGCCCTTCTCTTTACTACGTCTGTATCTTTGGGGTAAACACCCAGTAGTGCAATGGCTGGGTCATAGGGTAGTTCAATTTTTAACTTTTTAAGGGACCTCCACACTGTTTTCCAGAGTGGCTGTACCAACTTGCATTCCCACCAACAATGTAGGAGGGATCCCCTTTCTCCACATCCTCTCCAGCAATTGTTGTTTCTTGCCTTGTCAATTTTTGCCATTCTAACTGGCGTAAGGTGGTATCTTAGTGTGGTTTTGATTCTAATTTCCCTGATGGCTAATGATTTTGTACATTTTTTCATGTGTCTGTTAGCTATTTGTATGTCATCTTAAATCAAAAGTTCTTAAATGTGTAAACTTATGGGATTGGAATAGGTTCAGTGAGGTTTTCACATATTAGTACAAGAATGGGTAGAATAAGATTGTGTTACAGGACTTATTAGGGAATTTATCTGCTCTGAGAAACTTTCCTGGATTTCTAATCTAATGGGCAACTAATCTTCCTTTTGCTATTTCTTGAACTTGAAATTTGAGGGCTCTTTAAGCTATTCAAATCTTAAAGAGAATCATTTTTGTTTTGGGAGAAAATCCAGAAAGAGAAGGCAGGGGTCCAGGAAGTTAATCATCTGTGGTAGTAGAGTTCCTTGTTGTAAAGAATTAAAATATTAGGTTGGGAGGAATCTTTTTATATGCATTATCCTTTTTTTTTTTTATGAAGATGCTACTGCTTTGCCATCAATTTAACATTCATATTAAGCATTTTTTTTCCTGATACTGATGATAAATTCACTCAAAATAGAATAAAATGCTGACAAGGGAAATTCCTTGTCAGTATTTCAGTATGAATTTAGCTCCACCTTAAAAATTCATGAGCATTTTGGTATTAAATTAGACTTAAGCCAAGCATTTTAAACTTCCTACTCACATATAAGCCTGCCTACTTACCTCTATCATATAAGCCTGATTCTAGTAACTGCCGTATAAGCCTGATGCTAGTAACTTCATCTTCATTTTAGTTTATAATTTCATATTATAAACAACTCGCTATTATTGTCCTAATTATAAACAACTTGGCATTATTGTACTAATATGGAGTCTATGAAGATTAAAGTTACAAATGTAACTATTTAATTTGTTAAATATCTTTCAGTATCCCATTAATTGACTCAGAAGTGCCTTGCAAAAGTATATCAAGCCTATCATCATCAAAAATAGAGTTTTATAACTTTACTTTTAATCTTTACAATAATCTTCAGACACTTCTACCCCCTCACACATATCTGCCAAAGACAGGTAAAAGGAACAGGAAAAGTTGGCTCTTTTAAAATCTTTGGTCTTTCCTGAATTCTGTATATATGAACTGTCAAATGTATGTATCATTTTATTCATCCTTTTACTGGTATATTTATTTAGTAGATAGGAGAACCCATGAGAAGTTAACTGTATAGTTAATTTTTATTACTTGGGATTTTACATTTAACATTGTTTAATTCTAAAATGATGTTTAATTGTAATTCTAAA
The DNA here is from genome assembly GCF_002007445.2 of Ailuropoda melanoleuca. Lineage (NCBI taxonomy): Eukaryota > Metazoa > Chordata > Mammalia > Carnivora > Ursidae > Ailuropoda > Ailuropoda melanoleuca. Next base: position 73,931,786 of record NC_048220.1, on the reverse strand, counting down.
AGATGAATTTATGATGTTTCTTCTTTCAGACAGTCTTTATCTCTTACAAGGTTCGGTAGTGGCAGATCATGACTACATTGGATTGCCTGAAATTCCAGTTGGAGCATACCAAGAAAATATTCTGGTAGAAGATGCAGCTATTGGCGTAGTCGATAATGAATTACTCACATCAAGCAAAGATCATGAACTATTAGAATTTAGAAATGCCAAAATCTCTCCATTGATAGAAGATCATAGTACTCTTGAAAAGCAGACTTTCAGCCTGTTGGACTCTTCAAACCAAGTCCTTGAGTATTTAAGTTAGTAAATATCAAAATTCATTTAAAGTGCTTGTTTAGAAAGTATAACTCCTTGAATCTTTATCTCTTCCATTTAAAAAAAGTTGTATAGAAGTGTCTTGACACTCTCTGAATGACTAAATCCTGAAGGTTTATTTTATAACTATTAATTTATGTAAGCTTGTGTCATGTTTGAATGTCAGTACGTATATATAAAGGCAAAGGAAGCATATAATATATGGAATTCACCTTTTCTTATGAAAATAGAATAGGCAAAGCATGATTGCTTCTGAGGAAGGAAGCTAAATTCCAGTTCAAGACTGTCAAATCTTTCTCTGGTATTGGTACCATGTTTTCAGTTTAATTTTTTTTTTTTTTTGGAGTATTTCTCCCCTTTAAAAAATAAGTTTGAACTACCTAGAATGGGATTAATAAATATTTATTCAACTATAACAATGAATTAAGTGAAACTTGTTTCTATGTCATTGAAACTTTTAAAATTAATATTCTAGGGAAGAATTTAGAGTCGTTTAATGGGCTCTTATAGGATATTGATAATTTCACCTTCTAGGCTCAGAACTTGTATCTGGATCTATATATTTTGGTTTGAAAACATTCGTGCATTTCCATAATATATACTAAAGTCAAAAGCACCCATTAATAAGATTTTTTTCTGCAATCTTAAGGAAGTAAATAATAATAAAATAACTAGTATCAGGGATTTTAAACTATAAACTATGATATTTATAAATTTATTCAACAAATATTTATTATAAAGCACTTTGAAGAATACTGTGGGAAAATTAAAGGATGAGTTAGACGTGTGTCTCATCTTCATAATAGGCTTACAGTCTGGTAAGGATTATAGGCCATATAAGCTATGTATAAACAAGTTAGAGATTACATGCTAAATTCCATTAGAGAAAAACAAATAATACGCCTAGGGAGTCAAAAAAGAGAGAAGTTACTTCTAGATAGAAAACTTAGGTTTATGCTTAGAAGGATCATTTGAATTTGAGCCTGAAGAATGCACAGGGTGTGACGAGAGGATACAAAAGAATTAGGGGAAGAAAAGTGAACGGAGATATAAAAGTAATGTAGTGATTCACGGAAAGCTTTTTGTTGTCTGCAGTGCCTCAGGTGTAAGGTGAAGTAGGAAGGTATGGGAAAATAAAGCTGAAAAAGGAAGTAGGAAACCTAATGGAGGGCTTTGAACACTGTTATGGATGGAATTGGGCACCTCCAAATTCCTGTGTTGAAGTCCTAAATTCTAGTACTTCAGAATGTAACCTCATTTGGAAATAGGATCATTACACATGTAAACATTAGTTAAGATTGAGGTCATATTGGAGTAGAATGGGGTCCTAATCTAATATGACTGATGTCCTTATAAAAGGAAGAAATTTGGGCATAGACTCAAGGACAATGCCTTGTGAAGAAGACAGGGATTGGGGTGATTCTCCTACAAGCGAAGCAATGCCAAAGATTACCATCAAACCGCCTGGGACTAAGGAAGAGGCATAGAACAGATTCTTCCTCACGGCCCTCAGAAGGAATCATCCCTGTCAACACCTTCATCTCAGATTTGTAGCTTCCAGAACTGTGAAGCAATAACTAACCTTTTTATAAGCAACCCAGTTTGTGGTACTTTGTTATGGCAGCCCTAGCAAAGTAATACAATACCTGGCTAATTTTTTTTTTCCTGAGGGTTTTTGAAGGTTTTTGTTTGGTTTTAGTTTTGTGTTTTTTACCTTTTTTTTTTTTTTTTTTTTTTTTAATGTGAGCTCTACACCCAACATCGGGCTTTGAACTCAATACCCCAAATGAAGAGAGTTCCATGCTCCACCAACTGACTCAGCCAGAAGCCTCTATTTGTTTTCGTATAGGGAAGTGTCATGATCAGAACTACATTTTAGGAAGTTTAATCTGACAGGTAATAGAGGAAGAGAGAATGAAAGAATGGGGATTTGTTAATATGATTTTGCAGTGATGATGAGTAATAGGAACCTAAACTATGCTGGTATAATTATTAATGAATAGAGCATACCTTAAGATCTACAGAATATCTCACATTTTATCAACCATACTAAACAGTGTTATGATACTGAAAATGGAGATCTGAGATATTGGAATTACTCATTTAAGAAGAAAGATTAAATTATGTTTCACGTAGGCTAAAGGATAAATGATTGGAGGAAAAAAATATCTATCTGGGGCTTTATCTTATACCATAGACCAAGTAAATTCTAAGTAGGATTCCAGAAAGAAACCTTAAGAAAGCATAGTTGTCCCAAATAGTGATACCTGTTATGTTCCCATCAGCAGACCAAAGTTCATGATGGAGTCATATTGGACGCCCGATGGTAAATATAATTGTTGAAGTGTCCTTTTCTTAGCTCAAATGAAGTGCCTTTCCTTCAATAATCATCTCATTCAAAATCAGCCTCTTCTTCATTGTAAGAGGGTAATTAGTAATGCGTCATTTTATAATTACAATTTCTAAGCACTTTTTAAAAATTCTGCCTCAAATAATTTCTGATCAAACAGATCTTTATCCTGTGTGCATAGATTATGGTGGACTACGCAATGCTGTGTTTACAGATGACCCCCAAATCTTAGTGACTAAACACAATGAAACTTTATTTCTTTGCTACATTCTTGGTTCATTAAGGGTTTGGCTCTGTTTGTATCCTCCAAGATGTAGGCTAATAGAGCCTCACCTATAGAATACACCAGCCACCATGGCAAGGAGAATGTGGTGAACTCAGCGCTAGCTATGAAAAGACTTGCCATCATGTTATGTACAACCTTCCTACTCAAATTGTAGTGGTCAAACCTAGTCATACTCTGCTAATGGGTACAGTTTTCTTTTTGTGGCAATGGTACAAAAGTATTAATGTTAGTGATGTTAGTTGCATAACTGAAAATACTAAAATCCACTGAATTGTACAGTAAAAAGATGAATTTTATGAGAGTTACATCTCAATAAAATTATTATAAAAAGAGTCTAAACCAGAGCTTAAAAAAAATACTAGCCACATATCCATAACTAACACCAAAGGATAGGCAAGTACAGTCCTACTATATTCCTGGAAGGAGGAAAACCGAAATAGTGGTAGATAACTGTTAATAGCTGCTGTACTTACCTTTGTTTACAAATTCTACTGTAGGCCATTTTGATGAATCATTTTTACTTCCTGATAAATAGCCAATACAAGCTATTCAAATAAGCTGCTGATTTTGTTACTGAAATCTCGGGATTCTAATGTAGAGATTCCAAGTACAGATTGTAAGTAAGCAAATACACACACACACACACACACACACACACACACACACAAATCAACAAATTATATACACACACGGTCTTGCCTCTAATGTCTGCAGGGCCCTGTCAGTGAAAATAGAGGTCCACATACTATATACCTAAATAATCAGAAGTTATAAATCGCACTAACAAACTGTTCCTACCTTCACAAACATGCCTTCTTAAGGTTCCCAGAATTCCTGGACTCCTCAAGCCCTGCACTAATGAGTGGCAAAGCAGGGAGAGATGGACTCAGAGAGCCCTCTTTGTCCCAGTGCCATCTTCTCCCAAGGACAACCCACCCCAACTCCTGCAGATGTGCTGCCTGAGCAGTTCAGACCTTTGGAATATGCTCTCCAGCTTCATCTGCCCTTCTGAGACTGACCGGGAAGGCCTTGGAAGAGGTTCTCCAGGTGAGGAGGGGCATGTCCCTGGGCTCTGTGGTCTTCTCACCCTGTAGGGAGGGACATATGCTGGAGTGGGACAGAGCCTAGTCCTTAGGCAAATCCCTCTCGCCTGGATTTCAGGGAGGTTTTCTATAAGTACATAGTAAAATTTTGACAGAATTCCAGAAATGTCTTTATGAGGTTTTGTGTGCCACCTTGTGGTATTTTTATGAACACTTAAAAACATGATATGGTAGAAAATGGAGATGCTGAGCGACAATAAAAGAGAAATATATTTTAAATGAGAATAATATCTTGGCTTGAAAGGTTATCTTTAAATATCATGATTAACATTTCCAGTGTAAAATTTTCTTACGTGACTGTCTAAAAACAAAGCAACTCTCCAAGGTTTATAAAAGATGACTTAATACATATTTAGCTATGGGATTCACTCATACACTCAAAAAAGATATGTATTAAATGTCTGCTCTGCTCCAAGTGCTGTTCTGGCACTGAAGTTATATTAGTGAGAAAAATCCCGACCCTCCTAGAGCTTACATTCCAATAGGATAGTAAATAGTACCCGTAGTTCTTAATCAATACATTTCTTTACTTACATCCAATCTTAAAAGCTTATTGGTAGCCTTTTGCACAGACATCTTGTTGGGATCCCTGTGTTGAGCCGTGAGAAAAAAGTAAGTATTCTCTTCTGCTTATTTTTGAAAGTTGTAACAGTGTTTTGTTCACACATCTGAAAAGGACTGTGCCACTTCCAATGGGAGTTTCTAACTAGTATAATTAAGAATTAAAAGAAAAAATAAGCATTTAAAAAGCAAACTAATTTCAAACTTTTGTTTCCTACAAGTGCATTTATTGTTCAGTGGGAAATGCTAGCCTTGTGCAGTGTTAACAATTAATGTTAGGCAGGCAAAGATCAATTCAGTGCCATCAAATTAAAAAGTATCTAAATTGGTAGCTTGGCCTAAGCTTGAGGCCCAGGCCAAATGACTCTTTTGCTTCCTCTAATCAATCCCTCAATGTTCTCCTCACCCCCTCTCTTCCCTGTGCCTGTTAATGCTACTTCCTTTGTGTACCCACCCACAACTTGTTTAGAAGCCAAGTGGCACTGGGACCAGGGGACTTGCCGTATCTGACCACCTCATTGTCCAAACTTTGGAGGTCCTTCTGAGGAATACACCAGAGAACCAATTATTTGGCCTGGTGGGTAGCTGTTGGAGGCCAGATAGCCAATGACAACTTCATTCCTCTCCCCTACATCCCAAGGAAGGCTCTGTTAGTTCTGAAAGGCCTCAGGAATTGAAGTGGAGAATGGAGGAGAAACTAAAGGGAAGGGAGTCTGACTTTAATCCTTGCCCTGTACCATTTTCAAATAGTGATGGAGAGAAAAATACTAAATGGAATGGTTCTCTTTCTCCAATATCGTGTCTTTCTATTGCATCATAATACAAATCTATAGTCTCTGAACTTCTGAGCAGTATTTTGTTCTGGGTTTTGCTCTTTTTATTTAGAATTTCATCCTTACAAATATATAGATATATTACTCATTTTTCAATTTTATGTGGTAAATAAACTGATAAAATGATTGTAGTGATGGTTTATGTGACTTGGTCATAGCTAGAAGTAAATCAGTGGCAAATCTGCCTAGTCTTTCAGAATAGGGTTTAGAGTCAGACCTCTGTTAAGCCATACCCATCATAAATTAAGTTTAATAATCACTGATTTTACCTGAGGTAATTAATATGTTATGGTTTGAAGAGGTAATGACCTCATTTTATGTAATGTAAAAAAAAACTATAAAATCCAGAAAAAATATAAAACTCATAATTCCAAAAAATTAAAAAATAAAAACTTATAATTCAACATACAAAATGACAACTCAATTTAAAAATGTGCAGAGGGGAGTGTCTGGGTGGCTCAGTCAGTTAAGCATCTGCCTTCGGCTCAGGTCATAATCCCAGGGTCCTGGGATTGAGCCTCGCATGAGCCCCTGCACTGGCCTCTCTGCTCCACAGGGAGCCTGCTTCTCCCTCTCCCTCTGCCTGCCACTCCCCCTGCTTGTGTGCACTCTCTCTCTCTCTTAAATAAATAAAATCTTTACAAAAGTACGTGCAGAGGACTCGATTATGCATTTCTCCAAAGAAGATACACAAATGGCCAAAAAGCACAGGAAAAGATGCTCAACATCATTAGTGATTAGGGAAAAGCAAATCAAAACCACAATGAGATATCACTTCATATCTAGAGTGGCTGTAATATTTTTTAATGGAAAATAGCAAGTATTGATGAGAATGTAGACAAATTAGGACCCTTGTACATTGCTGATAGGAATGTAAAATGGTGCAGTCACTGAGGGAAACAGTCTGGCTGTTCTTCAAAAAGCTCGACAGAATTACCATATGACCCAGTAATTTCACTCCTATGTATATAACCAAAAGAATTGAAAGCTGGGACTGGAGGAGATATTTGTACACCAATGTTTATTGCAGCATTATTCACAATGGCCAAAAGATGGAAGCAACCCAAGTGTCCATCAACAAGTGGATGGATGAACAAAATGTGGTATACACATACAATGGAATATTATTTAGCCATCAAAAAGAATGAAGTTCTGAATAATGTTAGTCATTGACCATTGAAGGCATTATTCTAAATGAGATAAGTCAAACAAAAAGGACAAATATTGTATGATTTCGCTTAATGAAATTTAAGAATAGGCAAATTTATAGAGACAGTAGATTAGTAGTTACTGGGGCCCAGGGGAGGGGAAAAGGAGAGTTAATGGTTGATTACAAAGTTTCTGTTTGAAGTGATGAAAACATGTTGTAAATAGACAGTGGTGATGGTTGCACAGCATTGTGAATGTAATTAATGTCACTGAATGGCAGACTTTTCAAATGGTTAAAATGGCAACTTGCATATTATATATATATATATATATATATATATATAACCATAATTTACCATAAAGTTAATAATATAATATACTAAAAATTATTAAGGTATTCACTTTAACTGGGTAGATTTTATGCTATGTGAATTATGTCTCATCAAAGTTGTTTAAAAAAATTTGTGAGATGCAGCTTAAATTGTCCTTAGAGGAAAATTTATGACTTACGTGCTTATATAAAAAATAAGGGTTATAAAGTAATGAGTTAAGCATCTAATTGAATGTGATATAAGAAGAACAAGTGAATAAGCCTAAAGAAAATAGAACAATTGAAATCACGAGGATAATAGAAATTAATGGAATAGAAAATGAACATATAATGACATGAACTGAAGCAAGAGTTAGCAATTCTCCCAAGAAAAAATAAACCTAGGGAATTTATAAATAAACACTACTGTGTGGTAAAAAGAGTCAGAACCTGATATGAGGCATATATTTAAAAGATAGAAGATATTATAGCTTTGTTTCAATAAACTTGAAACCTTAAGGATGGATAAATTAAAAAAAAATGAGTCCCTGAACTCTACCTCTGAAATTAATAATAAACTGTGTGTTAATTCATTGAACTAAAATAAAGTTTAAAAAATAAAAAATACAAAGATCTTAAAGAATAAAAAAAAAAAATGAATACAGTGACAATGTGCCTTATGACCAAATGAGTAGATCCCAAAAATTAAAGGTTGATTTAGTGTGAGGAAAGCAATTCCTTTAATTAATGGCTGCATTTCTAAGAGACATGGCAAGAAAGAGATGAAACACAAATACTTATAACTGAAGGAAATTTAAGGAACAGTTTAAAGAAGGATTAATGGAACCCATAAGGCATAGTTGGATATCCCTTTGGTGACCAATAGTAGCCAGAAGCCTCTAGGAATGAAAGGGCAAGGAGAGGAAATGCTTAGTGAGAGATGGAATTATGGAAGAGGGTTTAACCATCAGTATTTGTAGCCATAGGAGAATTCATCTTCTGCCAGAACCATAACAAGTCATTCCTGTGACCAATGAGGGCTACCACTCTCCCATCTCCTGCTATTGCCTCTCATTTGTCAGTCTCCATGAAAAGCCAGTGGCAAGAAAGCTTGGGGATGCAAGCAGTAAAAAGAAGCAGTAAAGGATAAGGAATGGATTTGGGGCATTCACTTTGAGAATAGCTGGCTAAACAATATGATCAAAGGTAAAAAGAAAAGTATAATCATCTAGTTGGTCAACTTCTGCAAAAGGCTAACTAGATAGTAAATATTGTTAACTTTGCAGGCCATAGAACTACACATTTTTGCCATTGTAGTGTGAAAGCAGCCATGTGTACTATACAAGTGTGTGCGGCTGTTTTCCAGTAAAGCTTTATTTTTTAAAAAATGTGGGCTGGATTTGGCCTTTGGAGACATTAGTTTTTAGACCCTGAATCTAGTAGATGCACAAAAAATATTTGCTGAATATTAACATCCATCTGAAATTTAAAACAAAAAAAACAAGAAACTCTTGGCAAATTCAAAAGAGCATTACCTTATCCTGATACATTATCTGTTATTAAGAAAAAAATCCTCTAGTAAACTTTATACTTAAGAAAACATTGGAAGTATTCTCTTTAAGACCATGAACAAGACAGGTGTTACTGCTATTGTATGAGGTGCTTTAGCCAGCGTATTAGGGCAAGAGAAAAGAAAGAAAAGTCATAAGATTACAAAGAAAACTAGTCATTTGCAATAGAAATCGTTGTCCACATAAAGAATAAATATAAATCAATATGAAAAAGATAACCTAATATAAAAATGGGCAAAAGTCTTGAACAGGTACTTCACAGGAGAGAAAAGTGAATGTGAATAGCCCCTGCAAATACCTTTTGTTTACCCCTACATACCAACTTTACATTCTTCATCCTGTGCTCTGTCCAGGATCCCGACATCAGCAGAGTTCCCATTCCCTTTGACTTCCAGTTAGATTTAGCCAATGGGGATTCCTGACAGAAGATGAGAAGGAGGGAGGAGAATGAAGTTAAGATATTTGTTCTCATTGATCTCTTCCCCACTGTAGCTATTTCTTTTAACCAAAGATTTCTGCTTTGTAAGACTATTCTAGGTTTCCAGTAAACCTTTCCTCCTATTGTCCTCTTGGGTCTAGGAGTGGAAACAATTCTATTGTGGACAGACTGGGTTCTCCTATGCTCCATGCACATCTTTGTACTTAGTTCCTTTGATTATCCTAACTTATCATTTGTTCCCGATTTGAATCCTGATACAGTCAATCAACGTATTAAAAGATGCTCAATCTCATTAATAGAAAAAATGCAGATCAAAACCATTACTAAGATGACTTAAAACCTACCATATTGGGAATAATTAAAAATATCAGCAAGGATATAGAACAGGTAATACAGTTAAACATAATTTGTGAGTGTATCAATTGATACAACTTTTGGAAAAACAATGTAGCATTATATAGCAAAGCTGAAGATGCACAAGTCTATAATCCAGCAATTTTGCACCAGGAGCTATGTTCAAGAATGTTTATAAGGGGATTTTTTTTTTTTTTGGTTATAGCAAAACATTGGAAACACCATAGATATCCATCAATAGAATGGATAAATGAATTGTGACCTATTCATACAATAGAATACTAAGTGGCAGTGAAAATGAGTAAGTTACAGCTACATTTCAAAAAAGCATGAATTAAGTCAGAAACACAATAGGGAGCAGAAAAATCAACTTACAGAAGAAGGTGACACCTGGGCAAAGTTTTGAATAAAATGAGAAAAGGAGCCATTTTGAATAAAATGAGAAAAGTGTATACGTGGTGGCGGGTGGGGGCAGAGCATTCCAGAGAGAAGAAATAGCAAGTGCAAAGATGCTGCAGTGTTTCTGTGTCTGGTGTTTTGAGGAATAAGAAGGGGCCCAGGAAACCTAGAACAGATAAGGGGGAGTATAGGAGTATAACAGGAGATCACAGAGGCTAGGGGGTAGAATACATTGTCTCTGGCCGTGTAGGCCATAGTATGGACTCTGTTTTTAGTTTAATATGGGAGCTCACTGAAAGTGTTTGAGAAAAGTGACATGATCTGACTTATTATTATCATTTTTTTTTTAGATAATCACTCTGGAAGCTGGCATAGGAATGGGCAGAGAAAGTGCATTGGAAGACTGATTATGAGGCTTTTGTGGTAATTCGGGGGAGAGATGATGATGGCATTGATAGCAGTGGAGGTGGTGAGATTGGTTAGTGTCCGTTACATTTTGAAGGTAAAGAGGATTTGCTGACACTGGAAATAGCTGTTTAGAGGAAGAGAGGAATCTATGAGGACTCTAAACTTTTTAGGCTTGCAAGACTGGAAGCCACTGAGATGAGGAACGCTAGGAGGAAGAGGTTTGGGGACGAAAAGAGAAGTTCAGTTTGAACATATCGAGTTTGAGATGATTATGATACATTCGAGTAGATCTTTTGGGTAGGTATTTGGCTATGAGTCTGGAGTCCAGGGGATAGGAATTCAGCATCCATTTATACACAGTTCAGAACTCTCCAGAATAAAACTTTAATTAATATGTGTCCTTTTGGAAAGGCCAAGACATTCTCGTTGCTACAGATCGGCACTTGCCATTGACCTGCCACATTTCTTGTTAATCGTTGCTGAGGTAGCGATCCAAAGCATATTCTGTGGCATTATTTATATTACCCGGCGGATCAAACATGCTCCAGCAAGGTTCCTAGCTTTATGAATGAAGGCAGCAAAACATTTGGCCCTCTGCCCCCTTTTGATGGATATCGCTGATGCAAACACCACATTTAAGGGACTACAAATAAAGCATGCAAGTTCTCAAGAATCTCATTCTCATCTGTTGGTAGAAACTGAATGAGACAGAACATTAGGCCCCGCAGTAACGTACTGTTTTGCAATCACATAGCGCTTGGTCTTTGCTAAGGAATTTACAAATCCAGTGTAATTTATATAGAATATCACTTACCTATTTTTACCTCAATTTTCAATTTGAAAATTGGAGAATTTTTTTTCCAGAATAAGAATCAGAAATACTAGAAATATGTCCTATCCTACCTCACAAACTTGAAGTTATTAGCCTTTAATTCTAAATCTTCCTTTGAATTCCAGTCAGTTCATAATAGAACCTAAAAGTCTTAGCATAGCGTATATTTTACTAAGACACCTACATTGACAAGGTCATCGGGATACAGGGCTTTACTGAAGCGATATGACATTTCAGTTCACTCCGAGAGGAAGCGGTGTTTGGTAAAGAGTTTTATTCCAGCTGTGATGAAGGACTGGTCATATATAAGTAAGGAAGATAGAGTGGGTCCTGAAGGTAGTGAAGTAGAAAGCTGAATGTTTTCTGTTCTCCTCCCACACATGTTCGGTTCTTTCCATAGGTAGCTTCACATCTCTCCCCTCTGGGAGGCCTTCTGTCTTTCAGGTTTTGAATGTCACAGACTGAGGCTCCCTGAGCTGAGGAATCCAAAGTAGGCAGTAGATCAATCTGTGTGGTGAGATGTGGGGAGGGGGTTACAGCAAGAGGACCGCACCAGGCAGAGAATTGCTGCTGTGGGACACGGACTTCCACACACAACAAAAATGCTCCCATATCTGCGGGCCTTTACCTAAGCAAGGAAGGCAGTGTTGCAGGACACCTTGGGGAGGGTTATAGAGTTGTCCTAAGTAGGACATCTATAGAGCATTTTCAAAAGTTTGAAGCTAGGGAATTCATTAGTGAGGCCTCTGGTAGAGGCAGGAATGACTCATTATTTGAAGGAGCTATGACTCAGTTTTGGAAGCCATGAAGCCATTTCTCTGAGGCCCAGCTGAGATTGGGAGTTTTTAGGCTTTGAGGATGGCCGTGGTTTACCAGGCTTGAATATGATTGTGTGTATGTGTATAAAATCAACGTTCCATAAAATTCACTCATTTAAAGTGAAAATTCAGTGGTTTTTTAGTTTCCATAGAGTTATGATTTTAATCATTTACTATAGGAAATTTCCTTGTAAACAACTTGAAACCAACCATGCTGCCAGCTGCAATCTAGTCTTCTTCCCCTTTTCTGACCTCTTCTCCCACAGAATCCACGCCTACCTCTATCTCATCTTTCTCCAGAGCTGCCAGGTTTTCCTGGGTCTCAGTGACCTCTCCTTCCTACATGCCTTCCCCCATGTACAAAGCATACATTTTCACTTCGCCTTCGTGAGATCACACTTATGGTTCGGGCAGGCCCAGAGCTCAGCCGTGGCAGTGGTGTTGCTTAGTATGCACACACTCCGTTGCACTTTGGCCAGGTCTCCCTGGGAATGACAGTTGGAGGGCTGATAGTTGATGCCCACTTTAAATCTAGTTGGGCAACATCCACAAACTGGGTGGTGCACTTCATCCCGATGCTGGTAAAGGCTGTGTTGATGTTGGCGTGTCCCGATACCACATGCTGCAAACCGTGTACTTGCTGTGGCAAGGGTCATACTTGGCCATTTGCCTGGCTGGCTTGAAGCAGGCATTGGTCTTGGCCTCAGACAGCTGCTCAGCATAGGCCTTCTTAGCTGAGATGCCTGGGGGTAGGTGGCCCGGGAAAAGTGGATGTGGGGGTTTGGGACCAGGTTGATTGGGAATTCTGTCATTCAAATTCAGAGTACTGTTGAATTGCAGAGAGGTGGTGATGGTGGACATAATCTGCCCAATCAAACGATTGAGATTGGTATGTATGATATCCAGGTTGCGTTGACATTTGGCTTCATCACTGATGATGAGGGCACAGTGAGAGTGATCCAAAGTCATGTGGCTGATCAGGAAGGAATTGTAGGGCCCCACCATGGCTGTGGAAACCTGGAGGACTGGCAAATTTGAGTTTGGACCTCTTGGCATAGACCACCAAGAACTGTTTCATGAGTAGGGGCACAAACCCGGAGCTGATGCTGCCCCCAAAACTGTGGAAGATGAGCAAGTCCCATAGCCCTGTATACAGATCTGCCAGTTTTCAGATCTGGTCCAGGTCAACAATCTCCTTGTCGATGGTGTAATGGCCTTTGGTGTCATTACTGCCTGTGTCTTCTTTCCCAGGAATCAATACCAAGCATGTATTTTTTTTTTTTTTACTTTTCTGAACCTAATTTTAATTTTCTCTTATTTCTTAAAATGCCAATAGGTTAACAAAATATGCAAATGATTTTGAGTGACATTATATGTTTATTTTTGCCTCCTTAAGTGCTCATATAAAAAAGAGTAGCTAAACAATTTCATGGTTTTCTGTTCTTCGGTTAGAGAATAGTGACTCCATTAGCAAAGAGCACATGGACACTGTCAGCATCTGTGTGATACCCGATGTTACACATCTTTCCAAATACCTAGATGCTTGTCATGATGGAGACATAAAAACTGGATGACTAACAGCATTTTAAATTATTCTTGAAGACACAGCCATCATTCACTGAATAGACCCTCTTTTATGAATGCACAAATCCGTGCAAATTTTTACTGTTTTACCACCAGATGTCAGCCATTCACTACACTCGTAATAACTACCCTGAAGAACTCTATGAGAAATCTATGTGGATGTCACCTTCATCTCTCCTTCCCTCTGTCCCTCTTTCATCCCTTCCTGCTATGACTGTCAGTCTGTCTATCAATCATCAACTGACCTATTATTTATTTATTTACTTATAATGCACATATTTTTTCTAATCTATCTAAATAATGGAAGGGATACAGGAGATATTTTAAGAAAACTGACACAATATAGAGTTTAAATATTGTCATATACAAATGTGAAAATGACACTAACATGTATTTGGTCTGGAATTCAGGCTCTTTTCAGCCCAGGATCTTTGGGACCAATGCACTTATTTTGCAGCCTTTGTTTCAGAACATACTTTCAACTGTCACCCAGAACCTTTGCTTTTTGGAATTTTTATTAGATTCTTGTTGTTACTCTGGAATTATATCCTTACTGGAAGCGTTATCAACTACATATTGAACAAACTATGCAATATTTGATTTTTAGAGAAGTTCTAAGGTGATTAGAAAGCTAATTAACTATGGAAGAACTATGCAGGAAGAATTTTCTCCTACCAACAACTTACATTTCATTTTTCTCTATTAAATGCCTTTTTGAGCATTAACATCCCTGACTAGAAACTTTATCAGGTGCCTGGCTCTACTTAAATCACTGAGATTAATACAATGGATTTATGCTTTCTTTTTTCCCTCCCTTTTTGTGAGCTATTTAAGTTCGGGGTGCTTAGCAGGTATCTCCTGCTAAATGAATTTTATTCTCTAAACTTATATTACAGCAAGCCTGTAGTGGATTGTCGGTTACCTCCTTAGCATCCATTTTCTTCTATCTCTCTCTCTCATCTGAATTTTGTATAGGTGTCTAGCACTTCTCTTTTGGAGCCATGGAACTTAGAGAAGGTTCATTGCACCAATCTTCATGCATGGGCCTGAGTGGTGTAAAAATAATCCCATTCCCTATGCTAATGATTAGTTCAGAAATCACCATGGCCATGGAAGGTCCAAGGAAAACTTTCCTCACTCCTGAAAGAGTGGACTACAAGGCCTAATAGATATATCTTTGTAAATCTATTGTTATTTCTGAAAAAGAAAACACTAGTGTTCTTGTACTTCTGAATCCTTCTGTGGTGGGTGATATGGGGAAAATAGGGGAGGCTCTCTCATATTTTCAGACACCTACCAGAGACATCTTTCATATCACATAGAAAGAACATTCTAGAGTATGAACCAACATAGAGGAAAACAGCTGCAGGCGAGAGAGGGAGAGAGATCTGATGTTATTTTTTGTGTCCCTAGATTCTCTTTTATGAGACAATGAGCCAATAAATTTCTTTCTTATTTTATATAATTATACCTAGGGAGATAAGAATTTTAATAGGGAAAGTCTGTTAGGCATCTGGAAAAATGCCTAGAAGCTAGAAAGACAATAAGAGCATGGCCATTTGAGAAATGAGTAAACTACGGCTTCTCGGAGTGAGGATGATGAGGTGAGTTGGGGGGGGGGTGAGGGGTGGGGCTGTGATGAAGCTGAAGACGTAAGCAGCCCCTGGGACAGAAGTCTTGCTGGTGCTCACCGGTCTTTTTCTTTTTTTAAAGATTTTATTTATTTATTCGACAGAGAGAGAGACAGCCAGCGAGAGAGGGAACACAAGCAGGGGGAGTGGGAGAGGAAGAAGCAGGCTCCCAGCGGAGGAGCCTGATGTGGGGCTCGATCCCAGGACTCCAGGATCACGCCCTGAGCTGAAGGCAGACGCTTAACGACTAAGCCACCCAGGCGCCCCTCACCGTTCTTTTCTATGTTGAAACAAAATTCAGGGCCTTAGTGAAATTCTTAAAGATTTCTGTGGATTTTATGACTGTTGGGAAAGATAATAAATTAGACTTCATCACAATTAAAAACTCTTTGAAAAACAAGATTAAGAAAATGAAAAGATATATTCTGGGATAAAATATTTGCAAATCAGGGCACCTGGGTGGCTAGTTAGTTAAGTGTCTTACTCTTGATTTTGGCTCAGGTCAAGATCTCAGGGTCATGAGATCGAGCCCCACTCAGTGTGGAATCTGCTTGTCCCTCTCCCTCCTCTTGTCTCCCAAGTCGTTCTCTTGCTCTCTCTCTCTCAAATACATAAATAAGTAAAATCATAAAAAAAAGACTTTAAAAAATATTTGCAAATCAAATATCTGATAAGGGATGTTTGTCCAATATTCATATATGTATATATATAGATAGATAGATATATAAAATGGTGTTGTTGGTTTTCTTTTTCATATATATATATATGGTGTTATTTATATATATATATATATGTATAAATTAAGCAGAAAAATAAAACATTTTCTAAGAATTCGGACTAATGAGATTTTATTACAAGTATAATTTGTTTTCTTTGTCCTATTAAATAGAGAAACTATTTTTTACTTTTATTAGCAGTCTTTAGTAAATTCATATGTTTGATAAAATCAAATATATCAAATGTAGTTAAATCCAAGTTACTCCTAATGGTTTTGAAACCCTTCTTGTTGAGCCAGCCTGGCTTTCCAGTCCTTCCACCACTGCACCCCTAAACTACACTGAGCTGTAGCCATATTGCTAATCCCCTAATATGACCAGCATTGTCCCTTAGGTCTCCACTCTCTTACTGAAATACCACTTTCTTTAAGAAAACTCTCTGTTCTTCTGTCAGAAGTTTGATAGCATTTTGCATCTGTTCCTCTTACGCCTTACACTGCGATTATTGATAGACTTACTCCGGCTCCTTGCTAGATTACAAACCCTCAAAGGCAAGACTGTGCCTTTTTTACCTTTGCATTTTGCACATACTGAAGCTTAATCAATGTCTGTTCAATGAATCCTTTGACTTTTCACTTATTTAATTTTTATTGGATTACCTGGGTACACACTTTCTGACAGATGTGAGAATCATAGTAACATTTTTAGGAAAGGAGCCATTCCTTTTTAATGGAGGCCAGACAAGGCTCAGAGCAAAGCCCTAGAAATTTGAAATTCTTAAATATTTCTGTGACTTCCAGGAAATATAATGATGTAAGAGAAAATAAATGGAAAAAATCAAATTAAATCAACCTGAAGAGGTGTTGGGATTAGTACAACTGGACTGGCCAATGCCTTTCTTTGGTTCTTACTTAAAAAAAATATATCTATAAATGTATGTGATAGGGTATGCAGCCAGGGATTACACTTGTTTTTCTCTTCTTTAATAAGAAAAAGAGAATACAATGAACACACCACACAGTGTAAATCTCAGTAGAGCTGGGATATCGCCTTTTACCACTGTGTCCCCAGAATTTAAGAGTTGTTTGCTTTTAGACATTCAGAAGTGCTTACTAAATGACAAACAGTTGTCAGAAATTACTTCTGAATCATGGAAGGAAGTTTCTCTGGCTAGGTCAGGTTGAGACACTTAAGACTCACCAGGGAGTCTCTCTTAGAAAGGGATAGATGACCAACAGTTGGTCCCCATATCTGGTAAAGAAGGGCTGATGGATTATTCACAGTAGCCAAGATGTGGAAACAAATACATGTGCATTGACTGATGAAGGGATAAAGAAAATGTGAACACACAATGGAATACTATTCAGCCTTAAAAAAGGAAGGAGATCCTGGCATTTGCAACATGGTTGAACCTGGAGGACATTATGCTCAGTGAAATAAGCCAGTCACAGAAGGACAAATTTTGAATGATTCCATATAAAATAGTCATGCACAAAGCAGAATGTAGGATGGTGGTTGTCAGGGATTGGGGTGGCGGCGGGGGAGGGGATGGTGAGTTGCTATTCAGTAGGTATCTTGTTTTAGTTACGCAAGATGCGTAAGTTCTAGAGATCTGTTCAACACTGTGTCTATAGATAGCAATACTGTGTCATACATGCAAATTTTCTTAAGAGAGTAGATCTCATGTTAAGTGTTCTTACCACAAGAAGAAGGGCTAATGGAACTCTGTGAGTTTTGAGAGTTTGAGAGGAAGAACTCCTAACCTCTAGTATGGATTATAGGGAGGGGGGAAGGTGATGGTTCTGTGTCTGTAGGCACAGATATGAGGATCAGCCCTGCCCCAGGACTTTGGGCCTGTCAGTATCTGAGAAGGTGGCTGTGCATGTGAACTAAAAACACCCAGCACTAAAAACTTTGGCGGTCAAAGGTCAACTGTAGCAATCTGGGGAGAGGTCTGGATTGGGCAGCTGGAGAGCAACAGCTCTTTGGACTGGTTTAGAAGATATATTCAACAGTGACATTATGTGGCAGCAAGAAGCAATTGCAGTGTGGACAGCTCAGGCTTGAACATGGCCCTGCTACATCTGCAAACCTACTGATTCCATGCTCCATGTCCTCCCTTTAGGATTTGGATTTTTCTGACCACTTCAGAGAAGGAAAGGAGAGGGAAGCCAATTATCAAAATGTTGATAGGGGCGCCTGGGTGGCACAGCGGTTAAGCATCTGCCTTCGGCTCAGGGCGTGATCCCGGCGTTATGGGATCGAGCCCCACATCAGGCTCCTCCACTATGAGCCTGCTTCTTCCTCTCTCACTCCCCCTGCTTGTGTTCCCTCTCTCACTGGCTGTCTCTATCTCTGTCGAATAAATAAATAAAATCTTTAAAAAAAAAAATGTTGATAGCTGGCTTTCTGTCAATAAGAAAGGTAAGGACCGAGCAATTAAATAGGATAATGAAAGGTATTTGACCATATTTGTGCCAAGAGTTTGGGGAATGTATCATATTAATTGTAAATAAAATGAGGGGATTATTTAATGTTCTTGAGTAGATACCACCAATATTTATTGGGGTAAGAGTAAGACTCAGTCATTTACAGAAGAGTGCCAGCTGATAAATGAAGACAAAATAATACAATTAGAAAATCATTATTTAAGAGCTCCCCCAAAATTATAGATTCAGGAAAAGATTATCAATGAATACAAAGACCACTGGGTAAAATTTTGTTAGGGAATAGGTATTTACATGGTCTTAAAAGTGTTTTCTCTCAGAAAACACTTTATATATATATTTGTTGGACATCATTTTATTTTTATTTTTTATTTTTTAAAAATATTTTATTTATTAGAGCATGAATGGGGGGGATGGCAAAGGGAGAGGGAGAAGCAGACTTCCTGCTGAGCAGGGGGCCTGATGCAGGGCTTGGTCCCAGTACCCTGAGATCATGACCTGAGCTGAAGGCAGATGCTTAACCGACTGAGCCACCCAGGTGCCCTGGACATCGTTTTACTTAAGTGATCAAATGTAGCGTCATCAATAATGGGGCAAACTGACATTGTGTGCCTCCTAATATGAGGCAGTGGGAGGGAGGCATCATCACAGTTATAAATCAATCATGAGGAAAAAGATGAAGTTATAGTGGGAGCCCTTGTGCAAAACGATTGGCCTGGACTATTGAAAGTGTTGATGTTTTGGAAGAAAAAGAATGGCTAAAGAATTCCTTTAAAGAGACAAAAGAGTTATAAGAAACAAATGCATCATATGGATATTAATTGGATCCTGGATCAAAAATAGAAATCTCCTTGGGGCGCCTGGGTGGCACAGCAGTTAAGCGTCTGCCTTCGGCTCAGGGCGTGATCCCGGCGTTATGGGATCGAGCCCCACATCAGGCTCCTCCACTATGAGCCTGCTTCTTCCTCTCCCATTCCCCCTGCTTGTGTTCCCTCTCTCGCTGGCTGTCTCTATCTCTAATAAATAAATTAAAAAAAAATAGAAATCTCCAAAGGGCATTTTAGGGACATCGGGGGTTCAAATATGGGCTACATATTGATCGATATTAAGGAATCCATGTTAAATTCTTTCGTGTAACAATGGTTTTGTGGTTATGTAGGAGAATGCCTAGTTCTTAGGTGATATGTATCGATATATTGAGGGTAAATGTTATGATGTCTTCAGCTTGTTCTCAAATGGTTCAGCAGAAGTAAATTAGTGTATGCATGCATGTGCACATGTGTGTGCACCTGTGAGAGAGAGAAAGTAAGTATGGCAAAATGTTAATCTCTGGTAAGTCTAAGTGAAGGGTATATGGGTATTCAATATGACCGTCTTCAGTATTGCTATAGCTTTGAAATTTTCAGAGGAAGAGCGGGACAAAAGAACATCATAATTTGTTTCAGAATGAATAGCATTGACTGAACATCCATGATTTATTTTTTTTTAAGTACGGCAACTATCTCTTTTATTGATTGGAAGCTACCTGTTTCTATTAACCTTAGATACGTAGAAATCATAGCATAAAATACAGCTGTTAGGTCTCAAATCATTGCTCTTGGTTTTTTGTATATTTCTGATTGTCATTATTATTGAGACAGGTCCAAACTGAACATTTCTTCTGGTATTCAGTATTGTTTGTGGGCATTTGAGACTATCTTCATTTATACACTGGTACAGACTTAATCACTCAGTGTCCCTTTTTAATGTAATAATTTAAACACGACACAAATAGCGATTTAAGTAAACCTCTGTAAAAAAAAATAACATTAGTGCCTATCTACTATGTTTTCTTACCAGAACCTACTCTTATTCAACTGGCAATAGTATCTGAAGTTTTCTTGGGTAAACAAATTCTCTATAAATCATCAGTGTGGTTACTATGGGATGTGACTCTGTCCTAGTTCTGTGTATCACACTTACCCTGCCTAGGGTGATTGGTTCTAAAGTACACAGGGATCAAATCAGGCCAGTTAGTCAATGTATTGGAACTCTTTAGAAAGGGAAGGTATTGGGCGCCTGGGTGGCTCAGTTGTTAAGCGTCTGCCTTTGGCTCAAGTCATGATCCCAGGGTGCTGGGATTCAGCTCCTTCATCGGGCTCCCTACTCAGTGGGAAGCCTGCTTCTCCCTCTCCCACTCCCCCTGCTGGTGTTCCCTCTCTTGCTGTGTCTCTCTCTGTCCAATAAATAAATAAAATCTTAAAAAAAAAAAAAAGAAAAGAAAAGAAAGAAAAGAAAAGAAAAAAGAAAAGAAGAAAAGAAAAGAAAAGAAAAGAAAAGAAAAGAAAAGAAAAGAAAAGAAAGGGAAGGGAAGGTATCTCCCTCAGAGTTAATGCTGGTAGGATTTAAACTCAGAGCTGCTGGTTGCCACCTTTATTACTACATGCGTAGGGAGTGTGCATGACAGTGAATCCTATATAGAAGAAAGACAAACTGAGGGATGAAGGGAGGCAAATTCCTGATAGCATCTTCTGAGTCACTGGATCTAGCCATGCCTGAGCTTTTCAGTTACGTGAATTAATAAATAATAATACTATATCTTGATAAATTATTAATTTTTGTTCATTTTCATTTATCATGATTAATTCTTAATAAGTAAGAATTGTTCTTAAAACTGTTTGAGTTGTGATTTATGACTAAAGAAGTTTGACTAATACAATGGTATATAATAAGACTAGTACTTGAAATTTCAGAACTTTCTCATTGTAATCCAGTGTTCTTTCCAAACTCAATATTGGCTAAGACTGGGCTGCACTACTGAATAAAACTACCTCCTTATTTGTAAGTTAGTTGTAAGAACCAGTGCATTTGTGCTGTTCCATCCATTTGCATGCTTACTTCAGTTCCTGGACAATATATATTTTTAAAGACATGGAGAATGGTGTAAGAAGAGAAGAAATAAATAGAGCATTCTCAAGTGACTGGTTTGTTCAGATTATGTATGTATGTAGGACAAAATGCATTTTTGCTCAGAAATGAAAAGGGTTCTCTCTTTTATTGTCAAATCTGCTTTTATAAACTCATCTATTTCATATTTTTT
Organism: Ailuropoda melanoleuca; assembly: GCF_002007445.2. Taxonomy (NCBI): domain Eukaryota; kingdom Metazoa; phylum Chordata; class Mammalia; order Carnivora; family Ursidae; genus Ailuropoda; species Ailuropoda melanoleuca. The sequence continues at coordinate 73,910,601 of NC_048220.1, read as the reverse complement.
CTTCATATGTCTAACTTGAGCACTCTATTATCAAGTCTTTATTGGTAAACCCCTTCCCTATGATGGTACAGTTTGTACTCAGTTTTGGAGCACAAAAAATACTTGTTTCCTGTTTTGTACTTTTATAGTTTAGATGTATGATCGATATCTTTGTGCTTTGGTGTTTCAAAAATCTTAAGGCTATAAGGAGGAGTCACATTTATCATCAACAATGTATTCTCTAGAATGAATATACTCCCTTAGTTAAACCATGATGCAGGAAAAACACACCAAATATATCTGGTGGATTCTTGCCTTTAGGTGTGATTTAAAGGAAACTAAGACTAGCATAGTGGCCTGTGGAGGACATCACTTGTATTTTCTCTTTGGGATAATCAGTGTTAAGGGAACTGAAGGGAGAAGTTGCTGGTAGGTAAGTTCTGGCTGTGAAGACAATTTGCACCTGTGGTTTTTGTGATGTGGGTTTGAGGAAGTGGGGTCAATGACTTCGGGGCCTCTCACTCTATAGAGACCACATATTTGGGAAAATGGCTTTGTGTGCCTAATAATTGTTTTAAGGCTTAGCCACTCTCTGTAGGACTGTATTTCCTGGAGATGGTCCATAGAACACCTCGGTCCAAATCACCAGGGGTGCTTTTTAAAAATGCAGAGATCTGGGCCCCACCCAATGCAGTGAATCAGAAACTCTGGGAATGGGACCAAGAGTCAGCCCTCTTAAAATAAGTACCCACAGTTGATGCTTCTATTCACTGAAGTCTGAGAAGTATGCTAGAGGCAACATCAACTTTGACTTACATCAACTTTGAGCTACTAATAGATGACCGTCTGGGGAATAAGCCCGAAAACCAAGTCTATGGCTTCGTTTGTCATTTAGCTACTTAAATATTCAATTTATATAACATTTGAGTGAGAGTTTAAAGATGAATGGGAATTTTGAAAAACAATATGCTGATTTAATAAACTAAGAAGAAAGCTTAGAACAAAAGATTTTATGCATATGATAATTCAGGGCCAACTCAGTGAATGACAAAGCTTTTCTTTTATCTCCCCCAAATAATACTCTCTGGAAAATTTAATGCTAAAAAAAATCAAAGCCCAGCTGTTTCTCTTTGCCTTTTTAATAAGTCAATTATGCCTATTTTAATTATCCAACTTAAAACATTGAAAAATTAAGGCAGTCAGATCTTGTACTAATGATCAAACTACCCAGACCCCATTTTCTCCAGACATTTGTAAACCATAATTTATATGAAAATATAGCTATCCACTTGTAGTAAGTGGCAGAGTAGAACAGCCATTCTCAAAGACAGCAGTTTTTCAATGCTGGATGCACATTAGAATTACCTGGAGAAATTAAAAACACGATCTATACCAATATCCTCCTCTAAGTCAACTAAATCAGAATCTCCGGAAGGAGTGCTCATTTTCTTCTTAAATCCCCAGGTGATTCTACAGTGAAGCGAAGGATGGGATCCACTTCCTTCGGCGCTTCCCAGGCAGTGCAATCTCTAAGTGCCTCAGTGACTGAAGTTCAGCTAAGAACAATCATCAGTGGAGAGATTGCGTGAAGGCAATGCAGTTCATTCATTTCTAGTCTACCATCTTAAATTAAGCCAGGTTAGCATACTAGGACAGGATTGTAACACCCCAGCAGATTTTCTTTTTCCGAATCTTCTTTTTTATTATGCCATTTGCTTAGATCAGGCATAAAATGCCGCAGGCTATATTAAGGGACATATGTAAGAACAGGCCTGCAAAACGTATTTGTCTGCTGTATGGATATTGTTGGAGACTGTAATGACACATCTTGCCGCTGTCTTTCAGGAGGTACTTGGGAGCAGGTTTTTCTGGTCTTATAATTAGGAACTCTAAATGTTTAATGGACTCATGAATTATGTAACTAATCAAGTTTTATTTGATGAGCTGCTAGAAGGTTTAGAGCCAAATTCTCTCCCTGAGCAGGTGTCATAGGAATTAATTTTGTATTAATTTTTCCATTTTTATCTTTATTCTCCCTTTTTCTTTCTCACCTCCATATAATTTATCATTTTTATTTTTATTTTGCATCCATTAAGCCACTGTAAACTGTTTAGGAACAAGACTAGGTGTAGATAACATTTAAAAAAGTAGCTGGTTGGGGCGCCTGGGTAGCACAGTGGTTAAGCGTCTGCCTTCGGCTTAGGGCGTGATCCCGGCGTTATGGGATCGAGCCCCACATTGGGCTCTTCCGCTATGAGCCTGCTTCTTCCTCTCCCACTCCCCCTGCTTGTGTTCCCTCTCTCGCTGGCTGTCTCTATGTCTGTTGAATAAATAAATAAATAAATAAATAAATAAATAAATAAATAAATAAAAAAGTAGCTGGTGGAGCTAAGGATCAAATATTGCACCACAAAAGTGCAAGTCAACTAATTTCCTCAGTGTAAGCAAACTTGAACAGCATCAAAGCCAACCCATAAAACATGTATCTTGGGGTCCTAGACTAATTCCCATGTTGAAACAAAAATATGTAAGACACAGTGGACAGGCACATATACATCAGAAGCGTTGTCATTCTACATTTATATATTTATCGCTGATGTATCGAGAGGGGCATTAAGGAGGGGTCAAAATGTATTCCTCATTTGAGAAAGAAGCTCATAGGAATCAAAAAAAGGTGAAGTTTCTACCGGGGAGGATGCCCAAATTAAGCTTTAACAAGAAGGCGAATATATGGGAAGTGCAAATTTTTTCAATCAGATCATCTTTGGTGTCAATGATGAGGGGAAAAAAAAATCTGGTTAAGTTAGATTTTTAAAAATAACATAATTAGAAGACATTCTAATTAATGTACTTTTTTTTTTTTGCAAAACACTCTGCAGTGTTTTCATGATTAGTCAATTAATCTCTACTATGTCACTACTAAGATGGCTGAATTGCAAGTAGGCATTTTAAAGAAAGGGTTCTAGAGTCTGATTATTATACAAAGGGAAGTTGTCACGTTCTTACTAAATTGTATTGATGGATTATGATGGAAAAGATGTTATAAAGAAGATGAGTATTCCCATGAATTTGAGTGAAATTATTCTTTAAAAAGAAAACAATTAGTAGTAACCTACACTGAATGGACTTATTTGCATATGTAATTTGAGACACAGCTTTCCTCTTAGCTAGATCACCTTTTATTAAATTATTTACCTCCTGATTGATACACAGGCATAACCCCTCTTTGAATTTTAAAAGAGAGCCTGGTTTTACACATGTATGTAAAGTCTGATTGCTGGCTTTTAATTTATATCAGCTACATAACAAAATATGATCGTCATTTTAACACAGTACAACACATTTCTTTCTGTCGAAGACATTGAGTAGTTTTCACTATACGTGTGGTTTGTGTAATTATTACAAAAGTTGTATACAAAACCCTGCAAATATGCAAAAATTGCAAAATACACTCTGACAGCTAATGCTCTGAAAACACTTTATTACACAAATTACATTCAGATTCTGAAAATAGTGTTCTAACAGTGTAACCATCTAAAAATAAGACATCCCAAAAACACACCAACTGAAGGAGAAAATTAAAAAACGAATTTAAATAGAGACCTTTTTCTTTCCCTCGTTGCAATATAATGTTAGTGATTTTAAAAAAATAGAAGGAGATTTAGCAGCGTTGCCCTCATGTAGCACAAAGTTTCTCTTTACTGCCACAGGCTGAGAATGCTGAACAGGAAAGGCACCAAAGACAGACATCGGCAATGGAAGTGCTATTGGGAAAATACTGTGTTCAAGCAGAGAAGGGGGTTATTTACATCTACAGAAAAGTCTCGAAAATGCAAATGAGCAAACCTTCCATCATTAAATTAGTAGCGTGATGGAAGAGGAGGACCGTTTCTCTAGGCTATGTTCATATAAAGACAATGGCACTGTTATGAACTTTTAGGAAACTCCTCAACTAGAAACAGAAGCCAGCTAAATCAAAACAAAGGAAATAAAACGTGTACAGTCCCACATAGACTAGTACAGTTTACAATTAAATACGCAAAACTCTAAACGTGCTAAGGGGAAAGGAATCTGGCATTCTCGGAAAAATCTCCACAACCTACATTGAAGGCGGGTTTTCAGGAGGAAGGAAGCGAGGGTGCAGGCAGAGGCGCCGAGTACTCGTCTTCGGACTCGCTTCCATCATCCTCGTCTTTCTCTTGGTCACTCCCCTCGGTGCTAAGGCGGTCAAACCCTTTGCGGCTGTAGCCCTTCCGGCTCGCAAAGAAATTTCCGAGGTTTAAGCCTCCGCTGGCCTTTCCTGAAGAAAGCACACAATGACAGGGCACTGAGGTAAAGTTTGCACAAACGATTCTCCGTCTCCTGGTAAACTCTTACATGGTAAACACATTGGAAGTTGTAATGCGGAAGGGTAGATACTAGCAACAAACAAAACAGAACACGTGACAGATACTTATCCTACAGACTCAGAAAGACATTACTCCACACATTGATTAAAATAAATAAGAAAGGGGCGCCTGGGTGGTTCAGTCGGTTAAGCGTCTGCCTTCGGTTTGGGTCATGATCCCGGGGTTCCTGGGATCAAGCCCTGCATGGGGCTCTCTGCTTCTCCCTCCCTCTCCCTTTGTGCTCTCTCTCTCAAATAAATACACAAAATCTTTAAAAAAATAAAATACATAAGAAAAAAGTTCCCCAGGATTGTCCATGTGTTTCTGTAGGATTACTTCAGATTCATTTCTCAGCTCCTGCTTTTTCTGGGCTCTCTGGAACTGGCATCGCTCAAGGAGCTCTTCACTTCCATGACTCTATGAAAAGGTCATCTTCACTATGATAAGCACTGACAGGCCGACAGGAGTGACAGAAAATTTACTGAAGACAAATGAAGGCAGATAAAAGGCAGGGGGAGAGAATTAGATGATATAGAAAGGCAAAGCAGAAAAAAACTGAAACTGGGAAATCTGCCGCCAGAGCCACACACTTTGGTTTTAGTTGATGGCTTGTATTCTGCACTTCACGTTGCTGTGCTGCACACAAGGAGTTTAATTTTCCGAGAGAAAATAAAAAATAGCTCCTTGCTCTATAAAGGACATGAGCTTGTTGACTTTGAGCCAAATGTGAAGGATTCTGAAAGGTCACAGGCATACCTCTAAGTCTTCCGAGCACTCTTCCTGAACTTGACTCAAGTTTGTGTTCAGAATCTGCTAGAAAAAGACGGCACATTTCAAAATGAGTCCCAATCACCCTCCTCAACCATGGGTTCAACTTGCAATACAAAATCAGGAATTCATAAACCAATAAAAACAAGGCCTGGCTCTCGTCTGTGTGCAGTTCTAAGGGGGGGAAAAGGCAATATATTCTTGTGATGTATCTAAGGGCCAGAGCTGCGTTTGACTCCTGCTTGTGTCTCTTATAGGCTGTGCAATCTCAATAAATTGCTTCTCAGAGCCTCGGTTTTCTCCGCAAAGAACAGAGGGATCAATGACAATCCCCACATATCTGCAAGGTTCAGAACAGTCGTTATTTTGATTAGGACAAAATTAAATTACCAAGAATTTGTAATAATTTGGAAGCTCTGGTTATTATAATTTAGGAGTTTTTGTCTTACACTTTAGTCTTTCTATGAAGAACAGAACACTGTTCTGCTTGAGAAAGCTTTGGGTCCACGTAGATCATTTCTTGTTTGTATAAGACTTCACTGAAGGCAAGGACCTACAACACTGCGTATTTTCAGTCATAAAGGTGAAATGGCACTGCCCAGCTCCATGAAGGATGGACTTTCTTTTTTTATGGGGAGGCAGGACTCCCAGTGGACTCTCTTTCTCCCTTTGCTATGTCTCTGCACTTCTTGTCCTGGCTTCCCTTCAGGGCAACTCCCTTCGGGGCTATGGTCACGGGAGTAAGGCTTGGGGTTCTCCTATGAAGTTTCTAGCCAGGAGTGGAGGCAGCATCATGAAAAAAGCTAGCAGGCAGACGACAGAGGACACATAGAAGAGTGGGTGTGGGGAGAAATAGGCAGGAAAGGAAGAATCTGCTAAGACTGTCAGAAGGCCAACAAATCAGGCTGTAAATTCAATAAGGATGCAGGACAGCCCTTACTGGGCTTTGCATCCCCCGTGCCTCGCATGGTGTCCGCTGTGCAGATGACACACAGTAAGTATGTGCTGAATCAATATGGAAGGTCTTTGATGAGGGTTACTGAAAATTCTCATGGACTGGACAAAATCTATCCTGCACAAATACTGAAAAAGGGTGAGAGGTGACCTACTTTTAAAGTAAATGTATTAGATGGAACCATATGAAACTGCAATTTTTCTAAATAAAACATGATTGAGTAATGGTGATTTCATCTGGTGCGACCTAGGTCTCTGCCTTCCCCGCACCCTCCCGTGCGCTCGGTATTCTGTAAGAGTGCTACGTCCCACGTGCTTTAACAGCAAACCGGGGAGACCAAACCTCCCTGATTCCCCAGCCACTCCTTCCAGTGCCGGTGGACTGCCGACAGGCCTGCTGCCTGCCCCCGGCCCCGTGTGTTCCTGATGTATTTGTCACTGCGCTTACCACCCTCTCTTGTTACCTTTATATGTCATCTCGTTTACTACGTGTCATCTTTTCTGTGAGCTCCACTTGTTTATTCAGTCATTTTTCCAACAACTATTTATCAAACCCCTAGTGCCGGGAACTGTTATTGTGCTGAGGACGCATCAGTAAACAAGCAAACATGTAAGAGTCTTGCTGTTGGCAGCTTCCATCTAACTCCATGAAGACAGTGGCTGTGTTAATCTTTGCCCCTGCTCACCGCAACAGGGCTCAAAAGTTCTTTTTTGAAGAATTAACTGTATTTTTTTGCAGAGCTTTATTGATTGCAGATGAAAAGCAAACCAGTCCTAGAAAAATTCCCTTTCACAACTTATTAAATGGAATCCTCTGTTTTTTTCTTTCTGTGTCCTTTTCTGTGTCAGGGCTTTGCCATGGGCACTGAATCCCTGCCACGGTTGCCTTGGCCTGAAATAGAATCAGATGCTATTTCTTAATCAAATGCTGCCTCCCACCCTGGCCCATGGATTCCTTCCCGGACATAGCTGTAGAGTCTTGCCTGAGGACCTGGGGACCCAGCCAAGGGACTGCTCCTGAGAGGTGGGAATTGAGGGTTGGATTATTTCTTTGTCTATTTGAATGTCTTGGAAAGAATTCAGCTCCTGGGTCCTATACAATGATGATGATTTAATAAAATACCGTCTCCAGTACTGGACCCTGCCTTTTTGGTAAAGGAAGGCTGATGGCCTAAGTCGTGACTATTTAAAAACTACCAAAGGATCTATTAGAGAAATAGCTGGTTTCCTGAGAAAGTTGAGGTTTAAGACAAGTATCCTCTATGACTTCTCAGGACTTTTAAAACTTTTTTTACCAATGACTATTCCTCAGAGTCTTTGCTGGCATTAACTGAGCACTAACTATGTGACAGGTACTGTGATAAATGTTTTGTTTATTATTTCATTTAATCCTCACACAACCTCGTGACTATTTTATCCCCACTTTATAGATGAGGAAACTGTGGCTTGGGGAGATTAAGTAACTTGCCCAAGGTCATGTAGCTAGGAGCTAAAGCCAGACTGGGGGCGGGGGGCGGGATGTAACTTCCAAATAACTGACCCAGGTATTTTGAAGAGTGGGCCTGTTTCTAACATCAAACATCTCCTCTTTCCTGACCCTAATTTAGACAGACTGCTACTTATCTACAGTTTCATATGGAGACATTAACTGGGCTTACATCAATTGCTAAAAGACAGTATTAAAGGTTATATTTTAATCTAACTACCCCAATTTCTGAGGCTTCAGATATTGTTCTACTGTGATACTAACTATAGACAATATATGGAACATACATAATAACACCAAAAAAGGCAGAGAGCACTTAAAAAAAAAAAACACTGAAAAAAATCATGACAAAACGTTGAGGATAATCAGGCCAAACACTTTCAAAGGTAGGTTCCAGTTCAAGGGGCTCGTTTTACTTGCCTCCAAAGGCCTTTGATTTTTTCCACCGAATATATAAGGCAATGGCCAGCAGGACAACCACCGGAATAACCAGGAGGGTTGTAATGAGAACAATGGGCACTCCCAAGCCCGGCTCTTTGATCAGTTTCTGTTTCTCTTGCATCTTCTGCAACTCTGTGGAGGCGGGTTTGTTCTCCATTTTGGTTTCAACAACTGCCTCGGATTCTTCAGGGAAAGAAGAGTTCACAATATTCAACTGACTCGAAGATCCCCAAACCCTCCCGCCCACCCCTACCCAGGCAAATCAACAACTGCTCGTAAAGAACTTGTTGAGGTCAGTGCATGTGGGGTTCACATTTCAATATCTGAAGCTACCAAGCTACCAAGCTACGATAACTGTTGTGATTAGTACTTTCCACCCAGTGGTTTTGTACCTTTAAATTGGTTTTCTTTGATTCTGCCCTTTACTCCCTCTTGAGCTATAATTCCATAAAAAAGATATCCTCCTTTTGCATTTTTTTCAAAGTTAAAATGAACAGGCAGCATAGTGCAGGGCAAAGAACTGGTGTGCATACTGGAGTCAAATGAATCGGGGCTGAAGTCCCAGTTCTCCTACAGAACTAGCTGTGTAACTTTGGGCAAGTTACTTAAACGGTCTGGGCCTTAGTAACCTCATCTGTAGAACGGTGATGGTAAAAAAGACACCTCCTTCAAAAACTGCTGAGTGTGTTTATCATAGAGAAGGTGTGTAATGAGTACATTTCCTTGAATCTTTAGTTTTTGAATCTTGTTACTGTGTTACTGTTCAATGAGTTATTGGTACCTCACAGGCATCGTTGCACACATTAATTCTAGGATTACAAACTGGAAACAGAACCTCTTCAGGTTCTTTTATACAGTTCCCAGCAAGCCATGAGGGTACACAGAGGCACTGTATATCATATTGTTGTTGATGAAAATACCTTATAGAACAATTCTCTGATATTGACCAGTATTGGGCAGATATTAGGCTTTTTGGGAACTGACACAATGAAACCATATAAGCTGCTTCACGGATTTTTGTAACTACTGACTTGAAAATGAGATGGAGCCTTGTGACGTTCTTGCCCTCCAGAAGCACATACGTGTACTCGTACAAAAACCCTAGTGTGCAAAGGCTAGGAGTTACAACCACATATTTGCCAAAAGGCTTACCGGGTTTCTGGGACTTCAGTTTTTTGGTGCGCCCTTCTACCTTATGATACAGAGTGTATCACGTGGCCTCAGGGAAATTTTGACCAAATGGCAGAAATAGGTGGTTTAACACTATCAGGAAAATCTTTGGTTAATGTTTAATAGGTATAGGCACAGCTTAGTAGCTTGCTGGACATTTCCCCAAGGAAGCATTTCTCACAATAAACACAATTTGTGATGCACACAACTGGCAGGTCCCAGTTTTTTGCTTCCATGTTCCGAGCCAGCTTCCTTCGATTCTATCTCCAGAGCACTGGCAATATTCTGTTTTAGGCAATATTCTCATTTAATCATCACACCAAGCCTATGAGTAGGCACTCTCACCACTTTACAGATGGCCGCATAGTCCGCATTTCCTTCCCTGTACTATGGCTAAGGCGAGACCATAATTTCTCCTCTTTGTCCAGTGGAGTGGCTCTTGAAACTCCAGCAGGAAAGAAGGAAAGGAATTGGCTCGTACATTTAGATGTTTCAAATTCAGCCTGTCTAGATCTGTTTTCAAGAGGAGCATAAGTATGATTCTCACTCTCCCTGCCCACTAACTGTTGTGTCTTTTTCTTCGTGTCTGTGGAAGAGATATGCAAATTGTTCTGTTTTATTTAAGTTCTTTCTATATTTTTATAGGAAAATAACAATAAATAGAGGATAGGATTCAAAAATATACCAAAGAGGTAGATTGGTAATCAAGAACTTGTTGCCTGGAAAGGATTTGTTTCTATATGAAGGTGACTATAACTGGAGTAATTGCATAGCATTTTCTGTCATTAGTGGTTTACCTACACCAAAGACAATGGCTGTACCAGCTCATCTCCAGTTTCCTTTATAAGGCAGAGCTAGGATTGGGCTCCAGTAAAAGGAAACAAGAACTGGGAAGTAGGTGACAGACTAACGGAATCAGTTTAGCATTCGCAGAGAGTGTGCTGAAAATGAGGTAACGAACTTGCTCAGGTACACACTCTGCACTTTAGGAATTCTTGATTTCCACACTCCTTCTGGTTCTCTGAGTGTCATCTACTAAAAATACTTGAACATTCTCACTTTTGGAACCCACTGAAGTATGCTTAGATTTTTAAAAGACACTCTACATTTTAAAGAAAGAGGGTAAAAATTTAAATTTCCCATCTAAAAAAAAGAAAGCAATATTGTTCTTTCTCAGGAACCTTTAAAAGTGGAGTAAAAAGTCTGAAAAATAGTTATGATTTAAGATCCTAGGAATTTCATTCAAAGCATTAATAATTCAAAATTCTTCCACTTTTTATTCTAAATTCCTTAATTAAAAATTCTTTAATTAAAAATTAAATTCTTTAATTTGTAGCATCCCTGATGAAGGGACAGTGAAGACGCTCTACCACTGGCTAGAACCTGGGGCTTCTGGAAGGTACAGGGTGCCTCATATGACATTTTCTATCACATAAGATGCCAGATGTATTCCATTGAAAACAGAAATGTCTTCAAACAAGCTCTTCTGGCATCCTTGTAGATACTTGGAAATAAATACAATTTTGAAAAGCTGATGTATAGGACGTTTTTTCCCTTCTTTAAGCACTGAGTTTAGAAAGGGAAGCTAGGTGCATTCTTGTGTGAGCTCACACATAGAAGCATGTGCGTGTTTCTTTCTGAAAGAAGGGGAGAAGGGGAGAAGTCCAGAGGCGGATTGAATTGGAATAAGTCAGACAGTAAAGGAGAGACATTCTTAATACAGGAGCTCAGCAATTAATACCCAGTTCATTACAGAGAGAACTGAAGGCTGAAGGTTTCAGATGGCGTACTAGCAAGGAACAAGAAAAGTGCATATAGCACCAATGAGATTAGTTTCTTCCTCCCTCCCTCCTTTCCCTCCTTCCTTCCTTCTTTTCTCCTTCCCTTCTTTTCCTTCCTTCCCTCCCTCCCTCCCTCTTTCCATCCTTCCTTGCTTCCTTCCTTCTTTTTTTTCTTTAATGCAATGTGCTTCCCTTATAATGTGTTGTTCTGTATAAGGCCTAAGATACTAACTGCACTAGATAGTTTCTTTTTATTTTATTGAGACTGATTCATCATCATCATCTTTTATTTTGGGGAGGGAGGAGTGAAGGCTATGATTTTGGTAGGACATTGGCATACCTGTTTTTTCCCTAGCAACTTTATTTGAAAACCCCTTTCCTAAGTTTCTGATCATCACAGGTTCTCTTATCCCTGCAACTCCCTGTGAACACAACACTGGTTCCAAAACACCGTTAGTATTCAGCAGCTATGTGACCGTTCAGAGTGGGGGCAAGTGTCATCAGAGGTTATATGAAGTTGGAAATTTATAAGGCTGCTAAATCTGGGATGTCTCTCCCTCTCTTTTGTAAGAAGTGGTTTAAATTAAGCTTCCAGATTTTGATAAAAGACAAGTTTTTGGAGACTCAGGATGATTTACATTCCCTTCTGTAATAAGAAAATAATCTTAAAAAAAGAAAGATTTAACGAGAGTCATATGGGCTCAAAGAGGACTAGAACAAAGTTCATTTGCATCTTATCAAAAAAGGACCGTCATGACAAGATATTTCAGTAACATCTACTATTCTGCGTTCTGTGTTCTGCCACAAGCCTGGGAGGTTTTCTGACCAAATGCAGTCAGTGATGTGCACTGAGGAAAGAGGAAATGGCCTGGGGAGAGCCTTGTTCATCCTTCACTGGCCAGGCAAGAAGAGATCAGTGTGGTTGAGCTGTTCTCAACAAGTCAAGCAGTATAATGTCAGATTTCTTTGGTGGGATTTATTTAAACAGAAATGATTTGAGGCCACTTTGAAATCCCAGAGATTTCAGAGTAAACGTCAACCATCCCCAACCTGTAGCTCTTGGCAGAATTTATGGGAAGTGAATTGGTGGTATTCATCTCTCCTCAGCAGCATACGAACAGCAGCGTACCATTGGCGAAGAGCACAGGCTTCAGTGCCAAACACACTGCGGTTTAAAGCTGGCTCTGCCACTTCCTATCTTAGCAGTAATTCTAATCTTCAATTTCCTCATATGTAAAATGGGGATAATAGCAATTATCACGTGGTTGGTGTAAGGAATTAACTTAGTATTTTTGTACAGCTCACTGTTTGTGCTCCACAGTGATAGCTATTACTACGAACAATAGCTTTATTCTAGAGCAAACAACTCACCAATAATTCTCTATGTAACAATCACAGGAAAATAAAGGATCAGGAACCTTTTGATATGGGTGTGGTATGAATGCCACTCAGTAGAGTCACATGGGTTGAATCTCTACAAATGCCAAACAATTGCTATTTATTTATTTCATAATATTATCTTACCCCTTTCAACCTTAAGCCGGCTATATTCTCTTATCTGCCTACGTAAAATCCCTAAACTCCCTCTTGGTTCTTGCTTCTCTGCATCTCTTTCCACCTGCTTTCACGAGAAAGGAGAACACGGAAGCCTACGGTTAGGTCTGAATATCGAGGTGAATCGTTTGTAAAGAAACGAATAATGGAACCACTTTGCTACTGAAACATTAAGAGCACCTTTAGTGAGTTCTTAATTTCCCGTGACCATGTCAAAACCCTGCAGACACTAGAACATGTACAAATATAAACTGATCCTAGGAAAGGGAGAAAACTAATTCGGCTGGGATTCCTACTAAAACCAGTGGTTGCTTACCAGGAGCTAAATTCCCTTTCCCATTCCCGATAGTATATACTAAAGCTATACTTATCCGTATATATGCATATGTATGTATGTGTGCGCACACACACACACACACACACACACACACACACATGCTCCTTACAGGTTATAAGTCTCCTGAAGTCAGGCACAGTTTCATTTCCCTTAAACCCGTTCTAGTGCCTTATATTTAGACGGCCCTCAGTAAATGTTGGGGCAAATGGTGCTAAGATTGGAGCTTAGGGAGCCGCTCATCTTTTCAGGCCCCTATCACAGTGTCTTACTCACTTAGACTAGAGCCCATTAAGGAAGGCCTTTTCCAGTATACTGGATGGTATTTTTCCGCTTGCCTGAGGTTAACATACTTCTAAAAGTGACTGCTGACTTTTTTTCTCCCTGAATGTCTCTGGCCCCCTTGTTACAGAATCACTTTCGATCACCTGAAATCAGTGAATCTGAGCCCATTATTACCCCTCCAGTTAACCAGAGAAAACAGTGGCAACATGCAGGTTTAAGGGCTCAGTACATAGTGGAAGTTATGGATAATTTACCAGATTATATATTTTTAGTCTGATCATTTTTTAAGTGCAATCAAGAGCCATAAAAGAATTCAGCACAAATAGCTTGGGTTTCAGAGTCATAAGAGACCAACCTTTGGTTTCCTGGACCTCAATGCCGGCCTTTTTAACTGATCGATGTTCCATTTCTATAAGCAAAGGAAAAAGAAAATCAGAATCTCCCAAAAAAGCTTGAAAACTTAAATTTTGACATTAATTTTACCCAGTGGAAAATATTTCCTTAATTCATCAAATGCATTATTATATTACAAAGGAGTTTAAGACAAACCACTAATTAGGTGCCAGGCGCATGAATCCTGGATAAAATCTCCTAGTGAAAGCTGAAATACTTCTAAACTCTTCATACTTAAAATGAGACTTTCCTTGTGGAGTTCCTAATATTGTATTATTTCTGAAATATCAAGTGGTTCTGTTTTCAGGTGGACATCTAGACCGATTACTAATTCTGCCATGTTTTTTTTTTTTTTTAAAGATTTTTATTTATTTGACAGAGATAGAGACAGTGAGAGAGGGAACACAAGCAGGGGCAGTGGGAGAGGAAGAAGCAGGTTCCCAGCAGAGGAGCCTGATGTGGGGCTCCGATCCCATAACGCCAGGATCACGCCCTGAGCCGAAGGCAGACGCTTAACCGCTGTGCCACCCAGGCGCCCCATAATTCTGCCATGTTTGATCACCAGTCTTCTAGCTCACATAAATAGTCAAAAATTTGACTAGCTAAATACTAGAATGCAAGGACATGAGACACTTGTGTAGCCTCCGATGGCTGTCTTAACTGTTCCAGAAGTACTAGTTTTGAGATTTATTAGTCTGGTGCATTCTGGACTCCACAGAGGGTTCCTCTCTTTCAAAGCTGAACGCTAAACTGCAGGTTCTCAACTTGGGAAGTCTTTCCAAAATACACATAGTATCACCCCCTTCTTTCTACAGATCTCCAGTGAGGTCTGGCCATGTGTGTTAACGAAGCCCTCCCCAGGGGACTTGGATATGCATCTCTGTTGAGTGCAGGCCAGGAGGGTGGTATCAAGAGCCTTAGACCAAAATCTTAATGAGTTTAAGTATCATATTGCTATCTACAAAGTGAAGGTGTGGTCTAGATTTCTGAGGTCTTTTCTAGCTTGAGAGGTATTTATTCATTTTTTAATTCTGAAAAGCCTGGGCTTAGTCTTGGAATTGGGAATTACCCATCTCTCTTTGCCTTCCTGTTTGCCTATTACCCTCTTTGAGGAGGTAGGTCGTGGGAGGCTACACTTGCAAGGGGAATGGGAAGCTATTGCTGGAGTAGAACAGGCCACGCGCACCTCTGTGCACTTAACCTGAACTGAGTCCTTATTACAAAATGGCAAAAGCTACTCAAAGGACAATTCTGAAGATTGCAGTTACCAAATTTACTTGGGCTCCAAGATCTGTATTGTATCTGATTAAAGTTTTTGGACTCCTGATTTTACTTTTCTGTGTTATAACTTACATTTTTTCTTCACTGTAATTTTTACTTTTCCTTATTATAATTAGCATTTATCTCCATCAATTCCAAATATCCGTATTATTTCTCTAAGATTGCCTGTTGCAGCTCCTGATACCTCAAATTTACCATTCCTTTCCTTTACTCCATCTTCTCCTATGGTTTGGACCCTGCCATATTTTAAAAGCATCTCTGGACTTTGGGTTTTGTGGCCTGTTAAGCATTTATTACGGTGGAATCTAGAAAGCTTATGTTTCTTAGTATGATATCAGAGGTTAGGTTAGTATACTTCTCAAGAATTAGAAAGAATGTCCAAATTGCAATTAGAAAATTTCCAAACTAGCTGGCTTGGTCCCAACAGAGAAGCTCTTCTGTCCCCAGACATATTTTTGAATTACATGAAATAACAGTTTGGTGTTTTGAACAAGCTGCAGTCTAAAGGGAAAACGCAGAGTGCTTCCTGCTTGGGGTAATGCGTGTCTGACACCGAGGCTGGCACTCCTCGATGCTCAGCAGCTACTGAGAGCTGAAGAGCCACAGGGGAAGTGATACCAGCGTGGAAGCCAGTCAGCCCCTCTGCTTTGCCAAAGCCATCATCGCCCTCTGGAACTAAGCTGGAATTAACACTGGCTTTCAATGTAACAGACATTACTCCAGGCGTCAAGAATTTCCTGTGGAGTATCTGTGGAAACAAGGGGATAACCGCCAGGGAAAAAAAAAAAAAAAAAAGCTGTTTCTCTCTACTTTTTAAAAATTAATTTAATCCCTGAAATGAAACCGAACAGGTCTTTTAACAACTGCCAATTATATTTTGATTTCCCACTCCTATCAGTAAAAAGAGAAGGAAATGCAAATATTGTTTTCACATGCTTTTAGGCAATAAAGCTGAGGGAAGATACGGACAGGAATATGTCAACACCATACTTTCAGTCAAGGTGAACTTCCAGACGGTGTTGGTGTGAGCATCTCCAACGTACACGGTCCCGTCTCCAGACGCAGCAATATCGTGAGGCATGTCAAAGTGCTGCCGAAAAAAGAAGCACACACGAGGGGGGTGAGCCTTTCCTTGAATTCTTCAGGAAAAGGCAGGAAAACAAAGCAAAACCCACAACAAAACGATAAGCCTATTAATCAATCAAACTAGAATTCCACCCGAGCAGCTCTAGGCCAGAGGAGGCATGCACTCACTCACGGGGCACCTGCTCTACGACACATGATGTATCCACTGGAAAATGTGCAGGGACCCTCACCACTGACGGTCAAGTCTTTTAAAAGTGAACATTTAGAAGATTATTGTTTTACAGTTTTGTTTACTCGGTGTTCCATTATCTACCTATTTATTTATATTTTTGCCTTCCTGTTTCTTTTTTCTTTTAATCACTATCACATTTGCCTGTTTTAATCTACACAAGTAAAAAAAAAAGACCGAGTATTAATTTTTGTTATTATTCCCATCAAGCTATCATATGCCTCCTGAAAAACTATTTATATGTTTCTGATAAGAAGAGTCATTTCAAAGATTCAGGGCATTCAGACTATTTCTGAAGCACATATCAGGAGACATGCAGCAGCAAGGGGATTGTTTTCTCTGAAGCCAGTGCTTGCAATATTTTCAGTCAGCAAAGGAAACAAATTGAGTGTTATCTCCAAGTATGTCCTGAGCTTGCTTGCTTTTTTTTTTTTTTACCTACTTTAGATATTCAGTGTTTCAATGTCTTTCTTCCTGACCTATTTCCATTTCAAATCACTGCCATCTCAGTCATAAGGACACAAGAGATAGGGGAGCACTTTCTGTGGGGGAGCACTCTGTGTCTTTCTCGAGGCCACCAAACGAGTTCCTGGAAGAGCAGCCTTAAAATGTTGTGCTGCTGCCATTTCTGTCTGGCGACTGAAGGTTTCAAAGGTGCCACGTGGCCACCAGTTGGCAGGACACTCTTGAAGCTAATAGGCCTGTCTGAATATACGGATCTCAAAAATATGACCAGTGCGTATGAACAGGAGCACATCCCGACTCTGGTCTTATCAGGTGGCATCTGCCCACTTCGATCTGCTGAGTACAATGGGCACCAATGAGCCTAACGACAGTTCTTAGCTCACTTGAGGCGGGGCAGAATACACGCCGTGGAGATACTGTTATACTTTGAAAGTCATCAACAGTTTATCACGTTGAAAAGAAAAATGAGACAGCCATGCCAACGAGGCTCATCCCTTTGTACTATCAAATGAGCTGTGACAAATGTGCATGAGAAGAACAGAAAGCCAGAAATCAAAATGTTGCCTTGTTGATCTCACAAGCCAGTCATTAAATGCTCATCTTTATTTTGGGTTCAGCTAATATGTGGCAACAGGCTTGCAAATTACAGGCAGTTCCTCTTCTGTACCAAAATATGTTCTTAGGAACCGCTTTGCAAAACATATGGTTGTAAAGTGCTCCATATTTTCTGATAGGAAAAATAATATAACAGAACAAAGGTGAGGGGAAAATGTGTGAACTATTCACTGGCTAAATGTGTGAACTATTTTGCTTTAAATAAATCACAATATGTCATCAATTCAAGGCTACAATAGCAATAAACCTCTATCTGTGGTTCTCAAATGGATCCCGGGAGCCAAGGGTTCTGTTGGAAATACTCTGTGGCCACTAGGGGGCTCAGGAGAAGGATAGCGGATAGGACTTTGGGACCTCGTTCCTACTACAATCAGAAGCATTCAACTGTAATCTTTTTAATGAACTGCTCTACTCCTTTGTGTCATTTGAAACAGAAAATCACCTTGTAAGCTTTAGGATTAAGCGTGAGGATCTCAGAGTTGAGTGAATTTAAAGATCTTCCAATCCAGGCTTTGTGAACTCTACGGAGGTTTCTTCTCTCTCCTGTGGAGGTACCCCTCCCTAACAAAGTCAAACTGACGAGAGAAAGAGTGACAGCATCCTCCTGGGGCATCTGGTGACACAGCCCAGGGCAATCCGCTCTCAAAATCTTATATTTTGTCTTAAAAATTCATAAGGGATTTGTGTTCTCAGTATCATAATTTTGTTTGTTTTAACACCAAATAACGTTTAAACTTAACATTAAGTCAAATAGTTCTCCAAGACGTTGCACCAAGTTATGTTGTAGTTCAGTGTGTCCCTTGATATACCAGTGTGCGCCTCAGGGGATTAAAAGGTTAAACACATTTTAGGGTCTAAAGACTTGCATATGAGATCCAGGTGTGCTGCTTAACTCTTGGATAAATAATTTCACTTATGTGACACTTTGAGCTCGAATACTGTCAAACCTTTTAAATTTTAATCTCCATTGTTAAGGCTGGAGAAACAACATAAATCTGGGCTTACTGTTTTTTTCTTTTCTTTTTGGTATGGAGTGGCAGGGATCGTTCCCTTCCATACGAGCGGCCTTGCAAAAGAAAGAAGACCAAAAAAATAAAAGTAAAATAAAATAAAAAAAATCATAATAAATGCCAGCCTGAAGGATGTGTATACAAGCAGATGTTAGGAACCACAGTCTTTCTTGTGATTCTGGGGAGAAGAAAGTGGGAGGTAACTATGTATCTTTTGCCCTCATACCTTTTTGATACCATTTGAGAGAACCATCCTCTTTATTTTCCCTCAGCCTCCCTGCATAGACATAATAATGGAGCTCATACGTTCAGGCACAAACTTTTCTGAAGAATGTAACAGAGGAGGGAGAACCGAAGTACACAAGGAGGTAAGTGGTAGACAGGCACACACAGAGGTGCAGACACATCATGTAAAACTTGACTTTTGATCTGAAGGAAGAATCTCTTCTTACATAGGAGTCAATACACCACATGATTTCCTTCACCCCAATTTAATCTTTGTGATGATAATGTAACTAAATGGCAATTCTGAGAGATTCATAAACTGATTTTCGTTTACTGAGTCAACACAGAATAAATTTCTATATTTTGGTGTAATAACAAGTCTTGTTTATTGAAAGGAAAAGCAAATTTCACCTTAGAGTTAGGCTCTCTTTTTTAAGTTTGCTGTACTGACTTACATATTGTGATTTATTCATTGTTGGATGTCTGGTGAATGCTAATGTTTAGGCATAAGGCTTTCTGAGGTTTTCATTCATGGCTGTTCATTACAGAATAGGAGAATAAGGTTTTTATGAGAATAAGGCTCATTTAGAATTTAGCTTCTTATGTAGCACACAGTTTTGCTTTCTCGATGCATATTTGAATTAAAAGTTAATGTCCCGGTTGACACAGTATATTATCATTAAAAGAAAAATCAAGGCAAACACCACACTAATACAAATCGAAGACATGAAAGAAATTTAAGTCTCTCACTGTATCAATAGATGTGAGGAAGTTAACTCAAAGGGGCAAAACAATAAAGATCAGATAATCAGTAAGGATCTGAAATACTACTGAAGTCAAATATATATTATCAATGTAATGAATTTCTTTCTGAAGGGCTACTGTCGTTAGATATTTTATTCCTCCCTGCTTTTCAGGTGAAATAGCATGAAAAGTCCTATTTGTTGTGTATGAATAGAAAATTACAAAAAAAAAAGGGAATTTGTATTGCAGTCTTTAGTTCAGATTCAGCTTGGTTCAGTTCAGATCCTGTGGCTGTTGCTAAAACTCCCTTTGAGGGAGAGGCTGGGCAGGTTCTGTCCTGCTCTGTTCACCGTCATATCCTTAGCATCGGCACATATCCTGACACGGAACAGATACTTAATAATATCTCTAGAATGAACTTTGATCAATCCCAGCATAGCTGTCAGTATTCTACTGGACAAATTTCTCAAATATTGAGGCATTTAAAACAAATTTTTTTAATCTAGCAAATTTGGTATTTTAAAGAAGACCATCAAAGTTATGAGTATGGAGACAGAGTTTGTCCAGTGCTTCATGATAGCTGTGCTTTGATCCAAGGAAAGCCAATACATCTTTACAGGTTTCGAAACACAACTCTGATTTGCAGCACTGTAGCAGGCTGGATTTTCTAAACCAGCCATAGGTGCATGCAGCCAGCGTATGTGAATGTGCGGATCATTCTGGCAGTCACACTGCGGAGAAAGTACACCGAAGAGACGGACGGGCGATGGGCATTGTGAACCAGTCCGGCTGCCTGTAAAAAGCACTATTAGAATAAACAGTGGTAAACCATTTGTGAAGTCAAAACTAGCCTTTAGTCTCTGTCCTAAACCAAGCTTTTAGGACTTGAATAAATTCCAGGAAGCGCTATTTTCAAGTCTTGTTGCTCAATGCAGTAACAGCATACAAAAAACAAGATTTCTGTTGCATCCCAGAGAACTACAAAAGTACAATTTAACATACTGTGGTATCCTCTCTACTTGGATGAAAGCAGGAAAAGACTTATTTTTTTGGTCTTCTAACTACAGTGAATTTCAACTTGCTCTGGTGTGCAAAGTCTACTAAGAACCATAGAAAGGCACAGTGTTACTTTGCATCCGAAGAAACTGATCTAAGAACAGACAAGGATATTTATTCTAAATAAAACATAGTAATAGGAAACTCCTAAAAACGTAGCTAAGAAGGTTATCACATCTTAAAGTTTTTAAAAGTCATTCAAGTACAAATTGAATGCCAAGATTCATATTTAGTCTATTCTCATGACAACGGATACCTAGGCAATGTATGCAAATACCTTGCGCACTGGCTTGAAGACATCTATAATTTCCCCGCTGGAAAAGTTCATCACAAATCCCTGTACAGGTTCTTGGTCCCCAAAGAAAGGCTTCCCATTCACCGCAAAGAGCAAACCTGTGACAATACATCCAGTTAGCCTTTCTTTAAAATATGGAGAAGATTGGCCTTCAAGTATATGCAAGTACATTACACAAACAATTAACTCTGGGTGGTCAGCCTAGTCCCTATAATTGAAAACAAAAGTAGAAAATAAAATACTAAGCAAATCTATGTTGAATAATAAGAACAGGGGCAAACAGGTTAGTTAAGGCACTAACCTCCTTATAATAGGAAAACCAGGAACTGCAAGGCCTTTTCCACTGAGGAGGCCAGTAGAAATCAGGAACACACAGATAGCGATACAAATACAGAGACATATGGTTATCACAGACATCCTAGTGATAACCTTGAAGTCAGTCATTGTGGGATATCAGATCTTTTAAAAAATAAGTACTATATGCTATCACTACAAGGAGAATCAGAGAAAAATAAACAAAGGCAGCAAGTGAAGTTACCGTAGAAACAGAATCATCCGATTTTATTTATTTTTTATTTTTTAAAGATTTATTTATTTATTTGTCAGAGACAGCCAGCGAAAGAGGGAACACAAGCAGGGGGAGTGGGAGAGGAAGAAGCAGGCTCCCAGTGGAAGAGCCCGATGTGAGGCTCGATCCCAGAACGCTGGGATCACGCTCTGAGCCGAAGGCAGACGCTTAACGACTGTGCTACCCAGGCGCCCCAGAATCATCTGATTTTAAACAACTGAAATTTGAAAATGTGAGATGCATAGTTCAGGTTATCAAAGACCTATTTTTTTCCTAATTAAAAAAATTAGATCATCTTTTTAATATTAACTCCATGAATACTTTTTATAGCAAAATTATATTACCTAATAGAGTAGTGTTTATACAAAATAATAGAAACTGTGATGTTTGGGTTAAATAAACACTTCAGACGACTGAATATTATGTTTTAAAGAATTAAAACACAATAAAATATATATCGCACTAAAGTACTGTCAAAGACCTTTTCATCTTTTTTTAAAGGATATTAGGAAAAGATTCTTTAGCATATCATACTAAGAAAAAAATCAACACTATGAGCATTAACTACTGTTGTGCAATATTGTAGAGGGGATTCTAATTAAATACACTGTGTCTTTGCTTAAATTCTGATTTTAATCAGATTTTCTTTCACATTCTCTCTTAATGTTTTTCTGTTTGATTTATTTTTATTCACTATGAACTTGATCACCCTCTTTATTAAGTGAATGGTCTTGCCAAACTTGTTCTTTAAATATGAAGTAAAAACCAACATGAGAATTTCTTTTTCACTGACACTAATGAGAGTCTTTTATTACTTTATTACTTATTCCTTGTGGAAGCCAAACTCGCACCTTGTCTGGTCGCCTGAATCTCTTTACTCCGTTTCCTAAATACGCTGGGGGCTGCTTGGGAAGATAGCAGGCATATGCAACTTTAATAGTAGAAGAAATGTAAATATAATGGTGGTGACTACAAATAGCCAATGCCACTTTAAAAGAGGTACACAGGGGGTGCCTGGGTGGCACAGCGGTTAAGCGTCTGCCTTCGGCTCAGGGCGTGATCCCGGCGTTAAGGGATCGAGCCCCACATCAGGCTCCTCCGCTATGAGCCTGCTTCTTCCTCTCCCACTCCCCCTGCTTGTGTTCCCTCTCTCGCTGGCTGTCTCTATCTCTGTCGAATAAATAAATAAAATCTTAAAAAAAATAAAATAAAAGAGGTACACATATATTTATGAGACATATTGTACAAATTACATATCCCATTTTAGAAATATATTTTTAGTTGCTCAGTATTCATGATTTAAAGAAATCTTATGCAAGTTATTTTGTAATATGAATCAACTGGAGCTTATTTTATAAGGTTATATTATTTTTCTGATTTTCTCCAAGTCAAGAAAATCTATTTTGAAAAGGGGAAAAAAAAATCCCGGATTTTATTGGTCGTTTCTCTTGGCATTTAAATATAAGCCTCACTTCCTTTACATATTTACCTTTAAAAAAAAACCAAAAAAACTTGGCCAATGCTTTTGTAACAAATGTTTAGCAGAAGTATTTTGAATACTGTACTGATTTCATCACTCACCATCCGTTGATGATGTGTGAAGACATAATATTAATCATTTAATAACTAGAGCAAATGATCCTAATTAAGGAAAAATGAAAATCAGTACTTGGGAGCAATTTTTGAATCCATTACAAACAGTTAAGTTTGAGTGCTTTCTTATTTCTGTATAAAGAACAGGGTCACATGAGTTGAAAATGATCTACAAGGCACTAACAGTTTTAAAATAGTTTAAGATCTGCTCTCTAAAGCATCTTCAATCCCTTAATAAGAAAAACAGTTCATAGAAAGGGCATATTAAGACAAGACAAATAATTTGTAAGGATAGAGTATAGCATGACAAAAAATAAACAAAAAATAAAGATGAAGTACCTGATATATATGAAATTGCAAATACATTTCTTCCAAATGATGCGTGCTTAATCTCTCGCACAAATTCTTTGGTGTCAGTTGTAAAACACTGGATTCGACCATTTTCCCTGTCTGCCACGCACAACTGGCCCAAATGAGGCACGAGAGCCAAGCTGTGAGGAACACTGAACTGGCCTGGTTTAGGATTGCTCCTAGAAGACTCTACGGAACAAAGAAAAACCTCAGGTACACAATTTACAAAATCACCCAAAGTCTGACTCTAAAGTTTTCTAATTTTCCAAATCCATGGTAGTAAACCATTAAATATCTGGGACCAGGGGAAAAATAAGGTAAAGCAGTTTATAAGTTTATTCTATAACATCTCTTACCCACAAACACATTATGGATTTTCTCCCTATTTGGACTAAGTTTTTGCATTGAAGCATTCTCTTTTCCTCTCACAAAACTCTGTGTGTGTATGTGTGTGTTGTGTGTGTGTAAGAAAATTGCCAACTGGATGCATACAGAGGCCGTGCTTTTCCCACTGCAGGGGACAATTACATTCAAAAGAATGTGAGGGGTGGCCAGTCGCTATTTCCTAGGGTTACTGGCTAAGAATAACAATTAGAGATCAAGAGTCAGATGGAGTACCTTCTCCCCACTGTGTGATGAACTCTCCAGTTGGTGAAAACTGCACAATCCGACTGTTGCAATAACCGTCTGATACATAGATGGTTCCCGTGTCTGGGTCTACGGCCACATCGGTGGGTTGACAAAAATGATTCTGGTCACTGCCTGGTTGCATGCTCCTTCCCAGGATTAACAGAGGGCCGCCTTTACTGTTTGGATCCAGTTTGAACACCTTTTTAAGAAGGAACAAAAGTCTTACCCACTTTGCATGGTTATTATGGGTACACCCCTGCCTGACACAGACCACTTTCACAGGCAATTAGAGTGTAGGCGCCCAGAGATTTATTTAGAAAAAGATACTTTGGAGAACTGGATGGGACTCTAAAAATCATCTGGTCTGATTCCTTCATTCTTCAAGTGAGACCCTTAGAGATGAAGTGATCTGTTCAAGGTCATCCAGGTAATTAGCGGTGAATGGAGACTAGTGGTGAATGCATGTGTTGTTCCACCCACCTCACACTTTTTTGTCTCTCCTTGGCTAATAGTACGATGCTCTCCAGGTAATGCATGCGCAATAAGTGTCAGTAATGAGTGTCGGTCATCTCGGTAATGAGATGATGCTGGAATACTCTTACAGTTATAGCTTCTGAGTTCCAGGTTTTTTTCCCTAGTTTTCGCACTTCTTTGCAACCTGTTCATAAAATGGATATTAAAGCTCATCTTTTGAGAGGAAGACCTTATGGCTATTCTGTGATGGAAACAGAACTTCCTTTAAAAACAACAAAAATGTGCTGTTTTATATATAAACATGGATGTACCTCAAGATCTTGCCTGGATTTATAGAAGATTAAAGTGCTTTAGGAAAAAACAACAACAACATAAAACACAAAACTAAGTCCTGGGAACCCAGAAAAGAAAAGCAGATGTGGAAAGCCAAGGAGGGTGGAAAGGCCCATACAATTGTTACAGTTAAGCCTTGCATCTGGCCCTAAGCTTCCTGCCAGCCCAACCTACAAGGATGACTTGATTATATGCATATTAGCTTTCCTAGCCCTGAGTTCTAAAAGAAAAATTTCAGATGTGGCAGCTCCATTTTCTTCTTATCAACTTCCTGGGTGACAGAAAAGACCCAGATAGCTCTAGAGCATTTCAAAAGCGGAACTCCATTAAGTTCCGTTTGAATCAATGCCAAATGGAAGGTTACCTGATGAAGAGCCACATCTGTGACCCAGTAATTTCCATCTTTATCCACACTCAAGCCATGGGGCAAATAAAACCTGCAAAATAAAAACAATGGTCTCAATTATATAATTATTCCCAAAGCATACATGAGAAGAATTTTTTTGCTAATTAGTCTGTAAAGGTAATATAAGTTTATGAATTGATAAACATGTACCTGCATTACTAAAGCCCAACATAAATTAAATGAAAGTATCTGTTATAATAGGAACCTTTTGACATATCTTTTTTAAAGCATATTTTTAATTTAAATTCAATTAGCCAACATATAGTACATCATTAGTTTCAGAGGTAGAGTTCAATAATTCATCAGTTGCATGTAACACCCAGTGCTCATCCCATCACGTGCCCTTCTTAATGGCCATCACCGCGTTACCCCATCTCCCCATCCCTCCTTTTGACATATCTTAAGTGGTATTTATTTAATCCTTGAAAAATCTATAAATAAAGCCTACAATTACAAATATTTATCACAAACTACAGTATATTAACACAAATAGCATCAATTTAAAAACAGGTTCAAAGATCATAAATATTAACATTTTAGAAATGGAATACGGGGCGCCTGGGTGGCACAGCGGTTAAGCGCCTGCCTTCGGCTCAGGGCGTGATCCCGGCGTTATGGGATCGAGCCCCACATCAGGCTCCTCCGCTATGAGCCTGCTTCTTCCTCTCCCACTCCCCCTGCTTGTGTTCCCTCTCTCGCTGGCTGTCTCTATCTCTGTGGAATAAATAAATAAAATCTTAAAAAAAAAAAAAAAGAATGGTTTAAAGAAATGGAATAAAGCAAATTGTCTAGAAAAATATAAATGGATTTATATAGTTTCAGTAGTTTAAATATACTTCAAGGTAATGTAATCTGTTAATATAAAATATTAAATATAGGACTCCCTAAAGCTTTAAGAGTGCCTCCTAAAGACAGTAAAACCCAAAGAAGGCACCTGCCAGCAGACATGCTCATCTGAGCAAAGTGAAGCCGTGTGCTGGATAATCATTAGAGATGGTTAATCTATTTAACAATTCAATTGGGATGATCTGGGTAAGAGAACTCATTGTAAACTAATGTCGACAGAGGCTCACAGGCTTAAAGAACTTAGAATTAACGAACACATGGGCAATATCTTAATGTGGTTGTGGTCAAATGACACCTGACAAACCACAAGCTGTTTGTCAGCTTCTAGCCTTAACCATGGTGGTGACACCACAGATTTTTTTCATGAGCCAAGACTGTAACACCCTGAGCTTGACTAATGAACTGAACTGGATCCGTGTTTTGGTGACTGAATGTGAGGGTTATGATTTGCTTTCAACACAGACACCCCACTGCTGGCCAGGTTCATTTGGCAGCCAGTGCTCCGCCTTCCTCTGATTCCTTTCTGGAAAGAGAATGCTTCTGATTCATGGGTGGAGCACCAAGGAGACAGGCTCAAACACACTAAGTGGTAGAGCTGCTATTAGGATTTGGCCCCTGACGCACCACCTTAGAATCCTATAAAAAAGTCTCATTATTACCATCCTCATAAGCAGCTGGGCTCAGAATGGAGGGCTCCCTGGCTTTTCCTATGCCTAAGCAGATGGAGCAGGGTACAGTTCCTGAAGCTGCCAGGTTAAAATGGTCGAGGACACTCTGTAAGCAGGTGCCCCTTCCCTTCAGTGACCATGAATATCAGCCAGTATTTTTTTTTTTTTTTGGTTGCCAAATGTCATCTAGGAGTAAGACCGAATAATAAGTCTTTCAAAGCTAAATTACCTATGCATGCTAAGGAAAGCTAAAAATGACATTTGTGTAGTGTTCACTTTGAGATCAGAAGAAGCCTTTTTTCTTAATGATTACTTGATGGTTTTGGTTATGTGACTCTTATGCTGAAAAAAATTTTTTTTAATCTTCAGATCTAAGCTGACCAGCAACTTACTTTGTTAGCCATGTGTATCAATGGTGCTATGAAGTCTGAGTATCGACTAGAATCACCTGGGAGCTTTAAAAGTAGCTTTTGATGCCTGGCCCCGTCCCAGACTAAACCTCGGTCTGGTTTTTTCTGAAGCTTCCCAGGTGATTCTAATTTCAATTGGAGTTTAGAACCACCTATTTAGAAAATGGAAGATGGGATGGCCCAATTAGTCTCTTGCTTTCGTAAGCTGAGCTTTTTCACCAGCACTGTAGGATACAGCCTTTCCAAGACCAGCGCCAGTGCCACACTTTAACAAAATATATGTAATAAGTCTTAACAACAGAAGTAATTTCACTCACAGGTTTTTTCCACTAGACTGGAGAACCGCAGCATTATTTGGATCTATGACAAGAATAGTGTCTTCTTCAATTGGCCCGAGTCCTCTTTGCTGGTAAACAAACATGCTATCAAAAGAACTAAAAAAAAATAATAATAAAAATTTAAAAAAAGGCATTGGAATGGAAAATAAGCCAATGAGAAATGGCAATGCACTTGAGAAATGCAGACCATTCACTTGAGAATCAAGAAGAGCTTAAACTTTGTTGTCCTTCACATTTCTCTTTGAGTCCATATATTTATACACACACACATACACATACATATACATACATATATATATGTGCCAGTATATATACCATCAGCTTGTAGAACCGCGCTGCTCAGAGTGGTCAGCAGAGCAACAACTTTCGAACTGCCTGGAGATGCGAGGTCTCACACCCACTGAATCTGAAATCTGTCCTTTCACAAGATCCCCAGGTGATTCATATTCACGTGAGAGTTTAAGAAATACTACCAAGATACTATCAAGAACTCTTAACTACTTTTTTCAAAGCTCCTCAAAATATTTTAATTCAATAGCTATTTTCTTTCAAACTACAAAAGAAAGCGTAACTTATTTTAACTTACACTGTCATAAGGAAAGTGTAAATGATAGCAGGAAGGGTAGTGATCAAAAGTATGTTTACTATTGTATTGCCATAGGTATAACATACAAATACATATTATAAGGATATAGGATATAATGTTCAAAATACTTTAAAAATATAAAACATAATTGATTCTTGAAACAAAAATATGCTTAGAAACACAAAACTTCCATAAAACAGCTATTCTATAAGTACAAAATGGAGAACTATATAATAATATAAAAACTAAAAGAAATATGACAATTTCTGCTTTTTAACTCTGTATCTCCCAGGTTATAAAATATTATGAACATATATGTTTATATATATATTTTTCCATTTATATTTCTATATGAATTGCTAGTCATATATTTCCCTAAATTGACAATTATCACAGATACTGTATTTATTTTGATTCCTGTTTGGGAAATTTTTTGAATAAGTGACAAAGATAAAATCTTATAATCTAATCTTACGTAACAGAGAGATAAACATACCAAACACCAAGAGACCAATTTATTTTTTAAAAAACAAAGAACCGGATCAGCACATAGTTGAGTCATATGCATGTGTGTGTCCATATAAAAGTATACATAATGTATTTATATTTTGCCAACAGTGGATGATCAATGAATATTTCTGTAACAGAATTGCCTTTATAGAATCAAAATTGTGAAAAAAAAAACGATTACTATTTTGTAGTTCAATTGTATAAGCGAAAGAAGAATCTGAAAAATATTAAATATTTATGGAGATATATTTGCAACTTGGAAAGGCAAAAGAATGATCAGATCTGTCACATACCTACTGATCGGTCAGTTGCGATTTTTGTGGAACTTATGCAGAGTCCCAGTAGAAGAATAAAAATTTCAAAATTACATTCTCTTGCCATTAACAATACACATCACACAATGATTTGAGCTTCTTGACTGTTACAGTCTTTTGGGAACATTTTTCATGAAAGATAACAATAAATCCCTGAAGTAGTTCTTATTAATGATGCATTCAATTGAAAACAAAATATTGACTCAGCTTTGTCAACCTAAAACTTAAGTAATACTGTTTATATATACTATTATGTGTAGTTAAAACCACACAGCAGTCCCTAGGGAAAAAAAAAAGTCCCCGAGTTTATGAAACAGAAGTAACATCACTAACAAAGCAGATTTCGTAAGATAATCATGTGCTCATTATTAAATTGAAACGTGAAATTTTATTAGAACCAATGTAAAAATATACAAGGTCTTATTAAATCATGGGAGACCGAGAAAGAGCGAATACGACATAACTCTTTAAAACTATGAAACCCGAAAGAGTTTATCCTATATCTGAAACTCTATTTTCAATATGAATTTCTGTACTAAAAAACATCGTTAACTATTCTTCTAGAAAACAATGGCACTGGATTCAACCATCAGTGTTTGCTTTTTTGCCAACACATCTGTGATATTAGGTAACATAAGCTCTGCGTGTCTAAGACTCACAGTACTCTATAAGTTCACATGATAGAGTGTAATAGTCTCCTCATTTATTTTCTGTTTTAAGGCTTATGTTATATTCCTCATTTTCCAAGAACATTGCAGCGCTTTGTAATGGCACAGTGGCAATCTAGATAATGTGAGTTATGCTTTCCCTGACTGTAAGGAGTTAAAATCTGTTTCCTCTTTCTTGGAATTGAAATTTTGAGATAATTGTGGATTCACATGCAGTTGCAAGAAATAATACAGAGAGAAGTTTCTCAAAGGTAGCATTTTGCACAACGATAGCACAACATCACAACCAGGATATTTCTTGATATTGCTAAAAATCCACTGATCGTATTTAGATTTCCTTTTCCCTTCTGCATTTCCTAAATTTTCATCTATTCTTGTAGTTTATTTGCTTGGACATGGAACATATTAGTATATTAATTCTCTACTTCACCCCTACTTGGGGGGTTAGTAATATGGACAGTTGCCAAGTCCTCGTAATTCTTACCATGTGCTATACACTTGATACGCTGGTAGTGTTCTGCCCCCCTACTGACAGCTAATAACAGTGGCGTTGCATAGTGGCCAATAGTACTGTTGTACATCCTGATAAAACTGGAGCATGCCAGACCTCAGCATACCTAGTCCCACATCCAGAGACAGTCACTCAATTGATTGGCGGACCAGTCGTAATCCTTTTCATTTGGGATAGCTGGGGCTTCGTGCAACTGGCTACTGGCCCTTGGTAGTGACACGAGGCAAGTAATAAAAGAAATTGATATTTTTTCTTAAATGGGAAAATCATAAACACACACACTAAATCTGCCAAATAAAGTAGTTTATAGGCTCCTGCAATACAAAGGAAGGTAACCCTTGAACAGTTCATAACCGGATGTCAGATTACAGAGCTGCATATACCGTTGCTATGGCACGCGGCTTCTGTGGTATTCTAAAGCAGTTACCCCGCATTATATGCTGCAGAGAGGTCTTTATTTCAACCACATTTAACTTTTTACAGGTTATAATAATACCCTGCAAATTTCACGCAGTGCCTGCAGCACTGCTGATTTTTGTTTGCTTCTCTGAAAAGCACTCAGCCAAAGAGACTGAACCTTGGCCTATAGGCCCGAATTCATCAGTTCTTTATTTTAGCAGTTTGAATTCCCTGCTAATGATTTTGCACATTAGTAGCTAATCAAACAGTTTAGATAAGGCTGAGAAGAAATGCTTTGCTATATTCACGCAGAAAAGAAACAAGAGTAAGGAGAAAATAAACTTCTGTGCCATCAATCAAAATTACGGGAATGCAAAATAAATAACAGCAACCAAGGAGAGAAGTAGAAATATAATGTTGTAATTATATAAATTAAGAAGCTGGAGAAAGAACCATAGGTTTTCTTTTGCTTTTTCTTAATTTTTAAATTTTAATTCCAGGGTAGTTACCATACAGCATTATATTCATGGTAGGCGTACAATACAGCGATTCAATGCTTCCGTACATTCCTCAGTGCTCATCTCGATAACTCTTAAGCCCCTTCACCTATTTCACCCATCCCCCCACCACCCACCCTCTACCGTTCTGTTAAAACCATGAGTTTCCAAGTGAGAAAATAAGTGGAAAGGTCCCCTCGATATTAGCGAAGCAAAGATATACCATACAAAGGCCAGAGGCTTTGAATGGAATACACTTAAATATTATGTTAAAAACACTTACTTCTGAAAATAAACACATTGCAAAAAATCCCTGTGAGGAGGAAAAGAGGTAGACAGACAAAGAAACCAGTATGACTTTACTGCCCCGAGGAACTAGCACTGGAGACATCACAAATAGGGATGAAAAGAACAAAGGACTAGGTATTATGGCACTGGGCTTTGTTGGGTCAGTAAGGCCACTGAGGACCAGGTGCTTAACAAAGTGCCTTTTGTTCCTCAACAGAATGAGGCACTTAATAAAGCCCTCATTTTTTGGACTAGGGAGCTGCAGGTAAGGGAGTGCAAACATCTTCATGCAGGGCTCAGAGCTAGGAAATGGTAACCAGGATTCAAATGGTAACCAGGATTCAAATCTATGTCTCCTGTCTTCAAAAAACAAAAAAACTATGGTTTTCTCTGATTAGGACTGACCTCACTGGAATGGAGAATCTCCCTGCCAGTTATCAAATTTAATGTGTGTATGCAGAAGAGATGGAAGAGTAGTCACAAAACCAAGAACTAAAGTGACATAACACTTCTATAGAAGAAAATGGCTTGAGTAAGTGGCAAATGGCAATGTGAGAGAAAATGCTACAATATGGAGACATTCTTTCTGTGGTACTCCTCATAATTTTCTCTCAGATACGAAGGTACTAAGGCACCATTCAGTCACTTTGAGTTCTGTTTTCTAGGCTTACTAAATGAAAGATATGAAAGAATTTGCAGATGTAAGAGCAGAACCTTAAGCAGATAACTAAGACTCCAGAAAACTAGTGAGGCAAATCTTGAACTGATTTTTCTGGAAGTTAGGATGCAGAGAGATTTCTGAAACAACAGATCTCAGCAAGATTCCATAAAGCACTGATGAAGAGATGTTTAGTGAGCTGTTTGGGGAGGTGGGCAAATGGGAGAAGATTCCGAGAAGACCACATCTCCAAGAACAAAATTTGCTAAGTCGGCCATTCAACTATTCAAATCTTACAAACAACATTCATGAAGACAGGAAAGGCATGCTCATCCAACAGACCTGAGACGAGGCTGGGAGGGACAGCTCGTTCTCTGGTTAATTAAGGATAAAATAATACCTGTAAATTGTTAAACCTAGTATGGTGAAATGTAACTGGAATAAAGTCCTGAATTCAATATTTTATAAAAACACCAGGTAAGTACAAGTTTTCAGTAAAAAACTTGAGCACAATTTTATGAAATGTATTTGAAGATCTTAGCAGATTCAACACATGGCAACAAGGTGATATGACTACTGAATAAAAGTGAATACAATCCTTTTCCATTCACATGAATGTAAAATACACATGATCAATAACTGCATTGCTGATCATAGACGAGGTACTGTGGCCACTTCTCAACCAAACACCTTAAAGGCATGAGAAATCAGAGTGCCTTCAGATGACAGTATCATGTCAGCATAAAGACTGATTGAGGGCCTGGGGATATTTAGTCTGGAGAAGATAAGACTTCCTTGAAATACGTAAGTAACCGACATGGATAAGTGGGAGTAAGTTCATCCTGCATTAGGTTGTCATGAAGGTGGAGTTAGAGGGCTCAGATCTGAGTTTAACGTAATGAAGAACTTTCTAACACCTGGATTAGTCCCATAATTGGAAAGTACATCTCATATCATTGGGAATTTCCTGACACTGAGAGTTCAAGCACTGGATGACTGTGGAAGATCTGGGAAAGAGGTGTCTGCTAGGCGGGAACTGGGAGGTGAGCGCTCTGGAGCAGGTTTGCTATTCTGGGTGCCCAGTGTCTACTGCCTCATGTTGTGCTAATGAAACCTCCATGTTTTTTTGGTTGACCCAACATTCTAAGCCTCACCGTCAGCCCATTTGCTTCCCATGATGTCAACTCTATTCCCAAATTCCAGGGACAGAACAAAAAACTTTAGGCTAAGCCAAAGAGTGGATTTCATTTTTCTGCCGAAATGACTGGTTTAGAAATGGAGGTGACATGACCTAAGTCAGACCAAAAAATATGCTCAATTTAAGGATTTTCTGTTGACCGGTCAGGGACATGGACTATCTCTTCTGTGAGACTAGTGCGATAATGTGATTCTGAAGCTGAAAACACGGAGAGCGATCAATCAAGGCCCAGGAATGGAGCCAACTGGGAGAAAATGTGTTAAAAAATGGATCTGGGTGATGTCGTCTGGACTACCATACCCTTGAAATTTTCACTTCTACGAACTGATAAATTTCCTCTTTTCCTTAGCTAGTTTGTGTTGGTTTTCTCTTACTGAAAGAATTCCAAGTGATAACAACTTCCAAGATCCCTTCCAACTCCCTGTGAAAAAACAATAAATGATATAAAGGAAACAACTTTAAACACCTAAAAATTAGGGGTAAAACCCATGGCTTAGTTAAGTGGGTATGTGATGTGAGTCCTGCATAGTAGAACCACAACCATGGCTGAGAGAAATAAAAGGCCAAGAAGGAAGACTTGACGCTTGACGGTAGTCGTGATTTTAAGACAGAGACCCAGGAACAGCTGTTGCTGAGGCAGGAGCTACTGAGCTCCTGCTGGTAGGCATTTAAACCTGAAAGAGCTCCAGCTGTGATGATGCCCTAACACAGGACAGAGGAGAGGCTCTTAAAAGTTTCATTACACCCTGCTGGTAATAGGCATTTCTTAATTCAGCTAGAAGCTTCTTAAAGTAGCCATATTGAACTAAGAGACAGACAGGGAAGAAATGGAAATCAAAGAGAGAAATCACCTTTCAGGAGGTTAAATGTTTTTTATTATTATTATTTCAGTTTGGTTGCCATGCTTAATTAGCGTGGTTAAATAGAGGAGTAAGGGGTGAGCAGGAAAATCAGGCAGAAGTGAGGAGTAACTACTTATAAAAACAGTTGGTATGATGATATCAAAGAGCACTGGGTACTAAGTATTATTTAGGGATTATTAATGCCAAGTGCTGCCTGACAGTTAAAGAATGATCACATCCTAAAAATTAGGGGATACAGAGCGCTTAGATTGGATTTAGAGCAAGTTCTGGCCTTAGGGAAATTGTAATTTTGTGAACGTGAGAACTATCAGGAAGGGAAAAATTCCAAGGAAGACGAATAGGGGATTTCTCACTACTCTCTTCAAACAGTGGTAGCAACAAGAATGCAATGTCCACCCAATCGTTAATGTCCATTGTCTCTCACCAGGACATCATAAATTCTTCAGGCAGGTGCTGTTTTGTTTTTTTTTCTTTTTACAATCCTTGGATATTTAATGAGGGAGAACAAAAACTATGTATTTTGTCTATTTTATATAATGCAACTTATGAATGAAGGATGGCCACACATGACAGTTCAAAGAATGGAATCCACAAATCCAAATCTGTTTTTCTAAAAAATAACAGCGTAATCCACTTCTAATTCTCCTCATAGAATAATAAAGCAGACAGTGGTTAAAAGCAGAGAAGTGAGTTCCAGAAGAGAATTTCCTGGCAAGTATGGATTGAAAATGCTGCTAGAGGCCAGTGGACAATACAGAAGGGACACAAGGAAAGAGAGAGAACAAAATTCTTAAATCTGAAAGATAAAGATGAATAAGAAAGAAGAAACAGAGATTTAATGAGTTAAATCAGTGCATCTGGTCTGAAGGAGTCTTGCATTTTTAACAATACCCTTTTGTTGGTGCCATTTATCAGAACAAACACACCAGGGCTTTGGCAGTGAGACTGGAATCTATTTGCCCATGATACTGGTTATCTAGATGAAGGTCAGATGCCAGGAAAAAGCAGCTCTTTAGCTAGGACTAACATGTAAGTCCCAGAAAATGTTCTCCTGTGGCTCTTATTTCATGGTCTTATGTCATCATCTTCTACCCCAAGCTGGCCTTTACTGATCCCTTCTCCTATTAAACTGTTCCAGCCTCTGCTGTTTGCTTGGAGTGAGTATCACATTAAAATGGAGAATTGGACTTTATCCAATTTAGCTGTAGCCAGCTGAAACAGTATCAATGGGAGAAAATGACGCTGTAATTTTCTCCTCTGGTAAAATGTGGCTAGAAATCCATGCAGAAAATGTAGCAATATTCATTAAAAAGAAGAATATGCTACAATGAATAGAAATAGTTTGCTTTTAAAAGCACTTGTTAAAATACCATTAGATGTTCAATAATGACTAAGACGATGTAACAGAGATGCATGAATAGGAATATTGAGTTCGATTGCTTTGAACTCTAAAGTGATTTCCTCCTCAGATTCCATTTTCAAGTGTGACAACTGGAAAGGACAACTAAACAATAACAAAGCTGGCAATCTGGTTTGAAATGCTGCCTGAGTTCCCTCTTCACCTGCACAAAGAAAACCCCATCTATGTGTAGAGACAGAGCCGACTTAGCATTAGCACGAGTGTAGTCAGTATCTCTGAAAATGGAAGAAAAAAACAACTGAACTATCCATGTAGGTCCACGATTTTCCAAATGAGACCCCACAGCTGTATACCGGAAAGGAGAAGATTTATGACCCTTAATTGATATCTTAAGATTTACCTTCACATGTAAAATTGTGATAAAAACAAATGAGTAAGTGCATAGTCATTACTCAGGAGAATTAACATAACCTGTTAAATTTTGGACAAGCTTTTAAAAATATAATCATGTGAATGTACTGACAAGCCCATAAAAGGCAGTATCACAAAGTGGGTACCTGGGCCAACGCTGGAGTCAGACGGAAAGGAACTGAAGCCTGGCTTTGGCATTTGCTAACCCTGAAATGTGGGCAAAACACTTACTTTCCCTTGGTTTCATCATCTGGAAAATGTGAATGGTGCTTATAGGAAGAGTGCCCAACTGTGTGAGTGATTTAAGTAAACATTAAGAACAGTGATAGGCCCACAGTAAACAAAAATTTTATATAGACACTTTTACCAAAAATCCTTCCAAGAAGAGAGTGGAAGGTAGAGTAAAAGGCTGGAAAGGGAAACCCAGAGGGAGAAGGAGGGGAATTAGTCCTTAAGTCTTTGGTGCTCTTAAAAAAGAGAAAATTTGAGTAATAAAATTAATCTCTATGAAAATGTGAAGGCCAAGCTACCATTTCTACACATGGTAGCCGAATCTCCAGAACCCTAATCTCCAGAAGGCTAATTGTGATCACTGCCATGGAGCAGTCTGATGGAAAAGGAGAGTTAATTGCCTTAGAATGGTTCTTTATGCAGTATAAACATGGAAATAACAAAGGGCTTCACTGTAGTCAACTAATAACTTTTCTTGGTTGATAATTTCCCATGGTGCACTTTCTCTAAAGTCTTGAAATGCCTCAGCAATGTACTGTCTTTTGTTTTTTTTAAGATTTTATTTATTTATTTGAGTGAGAGAGAGAGAGAGAGAGATGACGACCAGGGGGGAAAGGTAGAGGGAGAGGCAGACTCCCCACTGAGCAGGAGCCAGATGAGGGACTTGACCCCAGGACTCCAGGATCATGACCTGAGCAGATGCTTAAGCGACTGAACCACCCAGGTGCCCAAGCAATGTACTGTCTTAACTGCCTTTAATATTACTCTCCTTAGGAATGTGAAGGTAGCTTCAAGGAGGAAGGAGGAAAATGGTAAGCAGGTAGGATCACAGATTGTTACTGCCTTCTTTCCATAAACTCAATTGTAAAACGATTCTCATTTGTTTTACAAAGTACAAGACTTCCTTTCTGTTGCTTATCACAGTCATGCATTAAAAGAACAAATGTGGTTTGCTCACAGAAATCAAGTTCTAAAAGAACCTTGGTAGTTCTCTTACTGTTATTCTGAGTTTAACAAGAAGTAACGCATGCTATATTTCTTTTCATCTACTCCTTGAAGGAAAAATATTACTTACTTTCCATCCCAGACATGGTCACCTCTGTGGAAAATCACCAGATTATTCTTAAGGTCCAGAGCCACCCCAGAAACCTGGCCTGGTAACAAGTATACTCCAGGCCAATCCAGTGCTTCTTCGATATGGAAATCTAAAGAGAGAAATCCATACATTTGGTATAAGAAGGAAAGCTAGTATAAACTCATGAAAATTCATTGTGGCTATAAGAAACTCATGCAGTACTGTCACTAGATGCAAGGAAAACAAAATCAAGCCGTGCTCTACATCCATATACCGCATGCACATGCCGGCCAGCTTCCTGAGCTATGAGATAAAGGAAGTGCCTGTGAACTGGTTTGTGGACGTATGCCCACTCTTCCTGTTGATAACATGCCTGTAAAAACAGCTTACCCTTAGGTCATGAAAGAGCAAATCTGAGACTGCTTTCTTCTGGACAAGATTCTTCTTCAAAATTCATATTTTGGGGAAATATGGTGACACGGACGACATCATTTTAACTCAAAGCTTTGACATGTGAATAAATAGCAAGCATGGGCAATGAGCCTGGGTGTGTGTGTGTGTGTGTGTGTGTGTGTGTGTGAGTGATCTAACTGCTGTGCAAATTCTGGATGTTCAATATACACGAGACCCTATAATAAACCACGAGTATCGTCTCTTGTATGAGAAACCCAAGATACCGATCTCATTCCTCTGAAGGTGAGTGTTCCTGTAACGATGGGAATGGAGAGACACCCTTTCTTTGCTTGTATTTCACCGTTTCCTACCAGAACAGAAGGGGAACATAACAGAAACTTTGTGACTGGATGATTTCCAAGTTATTTTCATTTCTGATCAGAACACATTTATACTTAGAGAATACCTGGGCTTATTGGTGTTAATTCCTTTTATAAACGTGCTCGTGAATAAAGAGGCATGCTGTATGGATTCGCTATACTAACTGAGGATGTAAATTTATGAAGATTTGGTGAAATCTACTGCATCAGTGTCGATATTTCTTTTCCTCTCGAATGCTTCAAAAGAGACACGGAGAGGTAGAAAAGCAGCAATTCGAGTCTCATTTCTCCTTCCCATCTTCTGGAGGTTGTGGCAACATGCAGTGATATCCTTAGAGGCAGGCATTACAGACTGGGGGGAGAAAGGGAAGCCCGGGATCTGGATAATCAGCTTCTGAGAGCTTGAGAGGACGCTGGTGCGAGAATAAACACTTCGAAGTAATTTTCTCAACTGTACTTAAGAAAACAGTACCGCTTCAGACAGTCTTTTGCCTTTGCACATTTCATTTTTCTTTCATAAAAATTAATGAGACAGCACAACCGAATGCCTAGATCAGTTCTGCCTACAACTTTGGCGGAACCATCTTCAACAACTATTCCCTAAGTGTGTTGTC
The DNA here is from genome assembly GCF_002007445.2 of Ailuropoda melanoleuca. Taxonomy (NCBI): domain Eukaryota; kingdom Metazoa; phylum Chordata; class Mammalia; order Carnivora; family Ursidae; genus Ailuropoda; species Ailuropoda melanoleuca. The sequence continues at coordinate 73,872,489 of NC_048220.1, read as the reverse complement.
TATGTAAGGCCTTCTGCTAGATTCTGGGAACACAAAGAAATAAAATACAGTTTTTGGCCTTGAAGAACTTGTAGAATAAAATGAGAAAAAATGGAAACCAGATACTTATGACACGATGCAGTGCTGGAACACAAGGGGTGGATCGGTAATCCTTCCTGGGGCTTGGCCAGGAGAGGGCAGGGTGAAGGTCACACCTGGGACGTTTCCCAGAGGAACTGAACACTTGCATTTGCACTTAAAGGTAACTGGGGGTTCGCTGAGTGCAGAAGCGGGCAGAGAATATTTCGGTCATAAAGATCAAAAGTGAGGATGTTTACAATTGCAGAATGTGTTTCAAGACCTTTAAGTAGTCTGGAAAGATACCTGTGTATGTCCAGATGGAGTTAGGGGAGCAGCAGGCAGGATTAACAGACCTGGAGAGCTAGTCTAGACTGGAAAATGTACCTTACATCACACGAAGACGTACGGATTTAACAATGAATGAAGGAAGTCTGAGCTGTGGTGTCTTGACCTCTACAATGAGTCATTTTGAGGCATGCTGCAAGTACATTATTAGTAGCCATAAAGCACAGAGTTTGGGAATAATGTACTTTTGAAATATATTAGAGCAAGTGAGAATGTCATTCTCACTCACGTGTTCTGATCTGCCTTCTTGAGTCGAAGAGAAGGGGGACAGAGTTACAGATGGCACGCTTACATTTGCCAACAGTTCTGGGCACAGGAGTGGATGTGAATGGGGCTGCTCAGATGAGTAACATTCATCATGTATCACATTTGTCATAATAGGAAAAAAAGGACACAAATTGCTGCTCCAGGCGACTGGGAGCCCCTGAAGGTTTTTAAGCATGGGGCGATATGATTAAAACTGTGTTTTTGAAAGTGAACTCTGGAAATAGTGGTATAAGCATGACAATTAGATATGTCTAGAAAGATCAACAGATGGATAAATCATTCCCCAAAGAAAATGTTTTAAATTATTTTAAAGTTGTCTGAACCTCAGGTTATATGTCATTCATTCTCATCTCAGTTACAGCTCGTCCATCTGGTGGCCATCATTCTGTGCTCATTCACCAGCTCCTGAAGAGTCTTGATGGGCTTCCAGGGAACCTCAAACGTCATGACAATGGAGATACTGAATTGCCTTCATCAGATTCTCAGAGCCCAGAACCACTGCAACCAGACGGAATTTCTTGAGGGCAGGGATCATGTCGTATTTACTATTGTCACCAACTCTTACGCAGGACCTGGCCCACTGTAATGGCCTAAGAAATGCGCTAAACAGAACTCTATGATCCAGTCTCTACTTGTCTATGTTGTCAACTGTTTAAACACCCTTATCATCTTGTAATTCATTTGTACTATCTCTTTTTACACCTCTTGACTGTACTGAAGACACTAAGAGACTCAATAAAAATGATAATTGGTTAATTATTTCCATTAAAGAAAAGAAGCAAATAGCATGTTTCCTGGAACATTTCTGTTCAGAGGTTCACCAGCGGGCACTGGAAGCTAGGTGCTTGTGAAGGTCCAGAGATACTAATTCTGATAACAAATATACGCAGTGTCCAAAAGAACTATACTGTCTGGGGACAAATGTGAATTTCATAAAATATTGGAAATATTGTGTAATAAACTTCAGTCTGGCTATGAGTGATCCCAGTTGTCATTAACCTTAGATTGGTAAGCACTCAGAATCTGCGAAAAGCACTGACTGAGAGGTTGTTAACAGCCTGTTTTGTTACGTATGAGAGTCCCTTTAGGGTGGATATTTTCAAGAAGGAAAAGCAGTGTAAATATCTGGAACGTGCTTATTAAAATGTACACTTCTCGTGAATTTTCAGAACAGTAAAGGTAATATGTAAGGAAATAAGGTGGACGCTGCGAGCAACCTGGCTGTTTTAGTACTGAGTCAACGCACAGGAGAACGACTTTTTGCATGGCAACATTTTTGGAGAGATTTTATTTTCTTTATATATTATTTATTTATATATTATATATTATTTTAAATTTCATTTTAAAATATCATAGCGCATTCATTAAGATTACCTACCTAAGACCTCAAAATTCTTAGGATCTAGGTGACTATTTTTTTTTTGTTGTTTTTTTTTGTTTTTTTTAGATTTTATTTATTTATTTGACAGAGAAAGACAGCCAGCAAGAGAGGGAACCCAAGCAGGGGGAGTGGGAGAGGAAGAAGCAGGCTCCTAGCGAAGGAGCCTGATGTGGGGCTCGATCCCAGAATGCCGGGATCACGCCCTGAGCCAAAGGCAGACGCTTAACGACTGCACCACCCAGGCGCCCCTAGGTGACTATGTTAACTAGAATTTCTAAAATAGTTAAAGGAAAACTGAGCTCATGTTCTCTTCTGTGAACATTAGCTTGGTGAATTGATGTTTTTGCTTCCAGTGTCACCATTTTTTTCAACATTAGGTGGTTAAAGGCTGTGCTCTTTAAGATGAAATGATCAAGAATCCAGGCAATCATTTAGGACCGGTGATACATGTATCTGGATTTAATACTGGGGTTCTTCCCATCCCTGCCCATCGTTACATGAGAGTCACAGAATGCTAGTACGGTACTGGCTCATCCCAGGTCATTTTCTCATTTCACAGGAAAGGACCTGTATGTAGGCTTGGGCCAGCAGCCTTCAATCATCAATATCAAGGATGATTATTTTCTAATCCCCAATTAAGAAATATTTCAAATCCTTATTAAAGAAATTATATGATAAAATATATTTGGGTTCTAACTTAAACTTAACATTTTCAATCACGGAGAAGTTAAAAATTAGAGTTCAGATTTCTCTTGGCCTTCATTTATTAAGTGATTCAGTATATGACTAATGTTGTAGCCTTACAGTTTTAATTTGAAAATTAATACAAATTTCTCACACATGACCTCGGGCAAACCATTCCCAAATCTAAGTGTCAGTTGCTCTAAATTCAGATGTCAAATAATAGGATTATTTCAGAAGAATTCTTGCATGCACTACAAAGGTAGATATGCAGCCAAATTCTGGCTGTATATTTAGGGAAAAAGTCACTACTTTCAGAAAAAAATTAAACATTACTATTAAAATTGTATCAATTAATCACTAAGAATTAATGAATTACACCTCTCCGAGAGAGATTAATGTTAGTGATCAATGCTGCTTTCATATGAAATTATTAATAAGCATTTAAAAGGGCATTCATTCATCTGTGTTACAGAAGAACTAACAGAATTAAATAAAATTGAGAAAAAATGTAATTTCAAACCCAGAGCTGTGACTTCACTTCAGTGGAACAGGGCTCTTCACACTTAATTTTAAGTAAAAGACCCTGATGAAATCACTAGACAGTTTCAACAAGAACAGAAGGTAGTGGTGGCTTTTTCTATACGTGCAAATTCTCATCTAGTGAGGAAAAGATGCCTTATTTTGGTCAGGGATTGTTATTCATCAGAAGTGCCAGCAATAACTATAATTAACTGAAACTACAGGAGAAATATTTATACCCAAGTCAGAAAGAAAACAAGGCTTAAATTACAATGTTTCATTTAATGGGGATGAAGTGAGGGAGAGAATTAAGGCATAACTAGGGCTCAAAAGCACTAGCAGAATTTCTTTTCTTTTTAAAATTTAATTGCAAATGAGATCTTCAACTTGGTCAAAATGTTGGGATACTGGTTGAGAAAGTATGATCAAAAGTAATCTACACCTAGGTGCAGCTGGGTGGCTCCCTTAAGCATTTGCCTTCGGCTCAGGTCATGATCCCAGGATCCCTGGAATGAGGCCTGCATGGGGCTCAGTGGGGAGTCTGCTTCTCCTTCTGCCCCTCCCCCCACTCATGCTCGCTCTCAAATAAAATAAATAAAATCTTTTTTTTTTTTTAAAGGACTTTTTTTTTTTAAAGATTTTTATTTATTTATTTGACAGAGATAGAGACAGCCAGAGAGAGAGGGAACACAAGCAGGGGGAGTGGGAGAGGAAGAAGCAGGCTCATAGCAGAGGAGCCTGATGTGGGGCTCGATCCTATAACGCCGGGATCACGCCCTGAGCCGAAGGCAGACGCTTAACCGCTATGCCACCCAGGCGCCCCTAAATAAAATCTTTTTTAAAAAAGTACACCTAGTCTTATTACAATTGTAGATGAGATGATGGGATGATTGGACAAAAACCAGCCATCATGCTTCCCTCTGGCCTTTCTTCCTATTATGTATGTATGTATGTATGTATGTATGTATGCATGTGTCTGTCTATCTATCTGTTTTATGTTATTGTGAGAGTCAGAATAACAAAGTGATTAAAAACCAAGACTTGGAGCAAGTCTGACTGGCTTTGAATTGTGGTTCCTTGAGCTACAGCACTTGAGGCATGTGACTTACCTTTCTATGCCTCAGTTTCTTCCTCTCTAAATGGATTTATAAATAGGGTTGTTAATGGGGATTAAATAAGTGAACTCATTTAAACACATAGCCTGGTTCACAGGGAGGCTATGTATGTGTTTTTATTATTCTCCTTCCCTGCAGAGAGAAAATTCAGCTAACTGAATGCTTTATTTTACCCTGGGAATCCTGTAAGATGTGAACCTAGAGGTACGCCTATGACAGAAATATGTTAGAAGTGTGGACTCTGAGTGAGTTAAGAGTTGTCCATAGAAATAAAGTAAAATCCAAATATTCATAAGAATATTTAAAGAGTCTGTGAGTTCCTTTAACTGATAAGAGGCATCATACAAACGCAGATATTATTTTTTGATGTCCAGAGGTGTGCAATATATGCCAAATCAGGCTTCCGTATGTTAGTAAATAGTAGTTCAGTCAAATCTGCCCCTGAGAATAACAATCTGTAGTTTTAAATTTATTTTTCAATGAGTTTGGTTTCTAGAAGGCAACTAGAATAGAGACTAAGATTTTATACCTATCCTATCAATACTGTTTCATACAGATATCAAACTAATGTTAGAAACCAAATGATGTTAAGTGTAAAAAGGAGTGTATTTGCTTCTCAGTTCACCTGGTTGAATATTTTCACAACTGTACATCATATATCACAAGCAAACAGCAAGGCAGATCGATATAAGTGATCAGAGATTTCAAGAGCCACAAACTCCCATTACGGTAGAACACTGCCAAGTCATTTTCTGAATTTATCAAATTGGAGTGCCAAATTTTACAGCTTTCCTACACATTCCAAGTAAATTCTCTCATGGATGCTGCTTAAGTTAGAGTAATTAATATTTAGTTCTATTACTTGGGTGTTTAAAATTTTGAAATCTTAATCCAATGTGACATTAATGGTGGCACTTAGAAATCATAATTATTGTTAATGTATCACAACATATTAAGTACTTTCTGTGTTCCAGAAACTGCTCATGGCACTTTCCATGTATTATTTGATACACGGAAATATTATCTAACCCTCACTTCAACCCTATGAGGAATATACTGTTATAATCCTCATTTTTATCAATGAGAAAACTAAAGCCCAGAGAATTTCTTTTTTTAAACTTTCCCAGGAACCACATAATTATTGGTGTGGTTAGGATTCAAAGCCAGGAAGTGAGACTCCAGAGCCTGAAGTGTTCCACATCATATCACCTCCATAGAATGGTTTTCAAATTTAATTTTGGCCAAAGCAGAATCCTTCTGGGGCAAGCTGTATTGTGTGCACACGGTGCACGCATGTGTGTGTTGTGCTCATGCATGTGTGTGTGTGGCGTGGAGCCTGCAACCACTGCTTCCCATTTGAGGCACACCCTCTCCAGCCATAGCTGGAAACCTCTGGGCTAGTCTAGCTGCACCTGTCCAGGAAATTTCTGTGTTTCTGATGCTGTTTTATGACTATCGGGAGAAGAGTTTTCAGAACAGACCCACCAAAGGTCACAAAGACAAGACCTTAAAAAGGGTGTTATCTGTGGGTGTTTGCACTCTTAAAGACACAGTAAATACACAGTACTTAACCATCTTGTTCTTGGGAATGCTAAAGACTTTACAGCCAAGTTGGAAGATTCTGTTGTGCTCATCATATAGCTTGTGTCCACTGACACTCAAACCATTATGAGGCGATAACTCAATTTTAAAGGCAGTCACCAGGGTGTGGGACCACGTGGAATTCAGACCAATCTCAAAGTCCACAAAATGGACTGCTTTTGAAACCCTTACGTAGTCCTGGGCCTACCACACACAATCACGTCCAGATTTTTGAGCTGATCATTATTTCACCTTTGACCACTCAAATCAGCTGGATGGAATCCATTACTGTATCATAGTTCCAAAATATGGTGCAGTCAATGAAATCTAAAGCGCTACAGCACAAAATGCCCCTGTATTGGGTTGTGCTACTGCCACAAACGATGGACATCAGAACAGGGTCTGGAGTAGAAGTCTCCAGCTTCTAAGCAGGGACGGTCCAGAGCTCCAGGGGGGTGTATCTGAACGGGGCAAACCCATTAGCCCAGTATTTTGAGCAAACTGTAATGAAGTATAAAGAACTAGAAAGTACATATTCTACTTTTAAGTTCAGTCATAAAGTCCAAGTTTTAAATTCAGGCTCTGTGACCTCACTGAAATGGGTTAACTTCTCTAGGCTTCAGTGTCTTCATTTGAAAATTAAAATAGGTCTCAAAGATATATGGAATGAGAATGAGCTGTAATACTAAGCAACATGATAGCCTTACATTTTTGTTTTAGTAATAATCTCATATGAGAAGTCACCTTCTTCTTTGAAGCTAATATAATTCCTTACAGCACATTGGGCACTTTAGGGAGACAGTTAATTCTTCCAGACCATTAGGAGCCCATTCTCAGTTTTGTCTAAAGGAAAGAAAGGGTATGAGAAAAACAATGGAAATTTATCCATCAAATTCATACCCTGGGAAATATACATGAATTAGACTACTAATATATTTTATTGGGTATCGTATGCTAATAACTTCCTACTTTTCTTTCTTGCAAATGGAAGCTTCCTGAGGAGAAGTCTTTTTCTGGCTTACACAAAGAAATGAAACATTTTCAATTAAGGTTAGCTATTACATTGTGTTACGGTAAACAGTGAAAGACAATTGAAAAGAAAAAGACTTTCAGAAATAGCTGAACTAGAATGAGTTTTGCTATTTTGAATTTAATGTTTAAAAAGTTTTTGAATCAGAACAGTGAAGTAACACTAAAATAAATCATTTCAGAAAGGAAATACATGCACATTTCCTTCCTATAATTAGGATTTGTGCTGTATGTTTCTGTGACTCATTGTTTTACTTAATTCAGTGACATTTACCCTCATATTTAAAATGGAAGGAAATTTCCTGACCCAGATCCTATGGAAACAGTTTCTCCCTGGGCACTGTCATTTTGACCACCCTATAAGGTGTGCGATCTAGCAAGTAAATGTATTTGGGGTATTTTAAATATTTCTTTCTCAGAAAAGCTAAATAGGTTTTAGGAATACAGTACCTTAAGTCAAACTATGATTTTTATATGAACACATATGAAACCTATAAATAACCACTACATTATTTCAAATTGAGGAGTGACGAAGAGAAGTCATGGAATTAAGTATGCTGCAACTCTAACATTTCACACTTGAACAGAATTGCATTCCCACCAAAGAGGCCCTTCTGCCTTTTATATTTTCGTGTGGTATGGGTTACCATCTACTGTCCTTAATATAGAGGTGCAGAAAGACCCTCGAGCCTGTCTGTGAAATGGATAGGGGTATGAGAAACCGCAGATCTAGGCACCACACTCAGAAATGTCAATTCAGTTGTTGTCTGATAGGATTCAGGAGTCTAGATTTTTCATAAGCACCGTACGTGATTTTGACGCAATGCAGTTCAGGGACCACCCCACCTTGAGAAACACAGTTTCATCAGATAAATTTAGAAGGAGTCAGAGCAGGGCTGATCCTATTTAAATATGAAGAAGTAAAAATCTGGGTCCCAGTTAACATCCCACAGAAACTATTAGATCAGTCCCAATGGACAGTGCTTGAAACTTCTGCACGAGCGAAAGGCACCTCATGCTAATTTTTTTTTCAATTATAAATAAAAATCAGCTGGGTGTTGAATAATTTATGGCTTCCTGCAAAGCTGTATTTGAAAACACCAAGCTGGCAGCCTGCGCCATTCCAGCCCACGCATGGACAGCTGCCATGCACCCATATCCGTTACTTTTTCAGAGATTATCTCCACATGCTGTATTATCTGGCTTTCCACATTAGCAAGGAACGTGAAACACAATCAATACGACAGAGACCACAACACAATTACAGACAAAGATGAGGCATCCAGAGCTTGCTGGTACAGAAACCTGAAGGGAATAAGGTATTGTCCTCTAATTATGGAAGCCAGTCCTGGTTAGAAACAAAGATAAATCTGAAAGTTTCTGACTTGCTGGAGGTCCCCTCAGAAATAACTACTCAATTTTCCAATTAAGATAGTAATTGATAATGGAACTTAAGAAATCAAAGTCATAAAAATGGCTATAGTTTACAAGTTAATTGGAAGAGAATGTTAGAAGTATAAGATTCCTTTGCAAGGAACTTAATTACCTTAAAAGAAGGAGGCATATAAGCATTTCATACACTGAGACTTTACATATCAGGTGTTGACTTTTCGGTTTCTTTCCGTTGAGCAAAATAGAGAATACCGATTCGGTAAGAATTTGTTACCCTGAATTTCATGTGCCACTCTCCCCAACATGATCTAGATATCTTTGGTCCTGGTAATTCTGGCTCATCAGTTCAATGGAAACTGAATTAATGCAGTATCGGACCAAAACAAAAAGAAAAACGCAAACAAACCCAGATCTGAGTAATGTTTTGTTTTTGTTTTTTTCTGGTAAGTTCTTTTGATGGGTGAGTTTTTTCACCCATTCATTTTTATTCCCTTCAGATTTTGCTAATGTGGATGGTAGCCTTTCAGAGTTTGTTCTTTCAAAGAAGCCCTAAACGCACCTCCTGTGTGTTCTGGTTCCCAGCTGCCTTCACCAGGTAGGGGCTGCTGTAACGACAAAACTCTGTTTTCTGCTGGCCTCAGAGTAGACTCTAGTCTGTGGAATTTGTGAATTCTGTCTCTGACAAGAATAGCATTGCCCCTCTCCTCATGCTCTGCACTCTCTCTGGCATCAGATCGACCAAGATCCTTCTTTTGGACTACGTTTGCAATCTCGGCTACCAGGTCGGATTCTGATCCTGGGTCTGCCTTTTCTGTAGGATTATATTTATGCACATGAACAACATCTTCCCTTTCTCCTAGCAGCTTGGAAAGGAGTGAATAGAAATCACCTGTGAAAAAAAGAAAAGAGATAAGGGGTGGAGGGTTGGTAAGATTGCAAAAGTTAGAGAATTTTGTGCCTTAAGAAAACCATCTCCTGATTTGTCGTGAGAAAGAAGTCTGCTCTCAGATGTTCAAGCATGAGGGGAAAAAGGTTGATTTTCCAGAACAATGAAAAAAAGTAATATGCTTCACATTTCATTTTATATTCCACCCATTTCTTTCTGTTATCTCGGGAGCCAATAACACCAGATAACCTCTATTTGCATATTAGTGGAAACAAAACGATGCATATGTGATTGCATGGCATGTTTCAATAAGTGGTTTTCACAGTATAGCTGGATTGATTTGGAAGTTAGAGTTCATCAGATTTCTAAAAATACTATCAACAGCTACATCAGAAAGCAGCTACCTTCAAGCCTATTCAACGATAATGCACAAGAAATTAAATGTATATTTTTCAGCATATGCTATAAAACACGAGAAATCTAGCAGATATGCATCTCTTTGGCAATTGGAAAACCAAAGTTTTATTATTATTATTTTGTTGGCAGTGCTACTGTAAGTAGCTCCAGTTGTTCATTTTAAACAAGAAATGAAAAAATTCCAGAAAAATAATTTTGTGAGAAAAGAATACTTTAAATCACTTTCAAACAAAAGAGAAGATTTTAATAAACTAATATCATTGGAATGATTCATCACTAAAATGTATTTCATGTCTTTCTATACTAAAAAGTAAACTTGGCTATGATAACCTAATTCCATGACAATAAATTAATTATAAAGCATTATGACAGATATGGAAGGTTTGTGAAGCATTTTAATCCTCATCATTTACATCTATAGCTTTAAATCCATTTATATCAACTATGTGAATGGGAAAATGTTTATGTTCTCAAAAGAAACATAAATCTGCTTTTCTAACAAACACTCATTTCTTCTTTTTCCTCACCCTATTCTAAGTGCTGCTAATGAAATCAGTTATGACTGTGGAGTCCTATCACTTAGGTTTTAATTACATTTATAGCATGATCAGTTAACATCTACAAAATCTTTTTTTTATGACCAGTAGGAAATAAAAATGATAACTGGTTTAGCTATGATACATTCCACTAAAGAACATATTATTTAAAAATTGGTGCAAGGGGATATGAAGTCTTTCCAAAATGATGCCAGGAGATCCTGTCATGTTTACAAATAGTCTTGGTTTAATGATTCAAAGTAGGTTTTCAATTCTTGCCCATGGAAGCAGCTTATCCCAGGTGAAATCTTCAATCAAAAAATAATTACCAAGTAATAGGGCCAATCTCAGTAAAATGAACAAAGCAAATTACAACTCAACCAAATCTGTTAGGCCACGGTGGCATTTTGCCTCACAGAAAAGAAATGAATCCATTACTGCTAAATTCTCCTGCCCCACACATGAAACATAAACAGTTTAATGTGCTGTTGTGCAATGAAACATTTATATAGAAAATAAAACGTGAGATTATTTCAGGGGTAGGCAAAAATCAGCATTTTAAAACTTGAATCCATGTCATTAGGCTAATATTGATGGAGAAACAGACCTGCAACTCTGAATAGTTATTCAGGTGTGTCAGTATAAATCTAAAAGCCGTGATGAAACAGCAAATGCACAGCGCTCCAGTTCCTTTGAAATTGTCATTTACAATGATCACTGGTTGGGAAAACAAAACTTTAGCAATGTAATGGGCTTGGCTGCACACAGGTGGCACTGGCCTTAGGAAAACAAAGCTCAGAGCGGCATCTCATTTATAGAGATGACATGTGACAGAGAGACCACTAGATGGCTATCTCTTACATCCTTAGGCACAAACCAGAGCGTGCTTCTTTCTCTTCTGGGGGACTGGATATATGGAATCCTGAAATGTTACGTATTTTTCTGAGCCATATATAGCTAACCTTGAGTGCAATGGATGGAGGAGGAAATAAACAGAGGAAGTTGTGTGGTCTCTACCCCAGTTACATTTCTCAATATCCCCTTCTTTCTTCTCAGTTTATGGTACAGCCATATGGCTTCCCCTTCCTTGAATGCCAACTCTAAGATGCTGTTTCTGCTTCCTGGGACACGCTCTCCCCTGTAATCAACTAGCTTCTAAGCCTTCAGATCTTACCTAGGTGTCACTTACGTCCACGAAGCCTTCCTTGACAGTTGGATTAGGGGTCTCAGCTCTGTGCCCCTGTGGCACTCAGGTCTTTCCCTGGATTGTTACTGCCCTGTTTCTGGTGTGTCTTTCACACCCATGTTTGAATCCAACCCTGATGCTTAGTGGCTATTCTGTGCCTTTAAGCAAGTTACTTAACATTATAAAGATAATGAATGACTACTACCTTCCAGAATTGTCTTGTGCATTTCAAGAAGTTAATGTAAAAGGTCTAGTCCAGCATATATCCTAAAGTAGGCATCACCGAATTGTAGCTATTATAATTACCAGCAAAAAAAAGACATAAACTCTAGTTGCAACATGCACATGCATCTGTTTCAATCTGTTGTTTACCTAAAATTAAAAAAAAATTCAGTTCTTTTCTTGTATTCAAGTATTGGGATTTTCAGAATGGAGAAAAAAAAAAAAAAAGCCCCTTTAAAAAGCCCCTACTGGCTATTGTAGTGATTCCCGTCCTAGCTTTACCAAAGGAAGTGGTCCTTGCACTTCCCCCCACCCCCGCCCCTGTCTACTTTTGAAGAAAGAACTATCCCTACTCCAGTGTTCTGGACGCCAGCCCTCCCAGTACTTCCAGAGACTTTCCTAGGCCCTTTCCTCTTCTTCTCTTTCTTTTCTTTTTTTTTTTTCTTCTCTTCTCTTCTCTCTTTTCTTTTCTAATACAGCTTCTTTGCTGAAGACTTGACTCAGGTTAAAAGCACACTCACTCTGCATTTATCTTGAGCAGTCATGGAGGCAAGAGAGACCTTTGCCTGATGGAGCACGTCTTTCAAACTTTTCTGCCTTCCCTTTTCCTTTAACAAGTTCCAGAACTGTCTAATGGTGCTTTCTGCAATCATGGCGATATCCTTATACCTGTGTTGCCCAACATGAAAGAGACTAGACACACAGGACTATTGGGGGGGGGGAGACTTGTAATGTGGCTAGTATGACTGAGGAATTTTATTTTTAATTTTACTTACTTTCAATTAATTTATATCCAATTTTAAATAGCCATGTGTGGCTAGTGCCTGCCAAATTGGACAGTGCAAGGCTGCTTCACCCTTCCTCATATCCTTTCTTTCTAAGGCCAAAGGCATCTGCTTGCACGTCTTTCTTCACCCCTGTATGACTTCCTCACGAGCTGCTCAAGAGCTCCTAGCTGCCAAAGCCAAGAGACCCACTTGTCCCTTCAGAAATTCTCTCCTTATAACGTTGTTCTTTCCAGATCTTCTCTGCCTGTCATCTTCGCTTTCTCTTATTCTTCTGCCCAACATACGAAAACGTTGGTGTTTTCTGACGACTATCCCTGGCATCCTTTCTTCCCCCTGGTGAAGGCCTCTGCCTATTAAGAAATACCAGCCATTCACCAGGCTTCAGCTGCTGCCTCCAGACAAATGACTCTCATATCTGGAGCTCTCCTAGTACCAAATTGATATATAAAACTACCCTCTGGAAATTTCCACTTGGTTGTCTGTTTCATAGGAATTGTGAACTCGACATGTCTAAAACTGAGCTCTTAATCTCCTCCCCTTACTTCATCTTTTTTATAGTATCTCTCTTGATGATAAAATGTGTTTTGGGTCAATCAATCTGGAAAACTGGATTCATCCCTCTGTCACCAGTGAATCACAAAGTCAACTGATTCGTCAATGCTAGTATGTCAATGTCATTTTCTCCCTCCCTACCACAGGACTTCTTTGGGATTCTTATCGTCTGATTGGCATGCTGAAAGTCTCTTCCCCTCTTTCCTCAGAACCGATTTTCATCCCTGCCTTCAACGTCAAAATCTGGCTGTAATGGCAGAAAGCTGCCCTAGCTCTGTGGAACTGACTTGCGATGGTAGCCCGTGGCTCCTGGACACTCCTGGGTGATACCCCACCCTTTTCTCAGCTCTTTCAACGTATGAATTTCACAGTGCTATTCTCTAATTTTATTCTGGCTCCCGCTGCTAAGATGACCATGTAATTTATTGCCCAAACTGGGACATATTTGAGAAGAAAAAGGGTGTTGTTTAATATTTATACTAGGCATAAACTAGGACAATCCTGGAAAAACTGGGATATACAGTTACCCTACCTGTTGTGGACAGAGATAACAGATAAACTAGTACTTTATAAATGACACATGATAAGAATAGTAATAGCTAGTATTGTTTGTGAGCTTAGCATTACCCAGTTACTTTGCTGAGTTACTTTATACAATTTAACATATTTAATATTTACAAAATACTCCTTATCCTCATTTTAGATGAGGAAATCAATGGTGAAGGACTAACGTGCAGGTCTGGGAGGAAGTGGAACTGGGATGTGAAGGAGCAACCTGACTTGGGGGCTCACCTTCTATCTGGTCACTATACTGGATCCAAGTTCCCCACCACCACCTTTTTTTTTCTATAATGGCCAATAAACTCTTTCCTGTGGATTTACATTGGAACTGACAATCTTACTGTATTTAATTTTTTTTTTCCTATTTAAATGAACTGTCTTCTGAGCCCAGGTGCTGGGTGTCCTCTTTAACAGAGCAAGTTTCTTTTTGTCCTTTCCTGGCCTGTCTTCTACATATTATAATACAAGATGCTTGTAAACTAGTCAATATCTGTGTACGACAGTGATTTGCACAAAACTGGCCTAAAGAATAATGACTGGCTTCCTTTGGTTTGAAAAAGTAGAAACGTTTTCTGTCTCTTCAGTAGCCTTCACTTTCCTCTGGCAATATACCTTCCATGTATGATCAAATTCTCTAAGATTTTCTTTAAAAAACTTACATTTAAATTATCTGGGAAGGGACAGGTAGAAAGGGATAAATGGGATTTTATATGAAAAAATTTTTAAAAACCCTCTAATTTCTTACTCACTGTCATATTTCCAGTGATTAGTACTATTCTCATCACAACAGATACTCCATAAATTAATCTGCAATGAATAATAATTTGTTAAAAATGTCACCCTTTGCTTCTGCCATCAACAGAAATAAACATATTTCTTTGATGATTTTAGGCTACAGTGAGTCCGTTTCTTTTTTTTTCTCACTCAAACTTTGATTCTTATAAAATGCAGAAATGTTCTAGCTCTTTAAGTAATTTGGCTGAGTGGGTCTGGATTTGGAAAACATAACTGGTAGCAGCCAATGTGCCAGGAAAAAGAACACAGCGTAGCAGGAGAAAATCTAAAACACTACCAGTTAAACTCCCAATCCGTTAAGTTGTGGGCTTGCATTAACTACCTCATGACTCAATGGGCATTTTTTTCTATTTAGTACGGACCATTCACTATTCCCTGCCATCAACATGAAAATTTCTTTGGTTTACTTTCCAGAATATGGTGGGATAAGCTGAAAGAGAAACATACATCGAAAAATTGCCCCATGAGTTTTTTTTAAATAAAATGCTTTAAAATTATTATTATTTTTATATAATAATATTTTTTATTATATTATGTTAGTCACCATACAGTGCATCCCTGGTTTTTGATGCAAAGTTCGATGATTCATTAGTTGCAAAATAAGTATCTCTACTTTTAGACAGAGTAAAAAGCTTAATTGTGGAGGCATTTTAAAAAATGATCAGAAACATTTTGGTAATCTTCAGAATATGAAGTCCCATTTCCCACACGTGTCACTAGGACTTTATTACCTAAAACAAACAACTTTTGTTATTGCTCTGTGATTTCTATGGTACACGGAAGGTAAATAGGATGTTCATCAGCAGGTTAGCCACTGACACAATATGCCAAGTAACCAAGCTAATGAGACTGCAACATGGAACATAACTGATTAATGAGAGAGGTATGAGGAATGGAAAAATAAAAGCGTTTCTTTTCAGATTTTAGTATTTTGGCTTATAACTCACTCGTACTTGATTTTCCCTTCTGGTTAGTTGGTTTGGTTTATTAACTGCTGACTCATCACTAACCTTGACCCTACTAGCCTTCGTGAAATAAAAAATGACCATGGTTCTGCTCCAGGATCGCAAATGAAGTAAACTTTATTATTTTTTTTTCTTTTACTGAATTGAAAAATCAAAATGGGCTTCCCCCCTTCTCTTAAGAAAATGAGACAAATATAAAAAAGGAGAAGTTAGCAGATGACGGGTTTTGCAGCTACCATGCACACAGGTGTATCTCAGGAAGCACAACTGTGCTTTCTGGATCATTCTCATCTGCTTATTCTGCTATTAGGAAACCAATTCAAAACAGCATCTACTTGGCTTCCCAGAGCCTGGGGGGGGTATTTAGAATTGTGTTTGATAGATGAGTACAATATATAAAGACTTGTGAGCTGCCCATAAATCATGATAAACTGATAAATTCTTAGTGAATGGGAAAACAAACAAGAATTGTATCCTCTTTCAAACGGCAAAGTGGCATTGCGGTGCTTGGAAATGGCCGAGAAGATGCTACTAAAATCATGTGTACGTTATGAGGGAATGAAGGAAGTGTTCTATTCTGAACAAAGCAAAGAAATATAAATTTTCGTCATTAAGCCCAGCCTTTGCATCACTCCTCTCACAAATGGTTTACCAACTGTTACTTTAACAAGCTTTTACAGTAGACTATTGTCTTTTTGACTTGCAACCTTGTTCCCTTGATTCTGCTTATTTGATAAAACATGCCAATGGTAATTCATTTTTGTTAGCATAAAACCACTGTGAAATTATTCTGTTTCACAGAAGGTGTCTGAAGACCTTTAACTATCTGGGGTCATGGAGTGTTTTCCCTCTACAAATTGTATTTTTGTCATATTCTCCCTACCTTGGGAATATAGTCGCTCATGCTGACCTTTGAGTAGAAAGATTGATCATGTGAGGGCACAAAGACTACAATGAGAAGAGTTTGGAGCAAATTGAATAAAACATGTGAAAGGCCCCCTCTGCAGCAAAGGAAATGCTGCCTAGTGCAAGGACAACTGGTATTACAGATTTTGACTTTCAGTTCTGCCATGAGTTTTAAGGCATCAAATCTTCCCAATACAACTAACATAAATTTCAATACTGCACCTTTACTTTGTAGAAAGGAGAGAAACACTCAGAATCAGAACTCCTAATAGTAGTTGCATAGATTCTTCCTTGAAGCTGGTAAAACCTCTTGGTTTCAGCCCCTATTCCTTACCCAAGCAATGCTGATAGAAAGCTCAGTTGAACATCACAACAAAAACTTACGGTGTACTATATGTTGGCTAACTGAACATAATGAAAAAAAAAGAAAGCTCAGGTTGTGTCACTGGTATAGTGAACATATACAAGAAACTAGAATGCATAAGAAATAAAGAGAACTTACAAAACACACTTTACTTTCCTAAAAGTGCCAACCATAAGATAAAAGTAAAGGATATGCTCACGTGTCTGATCTGGAAAACCTCAATGCCACCGCTCGCATTCTGTAGTCTGCCAGGATTTGCTTCCTCCACTTGGAGTCAATGTCTAATTGAGTATTATTGTTTAGCTTATTGTACTTATTACAGACAGAGGTAATCTTCACTTACAATGGTTTCAAAGGATAGTAATGTTTCAGTTCATTGTGAATATCTATTAGTGTTTTTCTGCTTGGAGGCAGACATAATCAACTCAATCACAGGTTAGCTCACCTATAGACAAATAGGCTAGTCTCAAAGCAGTATGGGTAGGAATATACACATATTATGCAGGCAAAAAAACCCACGCTTGCCAATAAATTTTTATAGCTGGAGGAAATGTTCAAAATATAGTATTTAAAAAACAGGATACAAAACTATGACATGTAATCTAAATGTTATTAAAATAATGTATATATAATATATATTTCACACTGAGATGTACATATATACCATGTTTCTGGGGATGACGGATGATTTTTATTTGCTTCCTCAGATTTTTCTGTAAATTCCATATCTTTTTAAACGAAAATTATTTAACAAATCAGTCAAATAAGCATTAGGTTTTAAAACGCCCCACAGACTTAATTAAAGGCTCATTAAAATCTGTCCCATTGTTGCATGATCCAGGACAACCTGATAGAAAGTTGTCATATAATGAGGCTCTGCTGGTATATAATTACATCTTTTGAGATAGGTCTGAGATACAGGTGCCTTACACCAAATTTTGTTCTTCAGGAGGCAAATATAGACAAGGATACTGCAGAAGGTAAGAGTGTTTGTAAGCACAGGCTGGGCAACGCTACATAGGTTCATGTAACTCAACCATTTCTTTTAAACTCTAGTAAAATCTCCAACCAAGATTAGTATTCAGACAAAAATTAATAGCTATTTTTGTATTTAGAGTTAAAAAAAAAACACCAAAGTTCTATTCCAACTGAGAAACAAAGTATTAGATAAATAATGTGACACAGCTGCATTTTTGTTTTAGCCTATAGCATATGACTATCTTTCCCTCTGTCTCTTTTACTACCTTAATAAAAGTCACCCCTTCTTTCCAACAGAGCATTTATTACATATCTTGACCTTTATCTTCCTAGATGCTTTCCAATGTATTAAGATAGGAAGTAAAAAAATATTGTTTGTGTTATCCAGGCAGAACTATCTCTACTATTTAGCCACTGATGGGTACAGAACTTGCCTTCGAGTACATGTCCTCTGACGTTTGGGGTCTTTTCCTTCCTGCTCCACAACTGTTCTATTTCCAGTGGGGGTTTGACATCCTCTGTGTGGCCAACATAAATGTTGTCTGTTAACTTGTGGCTATTGCAACTGAAATGATTCACAGCTTTTATTTATTGGGGGTTTAAAATATTAAATGAATCAATACAAGTTGGCGGAGTTTCTTGAACATTAGTTGTTTTGGCCAGAACACCAAAGTAAGGCACAAGGTTGAGCTGGAGGGCTTACTTCAAAATCAGCAGATGTGGCGTAATTTATTTGAATAATTAGAGCCCTCTTATTCACTACCTGGCCAATTTATCTCCCCAGGGAATTAATGCAAATACGCATTTTGTGCAAACAAACATCTCTGAGATGAATGGGATACTCTCTCAGTAATGAGTAGATCTGCCCTGTGTACTGCAAGGAGGTAGAATGATCTCGTGAGTGAATCAAACAGACTACGTGTACAAATATGCACCTGGTATATTTCTCTATTCTCTTTAAATTCTAGGCTGGTGGTGCCCAAAGACCTGCAGAATAATATACGGGCTATACTGGACACTGAAATGGCTTTTGGTTGGTTATCCGTCTTCACATAAGCTAGCAGGTGACATTTTGATGGGCCCACTAATTTCAACATGTGAATGTCATAGCCCATTTTCTGCAGTAGGAAAATTCAGTCAGAAGAATCTATTTTTTTCTCAAGTTAAATCACTTCACAGCATTTTTATTCATAAGTAGAATAAAACACTAATTCTAAGAAAATAATTTCTTTTGTGTCCACAGAATTCTTCTCTGGAACCAGAGAAGGGTTTTAAAAGTGTTTTAAAGGATTTGGTGTTTAGGTATATATGACACCTCCTAAATCTTATTTAGAAAGAACAGATTAAACCTCACATTTAAGGTTCTTCTGCTAATGAAACCTCTCGGTTTCTAATCTTTCAGAAGTTTCAATGCCTCCCTTGATCAACTCAGATAACTTGAAATTGAAAACAGTTCAGCCTCACTTTCCATAGAAACTTACCGTTTTATAAGATGCATCTATTAAATGCTGGTCTTATTTTATACTTTTCACATGTTAGTATTTCAAAATGTATTCTAAGAGACCCAAATTATTTCAAAGGCATATATTTCAAACAGTGTGTTCAATATCAAAATAATTCATTTTAAGTCTGATCAGATTTCAGTACAGTTATAGCAAACACTGTTAATACGTAGTCTGTAATTATGACTTTCTTACAGTTGTATACACAGATTGATAAATTTAGCTATATTTAAACTACTCAATAGTTTAGTATGAGCCATTTAGTATATAAACTATTCCATTTAGTATATAAACTATATAAACTATTTCATATAAAATCATCTCCTTTTTTTGACTTAACAGAACAGTAAAGTTGAGCTAAAGTTGTATTCTTTTTCCAGAGGCCACTTTGTTAGAATGAAATGTTATGGAACATACTCTATATAATTTAAAAACTTTTATATTAAAGTTTTCCCTGATGCCCTTTCAGAGTGTATGTCTTCCTTTAAAAAGTCTGTATTCTTTAATTTTGTAAATACTCTTAATGCAAGAGTATTGTCTGTGACCTAGACCTAACAGAATACATTTTGAAGAATTCCCATAGTGGTTTACAATACCCAAAGAGTGAGAAATTTCTATCTGTTGCCAACAGAAAAATCCTATTTCCTGTACACTTTACGTTGTCATAAGAAGTGTGCTTGCATTAACATTAAACTAATGTTTTAAAATATATCCTATCTAGGCCCAAAAAGGCTTGATAACATACTCCAACGCCTAACACAAGGTATCATCTTTTGAAAACTTGGTAAGAAAACAAGATTGAGAGGAATGGTTTTTCAGTGCCAATACACGCAGTATATGACATACAAGGATCAAGTATTACTACGTCAAAGAAACAGATCGGAGGAAGAATGATGCTTTCTTAACTCATTGGATGGCAACCTAAGACAACTACAAATGCCTACGTTGATAATCCCTCCTGCTTTACGGAAGGCAGAGAAGAATGACTTAAGAGAGGCAAGATGAAGGTTAAGTCTTAGTTTCTTTCAAATATAGTCAATGAACACATCGCCCAAGGTACACAAGACTTTAAATGGTAAAGTCCTTTAGATTTCCAAAGCATCCCACCGATTGTTTCTAATGACTATATTTGCACTACTTATAAAAGTTACCATATTTAAAAAAACTACAACAAAGACAGAAAAATCTAATGGGTCTAAATTACAGCAAGGAATTTTACTTTCAAAGCTAAAGTACAATTGACCATTTTCTCATGAATTATGTATTATATAGAACAGCAATATACAGGGATGGAGGCTGATAAAGAGACCTAAAATATCTCAGTAACTTTAAAATTTGATTGCCTAATTGGAACACGCATACTTTTTTTAGGCCTAGTTATAAAACTATGCATACATACCCTGTTCTAACATTTCTTCTTCTCCTTTTGGCTGCTGTAGTAAAGAAGTCTTGTCTTTGTTCTCTGTTTCTGTAAAGGATCCAAAAAGCTGAGCATAAATTTGCAGGATATATCACATACGTTAAATAGTTTGCTGGAAATATACCATCAACACAAAAATATTTTCAGGACCTTATGCTTCATAAAAACAACAGTATTAAGAATTCATATGGTAAAAATGCTCTATTTCACAAAAAAACTCCAGTGTAACCACCAATTACCAGACTTCTGACTTAATAACTAGATCAACTACCCTTTCAGTAATATATACACGATACAGAATTCTAAAAATGCATTAATAGGGGCACCTGGGTGGCTCAGTCATTAAGCGTCTGCCTTGGGCTCAGGTCATGATCCCAGGGTCCTGGGATCGAGCCCCGCATCGGGCTGCTTGCTCCGCTGGGAGCCTGCTTCTTCCTCTCCTACTCCCCCCTGCTTGTGTTCCCTCTCTCGCTGGCTGTCTCTCTGTCAAATAAATAGATAAAATCTTTTTAAAAAATGCATTAATAAAACTGCTTGTATTTTTAAAAATTGAATTGAGTGACATTTTAAGGATAATTTGAAAACATTTTAAGGCACAGTCTATCAGTTTATTAGGATCTCAATAAGTGACCTAGCTGCTATGCAGACTTGTTTCATAAAATTTCCAATAGAAAAACATTAAAAAGGTGCTCTGGTATTTTAAGATTGGATCTGTAAAACTCAGTGAAGTCTCCGCATACTCCATCCAATAAAACAGGGTGTGGGTCTTGCAATTTTAAACTAATGAAATGACAATCAGTATGATCATTTTGCAGATGAAGAGTAAGTTCATCAACAATTCTGAGAATGAGACCAAAAAGGCCAAGATTAGTAATGCCTCATAAATCAAGAATTCTTCTCTGCTTGAGGAGGCCCATTAGAATAGATAATTTAGGGTATGGTCGGAGACGATAACCATTTTCATTGGCAAACTGAAGCACTCTTTAGAACACGGCGTATAAATCCATAAATTGCATAAGTCATTACTGGCTATGGAAAGAATCAAATGGGGAAGCAAGGAAACATGCATTAAATGAAGAAAGAGCTATATTTATTGAACTGGTCCCAAAACTAGACTGTTTTATCACTAATGCAGATTCTTCATTTTAACTGTTTTGATGGGGGCATGTCAGGAAGGTAGATCGGTTATAAAAGAGGGAAAGGTGGGAACTGGATTATGTGTACCTGTGACTGATAGAAGGTGGATGATTTTAAAAATTAATTATAGAGTCAAGGGAGACACACGAGAAAATACAAAATGCAAAATCATATTTCACTTTAAATTAATACCAGTTTGACCTTTGTGATGTTCGTGCATCATAATCATCTCAGACTTCACAGGAATTGGAATATTGGCCTCTGGTGGTATGGTTCGGAACAGATCCGGGGCTACATTCTGTGTACAGGTCATGAAAGAAACTGCATGCTTGGCTTCCATGTAATACATAACGTATAGGTTGCACATTTCATCACTAGATGTGCCTCTGCAAGCAAAAAAAAAAAAAAAAAAGAAATAACAAATCAGCCACTCACATAAAACACATTTTTTTTTAAAAGATTTTATTTATTTATTTGACAGAGATAGAGACAGCCAGCGAGAGAGGGAACACAAGCAGGGCGAGTGGGAGAGGAAGAAGCAGGCTCATAGCGGAAGAGCCTGATGTGGGGCTCGATCCCATAATGCCGGGATCACGCCCTGAGCTGAAGGCAGACGCTTAACCGCTGTGCCACGCAGGCGCCCCTAAAACACATTCTTAATGCAAGAAAAATACAATCAGTAAATCTGCCAGCAATAGGTTCAGAGGTGGAAATACTGTGCATTTATTTTACAGCTTTCATTAAAACCCATCACAGTTTTCAGCACCTAAAGCACATTGTCAAAGGCATAGTTTCACTTCATAATGGACTATCCATTTGCAGTCACTCCATTGATACCACCAAATACCACAGATGGAAATGGCATTTCGGTAGCAGTGACATACTTTCTCTCCTCTTCCAAATCCTTTTATGCTTTAGTCCTCTTTCCATTTGCTAAAACTAGCAGATTGGGCAAAGTACCTTCCTCATGGAAAAATCTTAATTATTTACTTAATAATGGTAAAATTCAGAACACTTCAACAGAAATATCATATATTATTTACAAGTCTTTAAAAACGGCTTTTTCCATTTAACCCCGAGAGTCTAGGATCTGGTTTTTGATAACTGCCTCCAGCCTCATGGTAGATGAACGGAGAATCATGCATTGACACTACGACATCATCAATGTGCCCCTGACATCTGACTTGGCACCCCGGCTTCTACAGCAGGGAAGTAAAGAGAGCTTCGGGAATGATACAAAAGGACATCAGTCCTCACCTCCTCCGAAGGCTCAGGCCTCTGTGGGGTAGTGCTGCACAGCTGACAGACTCAGTTGTTAAAAAAAGATTTTAAAACAGTGGGATAGACATTTCTAAGATACAAGTTCCAAATAATACAAGGCAATGCCTCATAGTTTAACACCTGTTTTGTTCTTTCTCAGTTCACATGGGCTATCACGTATTTCATCCTCTCACCATCATTAGGAGGGAATTATTTTGGTACACCTCCACAAGGCTTTCATTTCCAAGGGAGTTTGCGCAAATGAATGTTTCCTTTTTGGTGTTGTGACAATTTTTAGCAAGCCTCTGCTAATAAAAAATAAGCCACGAAGTGGACTATTTGCTGTACAAAAATACGTCAATGTTGATTTTTCCAGCAATGTCATGTGGCACTCACTTCTCTCCATAGCAACAGTAATGACGTCAGCAAGGGAAGGAAAAAAAAATATTTTCCGAACAGGGATGTGGTTTCTGTAAGCTCTGAAAATGGAGAGCCCCTGAGAGACCACAGCAATGAATCCCTGCCGTGGGAAGCTCTGTTCACGCTTTAAAAGTCATTTGGCTTCTCACTCCTGAATCTGATACCTGTCAGTGTAATTGCCTTGCCTGTGAAATGCAAGCAAATAGTGAGGTGCGGTCCCAAACAAACACCTGATCACTACACCCGTCTTCATGTGTCAAAACACCATTCCTAAGAATCACATGTTAACATAACTGGAGTTGGTCAGAAAACTGTGTGCTATAAAAGGAATGGCAGGTGCCAGAGCCTCTCACCATGGTGTTCACCCTTCCCCCCTTCAAAATGAAGAAAAATGCGTAGATCGAGAGAGAGATGAGGGAAAAGGAACTGAAGATATAGCACTAGCTTAGAAGACCTTGAATCATTGTGCAGAGAGGGAAAGCAAAATAATCGTGCAAACTTTTCCAATCAGTGAAAGTAAAAAAAAAAAAAAAACAGTAAATTTATATAGTAATCAATGAAACTTGCAACCAATCTGTGGACAGATCCTTTCACATTTTACCTGTTTGGGAACCCCATGCCCGTGTTCATCTCTAAACACGTGACTTTGTGAGAGAGTATAATTAGCTCACAGATGTTCATTTAAGGTATTGATTCTGATACAAAAATGAGCTGATCAAATAACTTTAGAATCTTTGCCATTACAAAGAAAAGCTCATTAAAGAGATGAAGGAAAAGAAAAGAGTCAGACTTTATGCCTTTCCATTTATAACTGAACTTGGAGTTAGGGTAACTCTGAGTTCCGATCTGACAGAGAAACTATCACATCTTAAATGTGTCAGGACTCAAATCTCCCTTAGTATCAGCAAACCAGTTTGCCTAATTTATTGCATATCCATCTTTCCTTCAATCAAAAAAAAAAATCTGACTTTAAATTAAACTGCTTTCTGTATTCCTAAGGGAGAAATTTGACACATCTACCCTTATTTTCCATAGAGGACAACACATGCAATTCAACTCTGTCAATCTAATGATCATTAATATGAGAAAGTATGGAGGGAGGCTGTGTTCACACGTCTGCCCTGGCTCCGCTGCATGGCCCTTTCAGCATTTCCTAACGCCAGTGTGATTCCCTAAATGATGCCTCCTGCGTCGCTTATATTCCAAAATTACAGTGGTGCATTGCTTTCATCCTCATGCAAAATAAAGTGCTTACGTGATAACTACTTTTTTAGACCAGCTGGCTCTAAATCTGACAAACCGTGATGAGCTTCAAAATAGTTAAGCCCTCAATAAGTATTTGTGGAAGGAAGGAGGAATGGATAATCTATCTTAATAAATGTTTACAACTTGCTATGGCATGACCTGTTACCCCGAATAGATCACGGTGCTGAGTCAGCTGGGTTTTATGAACTCGGTCTACGGCACTCCAGAAAAATGTTTATACCTATCTCTTTATCTATCTACTTATCATCTATCTATGTTCTATGAAGGTTTTAATAAAATACATGATTTCATATTATAAAGACATGTAATAGAGATTTAAGAAAGTACCAAATATCCTGAAACGTGCCGTTTAAAAAACCCAAATCTTGTCATACACTGTGACTGTGTTTCAGACAGTGATCCTCCCTCCACTTGGATGATTCCCTCAGCCCCTCAAACCCAACAGATGCTGGCCTTAAAAACACAAAACAAAACAAAAACTAATGGTGGGAAATACTAATTTTGGAAAGAAATATGAACACTTTAAAGAAGTTATTCGTCAAAACTTTGAGTCGTTTCTTCAGAGGATTTATGGTGCTTTTAAACTTATACATTAAGGAGTTTCTGACCATATAACTTTATCTTTGCATATAGTATACTTTAAAATGTTGATTAAAGTGCTGTGTTTGGTATCTATGAATATTCATTAGACATTCTCATATGTACATGATAGAACTGGTTCCAAAGGAAAAATATGACCACCAAAATTGACCAAATAGGTAAATATTATCTACCAACTCTCAAGAGTTAATTTAAAATGTTCGCAAATTAGCTGACTTAATTAGCTTAATTGGCTGACTTCATAAAATTCTTTTTTGTTTGTTTAAACTTGACTAAACATTTGAAATGACTTTAGAGAAATGTTATATTGAATATAAAATATGTAATGCAGTCAGGCACGCGAGCTTCCACACTGATAGTACGATGCTATCGGTACATACGTTGGTGCAATTTTGTCTAAGACATATTGTTCATATTTACCATTTATAAGGAAGTTTAATATACCTAGATAAAAATACTACCATTTGGTAAATTTCTTAATATGTCTTGTCTTAACTAACGGTTGTATTTTGGGACGCGTCCCTGCTAGGAAAAAATCAGTCCCTATTTTTTTTTTATTTTTTAATTTTTTTTTAAAGATTTTATTTATTTATTTGACAGAGATAGAGACAGCCAGTGAGAGAGGGAACACAAGCAGGGGGAGTGGGAGAGGAAGAAGCAGGCTCATGGCCGAGGAGCCTGACGTGGGGCTCGATCCCATAACGCCGGGATCACGTCCTGAGCCGAAGGCAGATGCTTAACCGCTGTGCCACCCAGGCGCCCCAAGTCCCTATTTTTAAAAGGGCTTTTTATTAGCTAACTGTGAGTGTTCCACCCGGCAAAATTTTCTCCAGTCCTAAGATTTTTAGCTCAATATAGAGTTAAGCTTGGATTGGGTGGGAGAATTACTCAGCTGAACATCTTCTTGGTAGGCCACTGATATAATTTTCCTGCAAAACCTAGTTTCCAGGTGGCTGCAGAATAAGGAAGTTAACAGCTAGACGCTGGTAGTTCTTCTGGTGCATGGAGGGGCATCTGCTGGCCTCACATGACCTGTGGTAAGCGGCCTTGTATCTGAGCAGTCTTCATGCTCACGGTTCGAACCTGAGCCCGGGGGCGCTACGTGTTCATGGACATTCATGTGGGGGGTTAGGCAGGAAGGGAGAACAGGGAAAGATTTACAGAGTATCATTTAACAGACTCATAAAATACTAGTTTTCTTTTACTGGTTACATTCTCCACCGTAATTCTATAGTTCCCTGTGAAAATGCTATCCTGTATTTTATAAAACACATGCACTGATGCTATTACCTTTCTAAAACTAAAATGCATATTAAGTGATGCAGGAATACTAAGCATTATTATGAGAATTTTTATTCATATTTAAATTTTATTCAAACCTGTCTTATTAGTTTATCATTCCACTGGGGGGGAAAATGCTACCTTAGTATAAATTAAATATTCAGAATATGGACTCATCCAATAACTTAACTTTCTGGAATTTCTTTCTATTTCATTTGTATTTCAAAATGGCATTCCCTTTAGCCCACATGAGATTTACAAAAAGATAGATTGGTACAGTTGTTTAAAGGTACTGTTTTAAAGCAAAATGCACATTTGTTAAAAGACTGAATTATTCCTGACTCCTGAAACTGAAAGAGGCTTCCAGACTATTAGTTTGGCCTCTCATAGTGGCATTGTAACAAGTCACTAATTTCTATGTTTGATACTGCATCGCAGAGGATACTCAAAGGATACAATCTGGCCAAAGTTACAAGCCCTTCTAAATTGTTAAGGGACTTCTAAGCAAAAAATACTACTTATTCCACACTTGAACTTGTACACTAATACACAGGATGTGTTGAAAAGGAATTTTTCCTACTCTGTTTACCTATTTCAAAGGCTAATAAAATAACCAATGGCACTTGAGCAAAGTTTTGGAAGGTCTATACTAACATAGAATGGAGAACGGCTGATCAACAACCTGTGACTCATATATTTAAAGGCTGGTAAGGGGCACCGGGCTGGCTCAGTCAGTGGAGCAGGCAACTCTTGATCTCGGGGTTGTGGGTTCGAGCCCCATGTTAGGTGCAGAGATCACTTTAAAATCTTTAAAATAATAATAATAATGATGATGATGATGGCTGGTAAGAAGAGAATGTCTGACTTCTTCAAATCGAATTCTGTCTACATTGGTCAAGCTTTTTCTTATAGTTACCATTCATGCAACGTCATAATTTTATTGTTTTCCTCAAATCCCTTTCCCGAACTTACAAAATTTATCCAAAAGCAAAACTCTTGGAAGCTTCTCATTTAATATAACTTGATGATTTTTTTCTGTTTGTGCTATCTTTAGCCTTAAAATTGATGTTTATTAATACAACAACCCTTTAGAGTGACAGGAAAAAAAATCGTATTCCACTGTCTCAAATGCCTTTTTTTCTTTTACCTGCTCCAACATCTTTTCCCTTTCCCCTGACAACCAACAGCTAGTGTTATCATCATAAGAATCATCCTTAGTATATCTAATGCCCATTTTTGGATGTCTACATTCTGTAACTTCTCTTTGATCAAAGATAAATGGTTTAATACTCCAGCTTCCAGGTGGCATGAGTAAATATTTTATAACCTAGTTTAACACGGAAAGAAGCCTCCTTGGTTCTTTTCGGACAAAAAAACAAAACAAAACAAAAGAAACACGGTAAAAGACTTTATCTTTCATTTTTAATTTAGGCAAACCTTTTTTTTTTTTTAAGATTTTATTTATTTATTCGACAGAGATAGAGACAGCCAGTGAGAGAGGGAACACAAGCAGGGGGAGTGAGAGAAGAAGAAGCAGGCTCATAGCGGAGGAGCCTGATGTGGGGCTCAATCCCATAATGCCGGGATCACGCCCTGAGCCAAAGGCAGACGCTTAACCGCTGTGCCACCCAGGTGCCCCTAGGCAAACCTTTTTTGAAAGAGTTCATAGTGCTCTGAAAATTTTACATAGGGTTATAAAATACACTATTTCACGGAGGCTCAATATTTTGAAAATTATTTAAAGTCCAATGTTCTCTTTTGGGAAAGTGCTGAATATTATTATTCCCATTTGGTAGACGAAACAACTGGAAAACAATGAATACACAGAAGTTTTAACAGACAGAAAAAAAAATCACAGTTCTGAGTAATTAATGGACACCACCAAATGTGGAAGCTATATATTTGCCTAAATTTGAACACAGGGCAAAAGGACACTTGAGAAAAAAAAATTTCATGAACAATTATATTCTTCTTTATTAAATGAGCCTGGGGAAGTAATACAATACCCACTCTTGTGGCGTCTATAATATATAGAGGTGTGACACTGAAGGCTTTGAATAAGCAGGAGGAAAGGAAGCATAAAAAAAGAAGCACACGTTCTGGAGTTTCTCCTAATC
The DNA here is from genome assembly GCF_002007445.2 of Ailuropoda melanoleuca. NCBI lineage: Eukaryota > Metazoa > Chordata > Mammalia > Carnivora > Ursidae > Ailuropoda > Ailuropoda melanoleuca. The sequence continues at coordinate 73,843,957 of NC_048220.1, read as the reverse complement.
ACTCAGTTCTAAAATGAGAAAATGCGATATACAGTTTGTTATAATTGTTCATGACAGTAAAAAAACGTGCAACTCATTCATGAAGATAACTATCACCTATAATCACGCTTTGACCCAATAAAGTATTTTTAAATAGTGGAATGTGCCAAACCATACCCAATGTGTGTGGCTTCCGTCCTTCCTTCACCAGTGAACACACATCTTGCTGCCAATATGTCACCAAAACTAACATCTACCGGGTGTTCCACAGGGTAGAAAGCCTACCAAGAAGAGAAACACAATGATTCATTAAAATCACCAATAAAACTCAGAACCACAAGCTATTAAATGACATTATTAAGATGTGAGGCTTGGCACAGTCTGGGTAGAGAGGATGAAGACACAAACATAGAGACACACAACTCACCACCATGTTTACGGATGTTAAGAGAAACCATCAAGTTGGAAGTTGTGAAAAAGGTGGTTATACACAGCTTAGATAAAGAATAAAGGTAATTTTGAGATGTTAGGGTTCTAGAGAAATTCACAAGGATTCTATGAGGGTTTCTAAGATTACTATCTGTCTATTGATATTTTTTTGTCTCAAAATTAAACCAGTTTCTACACACCTGTGGCAGCTGGGGGCTCTGGCGTCCAATCAGTGTCCACCGTCCATTTCTTATTCTGTATCCACTGACTACCTTACCTGTAATGAACATAAATTATAATCATATAATATGTTAAAGTATTAGAAAAATAAAAAGGCATTATTAGCTTTCCTTTTTCAAAATAAAATTTGATATTTTAATGAAAACAATATGATGAAAAAACACACGATTTCAAGGTATGATGCAAAATCTTTCACTGAAACAGACTTAAGGTCTAATATAATTTACATTTTACATTTATAGCGTTAGCAAATGCCAATGTAAATATTTATAATTGAACCTGTAGTTTAAAGTTCTTACCTAAATGGTGAGTGTGAACTCTATAGGCAAAGACATGCATTGGATACTTTTTGTAATGGCATGAAATGTCAGAATTCACCACTGTTAGAAATGAAAACACAGAAAAAAAGGTCACTATCCAACTGGAAAATAACATTATTCTTGTCTAAAAGTATGTATAGGTTATTCATAAGATGTTAGGCATGGGCGTTTTCCTATAAAGTAAACACACACTCTGCTATTCAGCAGGCGGTAAGTGCTTATTATGTGCTAGCCAATTTACTAAGATGAGTTAATAACCTCTTGCCCTCGCATTTAATTTCTTTCATAAACAAAGTGACTAGCGCCAAAACAAGATACCCTGTCAATGAAAACATAGGCTTTAATTTGCTACTTTTATCATGAAAATGTATGCAGTAGAAAAAGCTTAACAACTGGCTGCAAACACCTAAGATAACTACACCGACAATTCCTGCTGAGAAGGAACCACTTCATTTACTTCTCTTTCCTTTCACTCTAAAACACTGTAGCTATTCAATAAATATGTCTTCGATAATAAGTGAACAGTAACAATGAGACCATACTTGTCAATAATTTTACAAGATTCCCAGTAAAAACAAAGGAGTAATATTTAACATAGCATTTTCATCAGATGATCAGATACATTGGTAAATAATCTTACACTTATTCCAATAGCTTTTTGTAAGTTTAGGAGAATCAGCTATTATTATCTCCATTTTACAAATAGGGAAGTAAGCTCAGTACATCTAATGTCAAAGAGTGAGTTAGTCTTGGATCTGCTAGCGTCTGGATTTTGAACCTGATAATCTGGGCGGTAGTTCATGTCACAGTATGTCATGAGGTTTGTCTTTGGCATCTAGAGGATGGATGGCAGATTTGTAAAACAGTCAAAGTTTATTCTTTCATTTACATAACCTACTACCTACCCATGGGCCTTAACTCTTAGCATCTCAATAAAAGAATAGATGATAATAAACTACTGGAATAATAGAGAATAATAATCTACTTAAAATCTAAGGATAATAAAAATTGTTTTAATTTTCAGGGATATAGACCATTTCAAAATTTTATTAAAAAAATACTGTAAATCCATTCCTATAGATCAAGTAATGAGATAATGGTAAATACTAAAAGAGAATTACCTTTCTCTCCCGGTGGAATAACAGTGTCAACAGACATCATAAGGTACATGCCAGCAATTAAAGGCTGTCTGCAGGAAACAGTAACATTTATATCAACTATCTGAAACATCACAACTATGGCCTTAGAAAAATAAGATATATTTCAATACACTGATCTATAAAATATGATTCATGTGAAAATGAAAACAATATGGAAAAAGAGGTAGAATACATGTTTTTTCTTAAAATAACTTATTTTTTTTGGGCAAATAGCTAAAAACACTTTTTATGGCATGGTGCACGTGGAAGGTGGTCTCTAAATGCTCCTGTGATGGTTAATCGTCTTTGTCAACATGGCTAGGTGATAGAGCCCAGTAGTTTGGTCAAACACCGGCCTAGATGTTGCTGTAAGGGCACTTTTTAGATGGGACCAACTTAAATTATTGACTTTGAGTAAAGCAGATTACCATTCACAGCGTGGGTGGGTCTCTTAAGAGAAAAGACTGAGGTCCCCAGGAAGAGGAAGGAATTCTGCCTCCAGACTGCATTGGACTCAAGACTGCACACTGACTCCTGCCAGCATTTCCAGCCTGCCTTGCAGATAGCAGACTTGCCAGCCCCCACAACTGTGTATGTAAGCCAATTCCTTGAAGTAAATCTCTCTCTCTCTCTCTCTCTCTCTCTGTACGTGTGTGTGTGTGTGTGTGTGTGTGTGTGTGTGTGCATGTTCCATTGGTTCAGTTTCTCTGGAGAATTCTGGCTAATACAGCTCTCAATAATTCCTAGCTCTGAGATTCATGCCCTTGTCTAAACCTCTTCCCTTGAGCACGGGCTGGGCATAGTAACTGGACCTAGGGACTGGTTATTTCTAACAAACAGAATAAGGTAAACGCGATTTCACTCTGTTTCCCCCACAGGAGTCACAGTATAAAGATTTGTGGCAACTCTTTTCTTCACCTATCAGATTTCTATATTATTCATTAAGTTCTGACATCAGGCTACAACAAGGCTGTGAGGTTTCCATCTTGCATGCCATCTCTTGCTTTCTCTTGCTCGCTGTGACGGTAGCCAGTTGCCATATTGTGAGCTCCCCTGTGTAGAGTCCACAAGACAAGACAGGAGGGAGTCCTCCAGCCAACAGCCAACAAGGAACTGAATCCTGTCCATAGCCGTGTGAGTGATCTTGGAAGTGGCTCCACCCCAGTGGAGCCCCCAGATGGCTGGAACCCTGGCTGAGCCTCTGACTGAGCCTTTGTGTGAGACCAGCCACTGCCCCCAGCTAAGCTTGTGCCCAGAATATTTGTTGATTTAAGCCACTAAATTTAGCATAATTTGTTATATAGCAATAGACAATGAATACAGTGGATTTCCCACTTGTAAGTTCTCAAAGATCTTTAAGCCATCATTTGGCCAGGGTAACTGGAAGTACTTACGGCAGGCGTGTGAGGTGTAAGGACACGCCGGAACAGTCTTTGTGATTGTCTGAAAACACACACAGACAAAATACATATCTTAAATACGAAAATGTGAAAGGAGGATTTCGCACTACTAAGTTTTAAATGATTATACTCAATACTAAAAAAAAAAAACACCAAGCCAAAACTATGTTTTTGTTTGTACAGTGCTTTATAGCTTACAGAGTATTTTCATATTCATGAATATATTTCATCTCCAATGCAACACGACATCAACAACAAAGCTATCATTTCAAGCAGTCCGTGGTTTTTTTCTTGACTCATCAAACTTACGAGTTCTCTGCTTTCCGGAAGCCATACTAGATACTAGTCACAGCTCACAGAAGAAAGGTGTTGCTACTCTCTGTGAATGATCTGCATTGTTGAAACACCCAGGAAAGCTGACTAACGGAATAGTTTGTTCCATGCTGGCTCCAAACAAGTAGCTTCTCTACTTTTCAAAAACGGTAGTCCATAATTTAAGCTTTCTAGATCTGTCCATGTTTAGCATCTGTAATGTCTTTGATATATATACAGGAATCAGCTTGTTTGGTTTCTAAGCCTTGCCCATTCCCACCTTCTCAATAGAAACCTGATGGTAATTTTCACCCCAACTTCAGTGGAAAGCCTCTGAGTATCTCTTTATTTTTGCCAAGGACACTTCAAAGACCTCTTTCAAATCCTCTCCCTTATTCCTTTGCCTTCTCCAAGTAGAAAGAAGGTAAAAATTTAAATTACCCATCCAATTTTTTATCTCTGTTGAACTTGCTGATTTGTCACCACGGAGACCATGAATAGTAACTCCTACTTATTCATTCCTTCTATTTCTGTGTATGCTAAATTCTTTCCACTTCACACTTAATTCTAAGTATTTATAAAACATTATATCTCAATTTTGAGAGTTAATTTTAATATAAGTAGTGTGTGTGTGTGTGTGTGTGTGTGCAAGATTAACAGATCTTTACTTGAAATTAAAAAGTGAAGTGTGATAATAAATAACAGCAGATGGAATAGTTTTAAGGAAATTTCTTTCTTTCAGCTGTAATTCTTATGAGAAAAACAAAGGAAGCTTCATACAGTAATTTATAATAACAGGAAACCTAACTAACAAGACACATATTTTGATTTACCAGAGATAAAATTTAGAAAGTATAACAAGTCATATTTAATACCTTGGCAATAAAACATAAAGAAATTTCTTAATTTAGTATTAAGCTTCATTTTAACAATGATAGTACAGAAATAAGTGCAATGATAAACATTTTATATTTAATCTGGTTGTTTTTGTCATTTTACAAAGGGATCTCTATTCAGCCTCCTAAATCAAATTCCAGTGTGGTGCTCTTTTCATAATAATTTCAAGTGAGCTGGGGTGCCTGAGTGGCACAGACGCTTAAGCATCTGACTCTTGGTTTTGGCTCAGTTCGTGATCTCAGGGTTGTCATCTCAGGATCATGATCTCAGAGTCGTGAGATTGAGCCCCACCTCTAACTCCACACTCAATGCTGGGCAGTCGGCGTGAACGTGCAGTCTGCTTGAGATTCTCTCTCCCTCTGCCCCCTCCCACTTGTGCGTGCAACTCTCTCTCTCAAAAAAAATAATCTTTAAAAAAATTTTTAAAAATCTCAAGGGAGTTTCAAAGAGATGAGAAAATAATAATAATAACAACAACAAAACAACACAGGTTTATCTTAAGTTTGTCTATGCTTTTAAATACAGAAAGGATAATTATTATTTTTTAATTTATTAAACAATTGTTTTTTTAAGGATTTTACTTATTTATTTGTCAGACAGAGAGAGCACAAGCAGGGGTGTGGCAGGCAGAGGGAGAAACAGGCTCTCCCTCTTGGGAGCCCCACTTGGGACTCGATCCCAGGACCCTGGGATCGTGACCTGAGCGCAAGGCAGAGGCTTAACCGACTGAGCCACCCAGGTGTCCCAAAAAAAGAATGAGGTTTCCTAAATGTACTGCATGAGATTTAGTAAATATAGCTAGTCTGTACTACTTTAGAAACGATTAGCCAGGGGCGCCTGGGTGGCACAGCGGTTAAGCATCTGCCTTCGGCTCAGGGTGTGATCCCGGCGTTATGGGATTGAGCCCCACATCAGGCTCCTCTGCTATGAGCCTGCTTCTTCCTCTCCCACTCCCCCTGCTTGTGTTCCCTCTCTTGCTGGCTGTCTCTATCTCTGTCAAATAAATAAATAAAATCTTTAAAAAAAGAAAAGAAATGATTAGCCAATGAATTATGTACACTGATCAAAAGAGAATGGTTGAAGTATACCATTCATTCACGCCAAATGAGTCTAAACTCCAGAGAGCTACTTATTTAGCTTAGGCGGTTTTAGGAAACATTTCTCATGTGTATAAAAAAAATCATATCTATCTTATAAGGTTATTTTGAGAAATGGTAATCATCCATTCATTCAGTTCATATTTATTGAGCAATTTTTCTATTGAGACACTATTCTATACACTGGGGATATAGTGAAAAATAATATATTCAAGTCTCTTGTTCTCACGGTAGGAGAAATGAGGTAGGAGACATTATGGAAAAACAAAACACTGAATATATAAACGAGATAACGTCACACAGTAAACTCAGCAGGATAACGTGATAGTGGGTAGCCATTTTATCTAATGTGGTCCCAGAAGGATGCAGTAGCCACGAGGCTGGAGATTTTGTACACCATGCAGAGTGTGTTAAGAGTTTGGGTTTTATTCTGTCTGAAAGAAACCACTGGAAGATTTTAAGCAAAGTGACAGGATTATATAAAGTGTTCACCTAGTACATTACTTGGCACTTACAGATTACTAATTACGGAATGTTAGGCTTTGTAATCTTTTATTTTAATTCACAATAAATCAGGAGAGAGTTTTCCCCCCACATACAATGTCCGTCCAAGCAAAAGGGCCAATGTGCAACGAGAATTGCTTCTTGGTTTTACATTACATCTTTGCACTGAAAGAACCAAGTGAACCACAGTCTGATATCCAACTTGGCTAATATTCTTAACCAGGACCTTAAAAAAATTAAATGGGAACAGTAAATAAATAAATTAACACGTTTCAGGAACTATTAAAGAAATTTATCATAAAAGATGAAATGTCACCAAATTTAAGAGTAGCAGGAATGTTACTAATAGTCACATACGAGGTATTGCCAGTGACAGTGCATCTTCCTATCAGATAATATCGTTCTTGATTAGAATTGTCTCAATTGAGTGGTTTTCTACTCATGCTAAAACTAAAAAATAGGTCAGAAGCTTATGTATGTTAGTATATAGGTCAAATTTTGATTTGAAGACTTTTTTTTTTAATAACCACACTTAGCAAAATTTTCTCCAAATTAAATAATAGCCATTGCTATGCAATTGTATATTTGTTTCACTCTAGAGTTTTAAAAGTGAGGCAGTCTCACCATTCACTCCACTGTAAAGACATAGTACAGCTTTTCTTTTGATCCCATGTTTATCAACTACATGCCATATCCTGGAAAAAAATCAAGGCTACCACACAATAATAGCAAAACTGCTAAAACCTCATTATGAGTTTTTACGAGATGATCAACACATTCTGGAAGAAAATATACTGAACTTCTGACTTATGTATTCTAATGACTTTAGGAAAGACTGAATTTTAGAGACTCTAAGTTTTTTTCTTATATAATGTAAATCTTATATGGCTGTAGAGGGCTGGCGAATATACATACAAGAATCCAAAGTAAAAGTCATGCCTGTTTGTAAAAAGCTCAAGAAATAAAAATATAAAGAATAGAAATTAGTTACAAGATCACTTAAAAACAACCCTAGATAGAATATTTGCATCACTGCTGAAGGAATTTGTTTACATCGAAGTTATCTGGTCGATTTGATCCACTGAATCAGCAAGAAACGAGGCATTTCTAAAAACTATGTTGTGTGCATGTGTGGGTATCTGTGTAAGCATGTGGATTTTATGCTTTAAACTATGGATAACACTTCAGATTACCATCATTATTTAATCATGGGATAATTCTGTGTGACTTTAAGAAATTCTGTTAGTAATGGATAAATACACATTTTAACAATGATATTTTAAGTTCACAATTTTAGAAGTTATGTGCAAGTAAAGACAATACTTATAAAGCATATTTATATGCATTTTCGACATTATTAGAGTCAATTGTTCCACATATACTATTTCAAAGTCAAATTTTATTACTGTAAATGATCGTGATCTCTTCAAGTACTACTCTTCACAGTTCGACCTGAAGAGCCAGTGAGAAGCCCCAGGGGGAGCAACTTGGAACTCCCTCAAACAAGGTGGTCCGGGGGCCTGGAGGACTCCTGGATCCACTGATATTCCTATAGGATGTAGCAACTTTGGAGAGAAGCTGGTTTCAGCCTAGTGTCTGGTGCGAAGATTATGACCTTCTAACTCCCAATGTGATCCTTGCCACAGTGACGCATTATTATTTCCATAACCTCTATTCTGATCTTACTTCTGGTGAACTCAGAAACTTCTGCTGGTTTTGCATATTGTACTGATGATTTCCAGTGTGCTCTGGCTTTGTCTGCCCTTCGACTGTAACACAGTGCCTCAGCCACAGGATACGAAGTCTGGTAAGAATTCATTCATTTTAATTCACTAGGCTCTATATGAAATCTGTCTCTAACATGCATCGTCATAAAAATGGATGACAACTTATAAGGTTTAGTATCATTAAAATATACATCAATGCCTCTGCTAATATTTTACCACATTAAAAAAAATGAAATCAGGGCTGAGATAGTTAAGAAATGTATCGAAAATGAACTCAGAATATCCAAATCATAAGCCATCTGAAAAAGCTGGTTGGAAAGGCTGATTCTGTGACTAGAATGAAAGTAAATAGGAGAGAGGAGAGGAGAGGAAATAGATGGAAAGGTTAACATAAGGTAGAAGACTGAGAAATGGAATTCCGTAGCTTCAAAATAGATGGGAACAGTAATGAGTCAGATAACTAAAATGGCATGAAATTATAGGATTGAATTTTCTGAAAGAAAGGTAGAATAGGAAGTGGACTCTTTCCCCAATTTATATTTCCACATAAATATTGTACATTTGTACATGTCCAATGTAAGATTTGCTGGGTGGAAAGTTTGAAATTAATCTGTGTATTTTAATCACACACTTACTTGACCATAGGGCCTTATAAGATCATCATCCGTTTCAGCTAGGTGCTGAGTTCCTTTGCCGAAAATGAGTGGGATTTGGAAGGTTATCAATTTTAACACTTGGTAGATTCGTACTTGTGATCAATATTGATAACACTAAGAAACTGCAGTCTATAAATGAGATAATCTATGTAAAGAATGTAGCGCTCTAAACGGAGCATAGAAAAAAATCTAATACATAGTAGTTATTATTACTATTATTCCTTTTATGGGTAGATTTCAAAAATCTTCCACACATGAATATTTTCTTTTAAGAAATATATTTTCATAGTCATCTATGGAATTTCTTTAATTGAAGAAACTGGAACACACAGAATTTCTTCAACTAGTAACACAGGGAGAGAAGAAAAGGGGAAAGGAACATGGGAGTATTAAATGAGTAAAGAGATGGTGAAAAAAAGGAATTGGAATTGAAATGGTGTTTTAAAGATACCGCACAAAATAGGGATACTCTCAAAGTGGGAATAGAAATGCTGATTCAGAAGGGTCTGTACCGGGTAGATACAGAACACAGTCATCAGTGAAATACAGAGATATTAGTAAGACCTAAGTACCACGGTCTGGCTAAAATGAAATTTTTGGATTGGGTACCACAGGACCACGAAAAAGTTGATAATACATTGTTTTAAGGTCCCTCCACAACTTTTAGTAATAAAGCTCCCTTTGACCAGACCCAAGACAATTCGCTTCTTTCTGAGGCCTAGACTAGAGGTCAGTTCAACAGGATCCTATGTTTGTAGAAAAGAGAGTGAGGCCTTTTTATCCTGATACTGAAATTGTTGTTTTAATCTACATTTATTCACTTATCCTGTACAACTGTCTTCATGCAAAAATCCTGACCGCTCTTCCTTCCAGCTAGCTTCATTTATCTTATTTTGGTTTTCTTATTCCAAAGTAAATCATTCTCTTCTTCATCGGATTGGGCTATAGGTTCACTCTTTCTCCAAGGTACGCTGGTGAATACTTGACTCTTAGCTATTAATGTTCTGTACTTACTGAAGATTGAGCCCAAGACATCCCTGTTAAAGAGATCTTTCATGATTGCTGTTCTCTTTTAGTAAGACATAATTATAGCCTAATGGATTTCGAGATATGGAGATGAAACTTCATTCACCAGGTAGGTATCAGATGACATCGGGACTAATTTCATTATATGTCATTATATTCCATTATAATGTCACATGTATGTACCAGAACCTTCTGTAATGGTGAAGACAGTAATAGTGGAAAAGTTAAATTATTTTTAAAAAGATACATAAAGTAAGAAAGTCTAATAATATCTTAGAAGCATAGGACTGTAATTTAGTACCAATAGTTGAGTGGTAAGACTTCTAAAAGCAGTCCAATAATGGAAGAAACAAGTATTTCCAGACACTGGATAAGACCTGAAAATAGCATTCAATCAGAATCTAATCTTGAGCCAGATGAAAACTGGACGACCACTCCACAAGGGTCTCAAGCTTGCGTTTTTTTGAGAAATTGCTCTCCTCTGCTGAGACAGAGATGTATAACCACAGCAAGGTATGTTATCAAATATATAGACTCAGAATTTCAGAATTGAAAGGGACCCTGAAGATGAGGGAGTTCAATTCTTACACTTTATAGGTAGGGAAAAAGAGGCTACTGGGATTAAGAGTGTTGGCCAAAGTAATTCAGCTAACTGGGACACACCTGGGTATCAAAACTAATTCTCCTATGTTAATATTTAGTAAACATTACTTACTTTAAAGAAAAAGAGTTTTATTTCTTAAGCACTTCCAAGGCATTTTATCTATGAAATATCCTAAAGCTAAGATAAAGGAATTAAGCAAGTATGGATAAGTAACCAGTGGTACTTAAGGACATCCACTTAAGCAGGAAGCTCATTTCTCTTAATGGGAGGTGAATGCATGGGATATGAGGTTATCCATTCCAAACTATTTAGCTTGCTTTTCTAATAATAGCTTGTCGTTCCTGCTGGGATACATGGCTAAGTAGTAAAGAAACTATGCGGAATAATGCATGGTAATAACCTATTAGATTGTAGGTCCTTAGAAGACTGTTGGCCTCTCCTAATCTTTCCCTCTAGAGATAGCCTACTACACTTCATGAGCTCATCTTGTCCTGGTTGTTTCCTGCTTCAATAAAGAAATAGGTTAACCATTGATCCTGGGGGAACCAATGTATTGTTATAAACTACATTCCACTAATTGGAAAAATCCTTCAGAAAGACAGTCGTAGAGTGGATTTCAATTCACTGCACTCTCCTAGGAAGGTAAAGGATAAAGCATACCCATTATCTACTATTCCAACCACAGTTTTGGATAATGGATTCTTCCCTTATGGAAGCATTGACAAAGCATAACTGGAACCATTGCCAAGTCTTATGAAAGACAAAGAAATAACAAGTTTAATGTTAAAAACATATTTCACAAAATTTATAAGCAAGTAGTCAACTGTATCATACCCTTCCATCCTCTCAGAGTACTCTGAACATAATAAGTTAAAGCCACCTTCCTGACTTTCTCCCTGTCCTGAACAAACAAAAATGAATCAAGGAGATCATACTATACACCAATCATTTCGCAGTAGTGTATGTACATAGATAGTGTAATAACGCTTTGCCTATGAAGCTGGCTTGATCTTCACCTTATGGTTCTCTCTTCTAAATTAACAATATTAAGTTAATGGGACAGATGAGGTTTTGCTGAGATTACATCATGGCTCCCAAGGTGACCAAGAATGGGAGATTACTTGGGGATTCATTTCTAAAGTCAGGGAAATTCTCATGTAGTCAAAATTACTTGGAAAATCCCTTAGGAGAGTGGAGAGTGCGGTCCCCTAACAGATTCAACACAGCCAGTTTCCTTCGCATTGGAACAGATGGCTGTCAGTTATGTCAGTTGGGCCACGTTGTTTAAAAAAAAGGAAAAAGTTGTTTCTACACACTTGGACTGTATAGTTATATAAAAAGGTTATTTCTGTACATTTGAAATGCTGTAGCGGATAAGCTGGACACAAGCACAGGAGGCAAATAGGAAAGAGTAGTGGGAACAGCAGACTGGGATCTTGTGTTCGCTTTGGTTTTAACGAAGCGATACACAGCTCTTTAATGTGTTTTTGTTTTTGTTTTTGTTTGGGTACCATCTGTATTATAAATGCAGGTCTTACAGTCACTTGACAGTACTCAGTAAAAAGATAATCCTCCCCATTAACCAGAAAATGAATACCTGGAAGTTCTATATTAGAGTTTTTTCAAAACAAAATTCAAGTTACCAGATTTCCCCTAGAGAATCCATGGTACCTTGAAATCACAATCTCAGAATATCAGGACTCTCCAGTTACAGATACACTGATAGAAAATAATCTCCACTCAAAAAGCACTAACACCTTGAGCTGTCACGGCAAATGTGTATCTGTTTAGCAAGTGTCAGTGACATAGGGGCACTGCTAATACAGACACCACCTGCACAGAGGTTTTCCTGGTGGCTGTGGGAGGCTGGCTTAGCAGACAAGCTTCAGCACTAAATAAACCAGCACCACAAAAAAAAAACAAAACAACAAAACAAAAAAAACTTCAAAAAAGAATTCCTTTTGAAGCTGTCACTGCAGCGAGTTAGCCTCTTTTGATTTTGTATTCACTGCTATGGAACTAGAAATTACTAGCTTCCATTTGTCCTGTGGCAAGGAAGAGAGAATGCATTTATCCATCTTGCAAGAAGACAACTTTCACAAATGATGGCCTGCTCCGTTCCCAAAAGAGATCAAATGGAAGGCAGGTGGGCAGGCTCACCAACGTGCTTTTATCATCACTGTGTGTGTGGAGGGCGTCATGGCATGGCTAATGTCAGAGCACCTTCCTGTTTCCACCTTTTATGAATACAAAAAAAAAAAAATTAAAGTAAAGCTTAGGATTTATACAATTCTTCTCTCAGAATTATGAACTGGCTCCAGAATCATACTTCTAAGAAAGTAAAATTAAAAAACAAACCCCACCAATCCTAGGTAAATACAGTATTTTTTTTTAAATGGCACTGGGTTTTTAAATTATTCGTTTTTGAACTTTCTGCTGCACTATAATATACAGAAAAGTGCACAAATCAGAAGGTACAGCTGCAGGAATTCAAAAAAGCTAATATACCCTGTAAACAACACCCAGCTCAAGAGGCAAAACCCTCCACCTGTGTCTCATTCTGGAGGCATTAAGTTTCCAATCTTTATGTTATGGATATGCTATATGCCAACATTTATTTGTCTTTCTGGAGTTGTCTTTTAGTTAAAACCAGGCACATTTAACTAGTTGTCCACTAGCTTCATGGGCTTTGGTTGGACTATTTTAAAATATCACACCTGATTACTAAGAAATATTTTTTCCCCTTTCTCTCAGGGAAAGTCCTTCAACTTTTTTACTTCTGTATCTCTGTTTTTAATATATATTCATTTTAAAAATGATAATCTAAATTTTCTTCTGCATTCTCCCAATTATGGTCTGTTCTCCCCACTGAGGGCTGAATGTACCTGCAAAAGTCCAGGAGCCACACAAAAAGTATTAGATAAAATAAATAATGGAATAANTCCAGAATCATACTTCTAAGAAAGTAAAATTAAAAAACAAACCCCACCAATCCTAGGTAAATACAGTATTTTTTTTTAAATGGCACTGGGTTTTTAAATTATTCGTTTTTGAACTTTCTGCTGCACTATAATATACAGAAAAGTGCACAAATCAGAAGGTACAGCTGCAGGAATTCAAAAAAGCTAATATACCCTGTAAACAACACCCAGCTCAAGAGGCAAAACCCTCCACCTGTGTCTCATTCTGGAGGCATTAAGTTTCCAATCTTTATGTTATGGATATGCTATATGCCAACATTTATTTGTCTTTCTGGAGTTGTCTTTTAGTTAAAACCAGGCACATTTAACTAGTTGTCCACTAGCTTCATGGGCTTTGGTTGGACTATTTTAAAATATCACACCTGATTACTAAGAAATATTTTTTCCCCTTTCTCTCAGGGAAAGTCCTTCAACTTTTTTACTTCTGTATCTCTGTTTTTAATATATATTCATTTTAAAAATGATAATCTAAATTTTCTTCTGCATTCTCCCAATTATGGTCTGTTCTCCCCACTGAGGGCTGAATGTACCTGCAAAAGTCCAGGAGCCACACAAAAAGTATTAGATAAAATAAATAATGGAATAAATAAATAAATAAATAAATAATAAAACAAATAATGGAATGAAAAAGGACTTTAAGAATTTTACTCGAAGATGCTGTTTTGTTTATTTTTTACTTTTTTTACTTTAATATTTACTTGAGAGAGAGAGACCATGAGGTAGGAGCAGAGGAAGAGGGAAAAGCAGACCCCCCACTGAGCAGGGAGCCCGCTGCCAGGCTCAATCTCAGGACCCTGGGATCATGACCTGAGCGAAAGGCAGACACTTAACCGACTGAGCCACCTTATAAAAGATTAACCGTGCACTCCCTTTGGAATTCTCAACTCTTTTGTGCAACATGTTCTCCCCCTTTTATTTAACTTAAACCTCTAACCGCTCATGAATGATAAACAAAAAGAGGCAACACCATCCTACTTTGTTTTGAAAACAGGAAGTTTATATTCTGCAAAAGCAGTAATTTAACTGCAATATATGTCTTTGAAGCTCAATCTAAAATCAGTGGCTACAATTTTCCAACCAATTGTCTTCATCAAGTTAAAAATACTATTGCGTGTTGTGCTTGGTTCTTCAATGAAAAAATTAATCTAAAGTATCTAATTTACATATAATTATGCATGCAAGTAGTCTGTGGTATTAATTAGAGAATACAGTTAGAACATTATAGCTCATATATTTGATTTAGCATTAATTTTCAGTCATTCAATATGTTTACGTTGTGATGTGAATAAAGTAACATTTATAAAGCACTTTAGAGTTAAGAGGTGGTATGTAAGTGCTAAGTATCACTTCTATACTAATGAAAAAATACTGAAACCCCTTGGTGACCCAAATTATCTTTCAAAATTCCCTCAGTCCTTAGGATAATGGGTTAGGGTTTTATTCTCCTCTCATTTATTTCTAGGTGGTATATTACATTTAAGTCAGGAAGACAAAAATAAGAAAGACTTGCAAAAAAATGGGGCTAGGAAAGTGTGGAGAGAAATACTCCTACAATAAGAAAAACTCCTGAAAGTTTTCAAAGATAGAGAAAATAAGAATTAACAGGTAATGAAAAGAAATGGAGAGCAGGATGAAGGGTTTCCAAACTGGATGAAGAGGTGAGTAATGTTTCTTTCTGTTAGCAGTAAGAGGGAGGTTCGTGGGGTCTCTTCCAGGCCCCGGATAGGCTGACTTTTATTTTTCTAACAGAGTATTTTGTAAATATCACTAAATATTATAACTGAATCATTTTCATCAAATGCTTTTTTGATCATGTATTTATTTAGGGTTATCTTTTCCATTTTACAAGTAAGACAGTCAACTAACATACAAGGGAATTAATACTAAAGGGGAAATGGAAGGTGAAATCCTGGCATATCTCTTTAAGAACTTCAATCATTTGCCTGAATTCCGAGAACACAGTAAACAAACATAAACGTGCTAAGGCAATGAAGGGGAGCAGTGAGGGACAGGGTGAGGGATAGGAAACCAGCTGGAGTATGTATGAAATATGTGAAAAATGCCTTGAGGAGTGTCAGGGCCCTGAACTACACGCCACTGAAACTTAATTGCATCTTCTAATTTTCATGTGAGCCGAAGGGCAAGTAACTTTACTCCTCCTCTTAATTTCTTTTTGGTTAAAAAATGAAATGCTATCTGCTATTAACTTAAAGGGAATTAATTAGTTGGGACTATGTAGCCGTGACCAACTTAAAAAGGGGAGTTAATAACTATGAGTGATTACAAAAGCATGAGTTGCAAAGGAATAAATGAAGGTAAAGTATAAAATTTTCTTGAAAAACAACTAGAAAATAAATTTGAAATATGACAAACTAAATGGTATTAGGGAACGTTCTTTTTTCCTAAAAAAGACATCACTTAAACTGAATATTATATTGTTCAAGGTTAAATTGCTTTAAAAAATACATTTTAGGGATAAAAAACATTCTGAATATATCCTTTAAAAAAGAAATAATACTGCAATGCTTTATAGGTCTTCTCATAACCAAATGAGTGAACATGCAATTCCTGATACTTAATGGCCATATTTAGGTATTAAAATAAACAGGTGTCCCATGGAATGAATGAGATGAATAAGGATCATTAGTCTTCCATACTGAGGATGATTAACAAAGCTGAAATGCAGGAAGCTAGGGAATCAGGGAGCTCACATTTATGTGAAGAGATTGGCAAGAGCAAAACAATATTGCAGGATAACAGGCTTCCTCTGGATCATTTGAGAGGTACTGAATAGACCTAAAATCGCTCCCATGACTCACATCGAGCAGCTTGTGTATAATGGAGGGTAGACAAGAACATGAAGAACATCCGATTACGATTCTTCTGAAATCAATGGGATTATCAAGCAACCTGATTTAGAAATATCCCTGCTTGATAAGGGAAGTCGATTACTTCATACATCAGGATGAAAAGGCATAAACGAGATGAGGTAACGACTCCATCTTTATACATATTTATTCTGTTGCGCATGAATGAGTTCACTCCTCCTGGTTCCTAGTGGTTCAAAGGACTGTTAGAAACACTGACTCCATTACTCGTTTTATATAGTCAGGACATGAACTTTGGCTCGTATACAAACTAGAAATCCAATGCAAATTAAATTTTTTTGGTTTTTAATAGCACCGGACTAGTAGCTATATCACCTTAGGCAAATCACTTAACCTTTCTGAGTATCGATCCCCGTTTCTGTAAAATGGAGGGGTTGGGCTGGCTGAGCCCTTCTGGCACACGGTTCTTACCTCATCATCCTGGAGACTTAGTCTCCGGTGTTAAAAACAAGCACTTTAAAAACACGTTAGTATACAACACATAAGATCCATGGTTTTTACACCTTTCTTCTCAGAAGAAAAGAAAGTTATGGTTTTCTGTTCAACAATGCCTTCTCAGCCATATTCCCATCTCTTCTCTTTAACTGCAAAGGCCTAAGAGGCTATACGCTTTTGTGCAGGCGAATGCTACCTGCTTGCCAATCATTTCTCTCTCAGAAATGGTCTCAGGGTCTCTGCCTTTCTCTCCCTTTCTAGTCTCTGTCACTCCATACAATCCACTTAAAAATAAAAATCTAAAAAACGGGGGGATATATAACTTACTTTTGCTCATCCTTCAAATAGGTTCATCTAGATTAAGTGTAAAGAAGGGGGACACCTGCGTGGCTCAGTCGGTTAAGCGTCTGCCTTCAGCTCAGGTCATGATCCCAGGGTCCTGGGATTGAGCCCCGCGTCAGGCTCCCTGCTCAGCAGGAAGTCTGCTTCTCCCTCTCCCACTCCTCCTGCTTGTGTTCCCTCTCTCACACACTCTCTCTCTGTCAAATAAGTAAATAAAATCTTTAAAAAAGTATAAAGAAGGAACATTTGCATACCTGTATATAGTGAGGGAGATATCCAAGATCTATGCACTGTAAGTGGCTTCTATTATAACAACTCTTTGAAATCCAAACACCAAATTTTGTGAAAAAGTTAAGTATAAACTCTCCTTCAAATTTCTCAGTGAAATCAAGAAAGTGATAAAATACCAGGTAGTAATTAAATGCGTTTCTCTTTCAAAGCTCCCCCTTTCTTAAGAGAATTGAGATTTAATTATACTTATTTTATAAGTGCAAATTATTCTGCTCATGCCCCAAGCCCCAGGAGATCGCCCTGAAACACCCACAGAACAGGGGGAAAAATGTAGAAGTAACTTCAATTCTTACTAGGAAAATCTGAGCTTCGGTTTTTAAACTTTAGTTTGCATCGAAATCAACTAGGCAGCTCATTAAAATTTCAGAATTCTGGGCTCACTGGTGAACTGGTAACATATTGTCTCTGGGGGAAAATATGCATGTGTGTGTACATTATGAATTTATTATAGTTTTTGTTAATATAAGTGATGTGTAGCACATAATTAATAAATAATAAAATATATAATATTCTTCACTGTAAATTCCATATTACCGGTTGCATGTCATGGAACTCTTTCCTTAATCTCTTCTGAACTTTTCCATAGCCAACACATGGTTTTAACTGATGAGGGAGTAATTCAGAGAAGAATGTTTGTTGATGTTCTTGTTTATTGAAACAACGAAGATAAATACTGGAAATGCATTTGCTTGTCAGTGACGTAGGCAAAGTCTCTGCTGTGCTGGCTAATAGTTTTTAATACTGGAAAAATGTTTCCGCAAATTTTTAGATAATTCACAATAATCTGCATCACTAACACCTTTTCCATAATTTTCTCGCTTTTTAAAAATATTTATTTATTTATTTTAAAGAGAGCAAGAGAGAGAGAGTGAGCACAAGTGGGAGAGGCAGACGAGAGGGAGAGAGAATCTCGAGCAGACTCCATGCTGAGTGCAGAACCTATCCTGGGGCTTGATCTCATGACCCTGAGATCACAAGTTCAGCCAAAATCAAGAGTCAGACACTAAATCGACTGCACCACCCAGGCACCCCTCCATCATTTTCTTAAATCTAAACAACCAACAAAATAATTTCTCATGCACTGATCTGTAGCATTTGTCAATTTCCATAACGTGAATCTTCGCACCACGGTGATTTCAAGCTATCGAGGTGACATCACTGAACGCTGGGCTGGGAAGAGACGAGCAGTTAAACACCATTTTACAGTATTTCTACTATATGGATACAAGAGAAATAATAACTTAAATACCCTCAAGAGCAGTGATAGTAAAGTGTAGTAAAATAATTAGATGATAATTTTCGAGTATCTATTGCCTTCATTTTTAGTGATGGTTATAATTAGCAAATGACTCAAAAACCTCTCAAAATTAACAATTGGGTCTTGTGAGTCAGTATGAGCCAGCTCCAATACACCAGCGCCTCACCCCTACTTTTTGTGCATCTGATTCACTATCTGGTTGGAACGAGGAATTTTCACTTTAAAAAGCACCCCAAGGAGATTGGTGCAGGGAGTCCTTAGATTAGATTCTGAGAAATCCTGACTTCTCAGGATTTAGTAAAGAGTATGTACTTTAGAGGTAATTCTATTAAGACCTTCCAGCTAATTCCAATCCTTCTAATGAAATAATAAGAGGCGTTCCTTTGTTTAAGTAAACAATGGGCAAAATTTTTCAAGTGTGAAAACGTCTAGTGGAGGTAAGGAGATGAGGCTTGCTCATTCACTTGGATTGTAAATTGGAAAAACTGTTTTGTCGGGTAATTTAGTGGAATCTGTTAAGGCTTAAAGACTACATGACCCAAAAATCCCATTGCTAGAAATCTACCCTGCAGTAGCAAGACATCGTTACTTAAAACACTGCTTACATTAGAGTTCACTGCAGCATCGCTTGTGATAGCAAAACACTCAGAACTTAAATGTCTGTAATAGGGAACAGGATATATAAATTATAGTATATTTGCACAACAGAATACGAGGCAGGCATTACAAATAATGGAAGAGCTTTACACGGTCTGCTTAGAAATATGCCCAGGGTACATGGTTAAATTAAAAACAACAGCAGATGCAGACCTGTGAAGAGAGTGGTCTGATTTTGTCCAAAAAAGAAAAAGTGCATACACACACGTGTGGTCTCTGTGCTTATACAGAAATGTCACTTAGGATAAGCCTGTGAAAAGTAGGCAGACATAAATGATAGTTACCTGGAGGTGGGAGTCCAAGGGGAAAGGGAGGTAGAAATGAAGAGGGTATCATAGATTGTCATCTGCATGCCTTTTCTTCAATAGCTTCACTGAGGTATAACTCACGTAACATACAATTTATCCCTTTAAAGTGTGTGAGTCATTGGTTTTTAGCATATTCATAGAGATGTGCAATCATCACCTCATATTGTAGGTTTCTTGAATAGTAAGGCATTGTGAGTGATTTTTTTTACTTTTCTTTTTAATGTGTTTCTGTATTTTCCAAAAGATGAAAAATAAAGAATGGGAGAGATTATTTTAATGGGAAAATATTCAGATATATCCAAAGTCCTCCGATCCTTGTTATTATTTTAGCTGATAACTCAAGTGTTAGGGTATAGGTTTCTTTGTTCTAATAGAACTTTTTGCAATTCTGAAATCTGAAAAGCTCTGGAAGCCTGAGGTTTTTTAAATAATGTTTGGCAGCAAAATTTAGTCTGAACGGATGTGATGCTATTTATGGTCTTTATTTATCCCTTGTAGTGTGACTATTTGAACATTTTGCTATAGGAATACAAGCATATATGATTAGGGATGGTGTCCCGACTCCCAAAGGTGATACAATATAATATGTGATTTATGTGTTTGAGTACCTTTCTATCAGATTTCAAGTTCTTGCTTCCAAACCACATATGGCCCAAAGCATTTGAGTAAAAGTTTGTGCCCGTATATCAAGAAATAACAAAAAAATTGAAAAAAATGGAAGTTGGGGAGGGAAGAAAGGAGACTTGCTGAGTGGCATGGGTATCACAGCCTTGGGAGAAAAGAGAGAAACTGAGGCAAAGTGTACCCTTCCTGGAACTCCATTTCTGTACACGCTGAGGCTATGCTTGCTTTAGCAGGGCTGCTGTCCCTGGTGTTGAGAACTTGAACATATTAGGTGTACCCTGGAATGAAAGACCATGGTGAGAACTAACCTCCTACATATTTTTTAGATTTTATTTATTTCAGAGAGTGAAAGAGAAAGAGCACAAGCAGAGGGCAAAAGGAGAAGCAGACTCCCCACTAGGAGGGAGCCTGACCCAGGGCTGGATCTCAGGACCCTGGGATCAGGACAGAAGTCAAAAGGCAGACACTTAACCAGCTGAGCCACCCAGGCGCCCCTAACCTCCTATATTCTGGAAGGGGATTAGGCTTGTTGGATTATGTGCACATTAGGGTCCTATTCAGGGAAGGCCAGGCTGAGTGCTAGAAAGGTGCCATCTAGGTCTCCCTGTCAGTGTAGAGGCTCATGGCTTTCAGGCGGCTCCCTGGGGGTGAGGAAGCAGTAATACTCTCCACATTTGCAATTTCAAAGTTGATTCTTAAATATGGAAAGTAAGCTAGAATGCTAGAAAATATATGGATTTAAACACCTCACCCACAGTATCCCTCACTTTGCAGAGGAGTAAAAGCAGACGTGGTGTATCTTCCTGGAGATCATGCAGGAGGAAGCCACTGGGAGGGGTTTAGAGAAAACAACAGAGGCAGTGGTGGGGCATGACCTTCCCGCAGTTCTCCACTATCTCTGAAATCAGGTATCAAGGAGTCAAGCGCACTCTCACGCTTCCACTAAAGTCAGAGTAGCGTGCTTTCTACTGGAATGAAATAATTTTAAATGTAGCTGCCCTGCCACCGATCTCTGCTCCATCTTGTTCAAAAACGCATTAGCAAGGGATTTTTCCCGGGCTCACAATTTCAAAGCTTTTTGAATAGCTTCCTGGCAGTGGTCTCGTTAAGAGGCAGAGATGTGGCAGAAGGCTCTGTTTTCCCTTCTGCCTGCCATTGTTTCCATTCTCTCATTCTCTTCCTACTGTTCCTGCAGTGGTGGTGAGCCAGGAACCCCCAGGGTGTGGCGGTGTGCATGCTTGAACTCACACCCTATGTCTAGTAACACCGACCTCCCTGGAACTAAGCTGTTCAGAAGCCACATCTAATGGGTCATTCGATGGAATAACACAAAAAAGACAAGGAGAAATCAAATCCGAAGGTCACCAAGTCCAGGCACTAGTGTTCTCAGGATTTTAATCAGAAAGTTCCTTGTTAAGGGCTTCAATTCTGAGTCTGTTTACTCTAAACTTGTAAAAAATTGTATGAAATGGAGGCAGCTAGATTCCACATTTAACTCACCGATTTAGAACAAGGGAGAATGACGCCTTATAGTCCATATAGTCCTAAGATTTTAAGGGAAATCATTGTGCAGTAGTTGATGTTCAGGATGATATCCCCAAATTACGAAGAAAAGGGAGACAGGGAAAGGGAGGGAAACTAACACCTATTGCCAGTCAGCTATGTTGGACACAGCTATAGGCATTCAGCAACTACCACCTATTTTAATTTCAAAAGACACGTAATATCTTTGGGCACGATTTCTGTCCAAAATGTTTTGAAAGTACAGTACTAGCAGAGTTAAAACCTTAGCTTTCTGGAAAACATGACCATCGAAAATGATTTATTCTCTAAGGATACTAATGATAATTTTATGATATGATTTTACTTATAATCCCCAAAATGTGGAGACTAAATTTCTGAGAGCTCACATAAAAGAGAGTTGAAAATAGGATCCCCAGGTTTCATTCATCTGATTTCGAATCGAGTATGAAACACCCCCTCTAAGGAAAATGAATCTTTTAGCTATACTGCAAGGGTCATGCTATGTATGTATATTTTGAGGGGTGGGATGGAGGGATGGAAGCAAGCCTGGATGTGTGTGGATGTGAGTGTGTGATGGGGGGAGAAGGGTTTACGTCCTTGACAACACCTGCTAGTTGTCCTATAAGCAACAAGAGCTGAAGGACAGTATGTAGTTTACAGCTTGGAAATTCTGCCAAACCAAAGACAGTAGGAACTTAGGCACATGGGCAGAGGTCCTTACCTCCATTTTAAGGATATCTGTTCCAACTTCAGTTAGTAAGTAAACGCGTTTTCCAATTTGAGAAATGAGTTAATGCTGAAAACCAGGAAGCTAATACCAGTAACTCTGTAAAGGAGAGGCCAGTTTTCTTAAAATTCCCGTGGGCCAAAACACCCAGAAGAAATGTGGCAAATTTCTTCAACAATCTCAGGAGAATTTTCTCTTTGGAGCAAGACTTTACTGAAAACACTTGGGTTAAAAAAAAAAAGAAGGCGGCCAGGAGGAGTCTCTAGTTCCCATTATTCTAATTTCCTTGAGGGCAGGGACAGTCTTATAGTTTATCTTATAAATGAACTGTGAGTAACAAAACCTGCTGTGGAGAACAGGAAACAGCATAACTAGGAAACTTCTAGACACAACATGACAGCTATGAATAGTTCTGTGTCTAAATATAACAAGAAATTATAACACCCTTGAAAAGTAAGCAACACACTCTTTATACTATGGGCAACTATGATCAAAAGGTTGCATTTAGGGCTATTTATGTCACCTTGATGCCTTTTATAGGGACTATAATGATACCAGTTAACATTTACTGAGGACTTAGCAGGTACCTTTATATGAACCATTATCATGCCATTTTATAGGTGAGGAGGAGGGCAGATAGGTCTAGAAACTTCATGAGGGTAACAGAACTAGCAAGTACCTTTCCCAGGCCATCTGGTCTTAGACTCTGATTACCTAACTCCTGCAAAATGTTACTGTTTATACAGGATATTCATTTCTTTTTTTTTTTTAATATTTTATTTTTAAGCAATCACTACACTCAACATGGGGCTTGAACTCACAACCCCAAGATCAACAGTCGTACGCTTCACCAGCTGAGCCAGTCAGGCTCCCTGGGACAATCATGTCTAATTATACTACGTTATTTTTTTCTGTGGAATATTGATTTATAAAAAGCTAGGAAGTGTACATTTAAAAAAGGACTCATTCTGGCTTTCTGGGGCCTCATTCCTGGGTCACTCTGGCCTGCTAAAGCCCCAATCTTTTCTTCATAAGGCTAGTAGCTTTCCTAGCAGTCACGCTTAGGACTGAAGCCTAGGCTACTCCTTGGCTGATAAGCACTCTGAGCGCTTTGCAGAATCAAGTCCTAACAAAGCTCTGTATGGTCCAGCCCCACCCTTCACCGACGTTCTCATTTCTTCCCACTTCTCTTTGTATTTCCCACTCCAGTACTACCAAATTACCCAAAGTTCCTTGTGGACATGAGGCTTTTCACTTCCCTGTGTCTATGCACCTGCTTTTACCTTTGTCTGGAACGTGTCTTCCCCCTGCCCCTGCCTACCGGCGGGGGGGGGGGGGGGGGGGGGGCTCTTCATCTGCTAAGAAGCCTTTCCCAGACACTTCCCCTCCCTTCCCAGCAAACCTGCAATGCTTCACCTCTGCACAGCCCCTGGAGCTGGTCTACATTTCTCGTATTGTCTACAAATACAGATTTTGTGCTTCTCTCCTGCTAACATATACGAGATTCCTGTGGGCAGGAAGCTTAGGATACCCAGCACCAGCAAGGGTCTGACACTGTGACTGACATGGCGTTTAATAAAGATGGCTGTTTCTAAATGATGCCTTTACAGCTTCCCGTTCTGCGCAATTTCCAAAACAAACAAAGACCAAACCAAAACAAATATTTCATGTAATCCCACAGAACTCACTCTAAAATCACACTCCATTTTTTCCTACTAATAGAAATCATGGTCCGAGACACTCCCATCTGGCTTCTGATACTTTATCACATTCCAACAAATTTTAAAAGATTTTTCCTTCACTGTTGGTGTTTTATTAAAGAAAAGGCCTAGGTTTCTCATGTAGAGATAAATACTCCCTGTATGGATAAATACTCACACCCTTAAGTCAAACATTTTCCTACTGTTCAGGAGTGCAGTGACTTCCTTGTAGTGTTAGTCTGCTTCAGATGTTTAATTTCTATTCTTAAAAATATCATCAACAGTTTTAACATTAAGTACAAATCTTGACTTTCATGCGTATTGACTATTTTCTTTTTCTTCCTTGTTTTTTATAAACTTGGAAACATGCAAGCATACATACAGTTTCATGATTTGTTATTATATAGTCTATATAAATTTTTATGATTTGCTATTATACCATTTATTTAACTAGTCCCTTATTAAGGGACCATTGTTAAAGTTCCAGTTTTTCATATTAATAGTTAATGGGGCATAAACAACTATGGGTAGGGAGCTCATTTAAAAACAACAACTCTTTCTTTAGGATAAAAGACTTGAGCAAGATTTTAATGTTCTCCATAAAATGCATATAATACGACAAAGTTGCTTTTCAAAATACCGCACTAATTTAAAAAGCTTCCCGGGGCGCCTGGGTGGCACAGCGGTTAAGCGTCTGCCTTTGGCTCAGGGCGTGATCCCGGCGTTGTGGGATCGAGCCCCACATCAGGCTCCTCCGCTATGAGCCTGCTTCTTCCTCTCCCACTCCCCCTGCTTGTGCTACGTCTCTCGCTGGCTGTATCTATCTCAGTCGAATAAATAAATAAAATCTTTAAAAAAAAATAAAAAAATAAAATAAAAATAAATAAAAAGCTTCCCAAACTGTGCCAGATTAGTTCAAACCCTGGCAGTCTTGGTTTTATAATTCAATCTCCACTCAACCCCAATTTAATAGATGTAAAATGCTCTCTAGTTTAAGTGAGACTTGATATCTTCCCATGCGTTTATGGATTTTCTAAGTCATGGATAGCTTAAGGCACGAGATCTTATTTAATACTATCAAAAAATTTACATGGGTGAAATTTTTTGTTTACATTTTTATTATGTTAAATAAGTTCCACGAATTATAGTACCAGTAATCTTTCTAACGCATACCTCATATATGCCTTCTTTTAGAAAAATGGTTCTCAAAAAAGTGAAAAAATGAAAAATTTGTATAAAAGTTCATCAGTCTCTTACAGTAAAGAATAACTGTATATTTATGTATTAAATCTCAGAACTTTTAAGTTATCCCTAGATTAAACATAAATTACAAAACAAAATTAATTCCTCACCAGTAATAAATTATGACAGTAATATATTTTTAAAACGAGTCTATATCATCCATCGTCCTAGGGTATCAGTGTGGTATCTGTTAGAACGCACTACAAAGCTGGGAGGAATCTGGTTGAAAAGTGAAGTCCAGGGCTCTACAGAGGGACAGAGTGGGGGTGGGGGAATGTGTGTGGGTATGGCCAGCTACTCTGGTTGGGGTGGTCAGGGAAAGCCTTGTGCTTATTGGGAAAATTACAGTCTTGTCAATGCTTTGGAAGTCAGCAGTGTTGGAGTCTGCCTGTTGTGCCGACACCAACATGGTAAATTTTTAGAGCAGATCATTTCTGTCTTTGTTCCCCAAACACAAACATTTATTCCATTGTTTTCAACAAAACCCTGTCTCAACACTACAGTTAACAACTTAAGATTTTAGGTTCTGTTCCAAAAATGGAAAGCTATTTGTATACTATAACTCAAAGTTTATTTTTAATATAAAAGCAAGTTTTATTTGGAGGTTAGGTTCACGGGCTGGACCACAGGAGCTTGTTTAATTGACAAAAATCTGATTGCAGTGCTAATGATAATTTTTCAATCATATAAAATTATCCCTTTTAATATCTTTTTCCAGACAAAGACTGTATTTACTGTCCCAGTCCTGAATACTGAGAATACCACATGAGGCACTCTCAGCAAAGGCCCCAGAGGACACTCCATAGACAGAGATGGACATGTACTTCACGACATAGTTGCCAGATAGGAAGCTAATGTGTCTAGAGAGGAAAATGTATGAGGTTAGCTAGCAGAAATATAATGTTAAATTATAGAACTCGGGGCAATATGTATAAGTCAGCAAGACATAGTGGAAAAGCTGATAAGCCAAGGAGAAGATTGTTTAATATTTACACTCCTGTGAACACTGAAGTGTGAACCTGGAAGGCAGTTGGAGTTTGACTAAATGCGGCAGAAGGAACAAGTACCAGTCTCGGTTGCCTTGGGAACAGGGCCCCTTCCTCATGTAATGATTCTATAATAAGAAAAGGAGGATTTAAATGGAGCACATAGTACAAGCTTCCAGTTATAAAATAAAGTCATGGGGATTAATATACAGCATAGGGAATATAGTCAATAATATTGTAATAACTTTGTATGTTGACAGATGGTAACTAGACTTATCATGGGGATCATTTCATAATGTATAAAAATACTGAATCACTATGATATACACCTGAAATGAATAGGATATTGTATGTCAATTATACTTCAATAAAGAAAAAATGAAGTGCATCGTAATCATGGGTAGACCAATGAGTTGTCCAGGGGGATGTTTAGCAGGTGTGAAAGGAGTAGGCGGGGTCTGGGCATCAGTGCAGTGGACGATGGATGAGTTCACGAAGTGGCCAATATAAATCACAGGTAAAGCACTGACATGAACCGAGTACTGGAGAACTTTCCTGGTACTGCAAAACATGTTGACTCTTCCAGTGGCTTGCCTATAATAATGGAAATGAATTGCTAAATCCCTATTCTTCTGACAGTACTCCTTGGAAGGAATCCCCTAATAGGAGAAGGTAGATAAAACAATACATTGGAAAGCAAAAGAACCCTGAAGTCAGCATAAGAGAAAGACGCACAGTAGGATGTATAAGAGAATACAGTTTTCGAAATAAAAGTAATTTCTTCAATAGTCTCAAGTTACAGGAAACAAAAGCAGTTGTTTCCCAGTGGGCAGAAAGGGTGGTCAATAGTTAGCATGTACATTTTACATTTTTATATATATTTTATATATTTATAGTATTTAAAGTTGTGCTTCGTTCCAACATTTCAAAACTTACCTCTGAAAGCACTAATATCGCCATAGTGCACCTGTAGTACAAAGTATTTACTCCCAGTCTCTCCTCCGACTCTGAAGCCAACACCTAAAGATTTATAAAGACAAATTAATATTTTAGAAATCAAAGGCTAAAATGGAACTAATCTCAGGCTGCCGATCTATAAAATCCAAAGGGAAATAAAACAGCATATCACATATGAAATTATGTTGTATGAAAAAGAAAATGAACTAGGAATTCACTATTCTATTCATACTTCCCATTTCAGAACCGGAGTAATCACGTACACTTTAAGAGGAGAATTCACTCATTCTGAAAGAAATAGAACAAAACAAAATCCTGCCCTTGTTGATTATACAACAGACACACATAAACCCACACTTGCATTTTGTTTTGAATATATTCACGTCGATTTTTATTTTCTAACTGAATATAGAAAACAGACTTCTTAGTAGCATCTTGGGGAAATGCTTTCATTCCCATGTGAAAACAGGTGTCTGCGAAAACGTTATTGAGGAAATCAGTTATCAGTGAGATCACAGAGTCCAGTGTGTCAATAGGTTCTCGGAATCTGAAGGGTTCCTAATAGTTGTACTATTAATAGGGTTTGCTAGGAAGCTTTAAAAAAAAAAATCTACAGAGAAAATATTTATAGGCAGAAAAAATTTTTTTTCTATCTGCTCAACTGATGGATCTTAGAAATGTCAACAAATCTGTAACAGCCCCCCCTCCCACCCTTCCATTAGTTTCCAAATTTGTTTGGTAGCAGCTGCCTGGTAAACTATTAAGAGGATTCAGAAGCTCATTTGAAGCAAAGCAAAACAGACATCCGTTAGAGCTGGCAAAGTCAGGGAGGCAGGAGAGGAGCACGTGTATCCGAGACACCATCCCTGAACCACTGCAGACCTATTCTGTTACAGAACCACACAGTCCTTTGATATTAAGAAACACCAAGGTAATAAAAGAAAGCCTGGTAATTCATTCACACATTGGAAGTTATGAACAGTTTAGAGTAGAGTCAGGAAGCCAGCTGAAGTTTGGCATTACATGAAATAACCAGGTTCCAAGACTATTAAAAAAAAAAATCTGTTTGCTGAAACAGCAATTTATTTAATTCCTAGCTCTCTTGGCTCATGAAATGCTCCTGTGGTCAAGAACCAATGTGTCGTGGGAAAAGGTGGCCTGAGGTATACTTGGGTATTTTCTAATTCTATCTAAACTGTTGTGTGGGCAAGTTACTTACCAAAGAGAGGAAGAGAAAGAGTAACTACCTAAATGAAACCTTTTCAGTACAAAGCAGGTAATACAGGTAATTTTTAGTGTGAAATTGCAAAATGAAACACTGTTGATAACTGTGGAAAGGACATATGATAAAAAGTACTTTGGAGTCAGAAATTAAACAGCTTTAGAGAAGACTATGCAAGAGGCCTCAGGTATACCTTTGGGGAGTCTGGTAGGGGGAGCATTTCTTGCCCAGGCATATAGAATATTGGCTTTATCTGTACAGGTTCCTTCATCACAAAACCTGAAGGAAAAAAAAAAGCCATAAATGAAGATTCAAGTAGCAAAACATATAAATCGTTCACCACGGGGAGGAGAGGATAGGGGAAGGTATTTGAAAACAAATAAAATACATAAAATATCACGATTGCAGTCATACCAGCTTTAAGACCCTAACAAAGACCAGAGCAAAGAATAATTTTATATGTGAAAAAAGTAAATACAAAGGGAGATGTGTCTGTGTGTTGCCCGATGTGAGACAATCCTGTGAGGCAGACAGAAAATTTATAATTTGGTACGTTCCTATGGGTAAGGTACTCTGTGTAAATCGGGTAAGAAGGTAAGCAACACACAGCACAGGGAAACCAGAGCTAACACAGTATTCATTTGGAAGTGGACTGAAAGAAATGTCATTCACGTTTCCCCTTGGGGATCAGCATTATCAATCTTTGGCCCATCAACACACAGTAGTGCACAGTACCTACCTTCAGCAGCGGGGGCAATACAAGTGTATCCCACTCACGGGGTTCTTGGTGTTACATATACGACTTTGAGTATATGAGTACCAGCTGTGCCATTTATAAATTGTTTCATGTTGGGCAAGTCACTTAATCTACCAAGCCTCGGTTTTCTCTCTTGTAAAACAGAGTTAGTTATAGTTACCTCACAGTTATTCTGTAAATCAAATGAGATAGAAGTGAAAGCACTTTATAAACCTCAAAGCACTATACCAGGGCAATGCATTCTTCCATCTAGAGATTCATTACTGAGAAGCAGTGTTGTGCGGCGAAAGGAGTGTAGGCAGAAAGACGCATCTGGAGTCGAATCCCAGAACCCCCCATCAGCCGCTGTGGATCGCGGGCATGTGTGTAAACCCTCACAGGCCAGCGTGCAAGCCTTCCTGCTCGGGCTGTGGTGGCCATGTGCGTATGGCCCCCGCCACACTGACCCTCCAAGAAGCCACACTGGTTTGATCCAAATTCACAAACGGTAAGCTTCCTGAGTCCAAACCACACATATTTTTTTTCCATGACACTGTATCTCTTAGTTCTGTTCTAGAATTGGATTTGTTCAAAACACCACTCGGTGATGTTTTTATGTTGCCTTTCTAGATCTGTGTTTTGGGAAATCGGCACCAAGCAAGGTCCAAGTCAAGGGTTTAGACTTGAAAGCCTCGAGGGCTATCAAGGACAGGGACAAATACAGCTTCTTGGGCAGGAGGCTGGATCACACGGGAGAAAATGGTCACTGTCATGGCCTGGGAGAAAAATGAAGGCAGCCCCTGGTCGTTTTCTAAACAGGTTAGGAACTGAGGCTAGAAACTGGACACAGATAAGAAAATCAAACTCAGAGTCAGGGACTCCTACCGTGTTTCCTGCTTATGGCCAGAAATGGGTGGGAGAATAGACAGTAACGACAGACACCTGTTATCCAACTGAATGAAGGAGTGAGGCACCGGGA
This sequence comes from Ailuropoda melanoleuca, assembly GCF_002007445.2. Classification (NCBI taxonomy): domain Eukaryota; kingdom Metazoa; phylum Chordata; class Mammalia; order Carnivora; family Ursidae; genus Ailuropoda; species Ailuropoda melanoleuca. The sequence continues at coordinate 73,813,770 of NC_048220.1, read as the reverse complement.
ACCAGGAGGGTCCCATAAGGTTCTATTTAGCAAACGCTTTTGTTTCTATTAATCGGGATGTAGAAAAAAATGGGGTAATATGCAACGTAAAACACATCAACCAGTGGTTTCTTCGTGTTCACTGTCAAGAACAATATACTTACAACAAAGGATCATTATCATGTGAGACGTGTGTGTTGGAACAAATATCTGTTACACCCTCGTGCCCACTGTGCCACAAGGCTTAGGGTATTGGATGGTGCCCCAGAGCAGTTTTCCTCCTTGGCCTCATGCTATTAGAGTTTAAGAAATGAGATTGTCAGATGTGATGAACTTTGTATCTCACTACTGTGAGCTACTAAACTTTAAAGACCTGGGTGGCAGTTTTCATAGCCTTCCCCAAAGATCATAAATATACAAAAGTGCCTCGCTCGGAGTGATGACAGTCTTAGGTTAAACAAGATAATTGTTTCCTCTGATAGGGAAGTCAATTCCGCGTATGACTAGAAGGAACCAGAATGAAATATAACAGAGAAAACTGCTTTAGTAAGTTTTTCTAAGCTACATACTTGATTAGGTCATTTGCTGGCACAAAATCTTTGCAATGCTTCCCAAAAATAACATGAAAATAAAATCCAAACATTGTAGCATAACACATAAGGCTTTTCATTATCTGGGACCTTTTATATCTCAGAAAAAAAAAGTCCCGTTTTAGTCATGCCAAGTTTCTGCCAGTTTTTAAAGTCTCTCTCTTGTACTATTGCCTTTGCCTGGAAAACCCTTTCCCCAAATCTCTGCCTGACAAACCTATACTTAACTTTCTCCTTCAAGACTCCCTTCAGACTTCCTCCCGAGGGAAGCTTTCTCTGATCCTCCTCCAGGCCAACTTCCACTCATTAACCATAGCACCCATTTTTTTTTTTTTTTTAAGATTTTATTTGACAGAGAAAGACACAGCAAGAGAGGGAACACAAGCAGGGGGAGTGGGAGAGGGAGAGGCAGGCTTCCCGCAGAGCAGGGAGCCCAATGCGGGGCTCGATCCCAGGACCCTGGGATAACTCCCTGAGCTGAAGGAAGATACTTAACGACTGAGCCACCCAGACGCCCCCACAGCATCCATCTTAAGTATCAGCTTAACTCCAACCAGACTGTGCATACTTTGTGGTTTAATATAAACTCCCAGCATCTGCAATCCTGCCTGGCATTTAGTAAATATTCAAGAAATGTTTGGTGAAGTTAACTTCCAAGTAAGTTTTTAACTTTTCATATACGAACAAAGATTTGAATTGGCCTAAATGTTATAGTACTGTCAAGTATAATAAAAAAAATTTTTTTAATTTCCTCAGGAAGTTTTAACTAAAATATTTAAATAACTATGAATATGAATTATTACTTGCCTGGTATTTTGTAGAGATCAGCTCTCACAAAAACATTGCAAATAGGTTATGCTTTACAGCTGAATAAGCTCAGAGAGTTTAACTTCCAAAGGTCACATATTCAAGCCATGATTCAAAGCTCTGCATGTCATACTCCCTTCTATCTCAATTCATGAGATTGATTTATGGGCAGAAAATGATATTCTATGAAGATAAGCTTCGGTGACTACACTTCTATAATATCTGACCTAAGTTGCAATGTGTGTATACAACTCTAAAATCAAATTCTAGGTAATTGTTCTTACTTATTTGCAAAGAGACAATCATTTTACATTTTATTTTCTCATCAGCTCTGGCAAAAGAACAGCTCCAAAAGCAAACCTTGATTTTTCAAATCCTGTTTAATAAATTTCTTAAAAATTATAAAACTCAAGACTGAGTAAAGAATGACTCACTGGAAGGCACTGGGCTATTGAAACTAATCCTAAAACTTAATATGGGAGAGGACGAGGAGAAGAGGAAAAATAAGAGGCCAAGAGAAACGGGTTCTAGAATAGATAATACAATGGGAAAATACAAAAGAGTGGCAAAGAGCATTTGAATAAAATCTCTGCACCGTTTCATTTTCAGATTTCTATGCTCCCTGTTAAATGAAAAATAACATATTTTCTCCACGTAAAAGGACCACGGGAGGGGCGCCTGGCTGGCTCAGTCGGTCAACTCTTGATCTGGGGGTTGTAGGCTGAAGCCTGTGTTGAATGTAGAGATTACTTTAAAAAAAAAAAAAAAGACCAAAGGGATAAAGATGGTATTTTGGCTTTGCAAAGAGTACTATAAAAATAGAGAGGATTTTTTTTTTTTTTTTTACTATTCTTATTAATAAGAAAAGTCTTCAGGCTAGGAAGCAATGTAACCCTTGATCAATGGCTGTTGTAATTTCAGGCCTCATCAACTAGGGTTCTTAGGCTTACAATTCTAGCAGCTTCTCCTTAAGGCTCCTCCAGATTAAGCCAATTAATTGTGAAAAGATTCACATAGCTCCCTTGTGATTTCTTAGTATTTATAGTAAAAATTATGAGAATTAACTTTTGAAAAGAAAACTATTCTGGATTCCTGGACCTTTGCTTTAGAACCTTTTCACCTCTAATCCATGGGGAAACCATTCAGATGGCATGAATATTTTCAGACTATGCCAAGCACTGAAAAATGCTAACCTGTCATTTTGAATTATCCAAATAAAGCATGATTGACTGTTAAAGTACTCTCTAGTTGTATCAGTTAAAGGCTACTTAAAATCCAAGGTTACTCAGGGAAGATCAGAACTGACAACTCATTTCTTTTTTTTTTAATTTTTTTTAAAAGATTTTATTTATTCATTCGTCAGAGAGAGAGAGTGTGTGAGTGAGCACAAGCAGGGGGAGTGAGTGGCAGGCAGAGGGAAAAGCAGGTTCCCTGCTGAGAAGGGAGCCCCAGTGCAAGATGATCCCAGGAGCCTGGGATCATGACCTGAGCTGAAGGCAGACACTAAACTGACTGAGCTACCCAGGCATCCTTAAAAAAAAAAAAATTTTTTTTTTTTAAGTAAAATTGTCATGCCTTCAAGTTAGGTCCATGTAGCCTTAAATTCCAATTTTAATAAATTAAGTATCAGGGACACAGGAAAATTAATCCAAAATTAGAACGTTTCTTTAAGAAACACAATATATAATCAATGGCATATATGGGATATCTTTATCATTCAAAACTGCACCTGGAATGGGTCAGGTATTCAAATTTCATTAACTGCTCTATAAACCCATGGAACACACATCCCAATTCAGACAAATCTTATGTGAATATCAATGCAATGGGTATGCAATAGGTATTACTATTAACATAGTTATTAGAAGGATATTTAATGTGAAAGCCAAATAAGAGCAGTGATTAAAAGGCACCAGCCTGATAAACAGCCCAATATCCACACCCCACCTTCCTAGCGAGATTAAAGAAGCCATAAAGCCTATAAGAAAGAGGGTGTGTCTGTTTTGTTCACACCAAATTTTCAGTGCCTAACAAAGTGCTTGGCACATGGTAGATGGTTAAGAAATATTTTATTAATTAAACCAATAAGGATAACAACTACCAAATTTATTAAGTACATCTACGTGCCAGGCACTGCACCATTATTTACATCCCTTTACTTATTCTTCATGGCAGCCCAGTAAGGTGGGATTAGTAGTCCCATTTTACAGATGATGAAACAGACCAACATAGGTTAAATAGTTTGAACAACGTTTATTACAGCTGGCTCTACGCTAAATGTTACACCTCTATACGATAATATTGCTCTTCTGTTTAACATAAATACTAGTCTGTGAGGAAAGAACCACTAATGCTTGTTTCTGTTGAAACTGTCAAAATGGTTACAATCATGCCATTGTACATTACTGAAGTTGACACTAGTCTACTAGGAAGTAGTCAGTTGCTAGGGAACTCCTATCAACACTTCTAATCCAGGTTTCTATAAATTAGCCAAGGAAGGGGCACCCGGGTGGCTCTGTCAGTTAAGCGTCTGCCTTCGGCTGGCTCAGGTCCTGATCCTGGGGACCTGGGAGCGGGCCCTGAGCCCTGACTCCCATGTGGGGCTCCCTGCTCAGCGGGGAGTCTGCTTCTTCCTCTCTCTGCCCCCCCCACGCTCGTTCTCTCCCTCTGAAATAAAGTTTTTAAAAAAATTAGCCAAGGATTATAATCACTGGTAACCACAAGTAAAAATAAGTACCAAGTGTGTCTTATATAAACAAAGATCCCTCATACTACCCTGATATGAACTATCATATGAAATGATTATAATATTAAACTAGAAAAAGAAAACTATGCATACAATCAATTTTAGCCTAGTAGCGATTTGTATCTAAAATTTGCGACTACAATCAAAGGCACATTTTGCAGTGCTTAGAACAAGGTATAGCACAGGTTTTGGAGACTGTGTTATTTTTATTTATACCGACAAGGATGCTATGTGTGTTTAACTTCAGAAGTTTCATTGTGGCAGAAGACACAGAGAGGGGATTGCGCAAGATACAGATGACAGGCAGCTAGGCTACGGAGAGGGTGCAGAAAGGCAGCATATGCAAATACCATTCTCAGCCAAAGAACCATTACCATCATGAGGGAGGCAGCTAAGCTGTAGACGTAATATCACCCTAAAAAGACGGTCATTTAAATGAGTAACCAAGCAGGGTGTTTCACGTACTGGCTGCTATATATATATATTTATATGTTTTAGCTACTCTTCTCTTTCAGCTCATCAGCATCTGTAACCCTGTGGAGACAGTGGCATTTAAACAGACACAGCAGGTGGTTAATAAATAGAAGCAGTTGAAAGGGATTTAAGCTAAGGCTTCATAGGGTGGTAAAGCACTACTGCCTCAGCTTGGGAAGGATTCCAAGTCAGAGCAGCTGGAAACAGCCTCCTTGAACCAGCTGGGATTCTTCTTTTCGAAAAGGATCAAACAACCTGCAAAAGCCATCTTTGATTTGTAAAGAGGAGTTGGTCACAAACATCATTAGAAATAGTTTTCAATCAAATATTAATTGCTAAGACTAAACATAATAATTTCAGTTATGCATAGAAGATGATGCCTAAGTACAAGGCAGGGTATATTAGAAGCCCGTTCCCTTTAATCACCCAATACTGTGACCACATAATCTTGCAGTTGGCAGTCATAAATTGCTCTAAACCCTAGGTCCTGTGTTCAGCAGATAAAAGTGCACAGGTCTGCACAAACTCACATTACAAAAAGCGGCGCTCCCAAATTATCCCAAATGTCAAACGACTTGTATGAACAAAACACCGTGCTTTTCAAAGCCTGAAATACTTTCCATTGCCAACCATGCATTATTTTTTTTAAAAAACCTGATTGTTAGAATAAAAGGTGTTCACAGGAATAAACAAATGCATTATGTCAATTTCTAAGATCTCCTAAAAGCTACCATTTTTTAGTGAAGAGCTATAGTAGGTGCTTTATGTCTAAATTACCCAGTGTTTCGCACCTCATTTCCTTACTGACCATAGAAAAGCCCCCCAAAGCATCTACTCACTTATGGCTCATATTCAGCCAAGAAATCCGAGGAACTTAGAACTACTCTGCTTTGAATCAAGTCTGCAAGCACCAGTGGAATGCAACAAAGCAAGCAATGCTTGCTCCATTCTTGGTGCTATTACTTTCTGTGGGTCCCCCGATACAGTGAATTGTCTCCTCCTTTAAAGGCCTGGGAAAGAAGGTTTGAGGGGATACATCTGACAGGTACTGCTGCCTTCCTTACACGGGCCAGTAGAGCTGCTGCTTTTCCATCAGCTGGTCCTTATTTGTGTCCTCGAGAGGTATGTTAATTTGGAATTGAGCACCAGGCCCACTCTAACTATAAAGGGACCACCCCACAGTATATTAAAAGGTTCACATCAATGTATGCAATTTAAATGCACATGCATATAATTAACTAGACACATTACCAGTGTGAGCTGCTAATTTGGAATGAGACACAAAAGACTGGAATATGCGTAGGGGAAAAAAAACTTTAAAATTAAAATGACTACATAATGAAAACTGTTTCATGCTGTGTCTACTATTTTCACGTAAACTTAATATAACTGTAAATATATTTTAATGAACAGTAGAAAGAGGCAATTACAAAGAGCAAAGGAGGGCAGCACAACAGTGAAACATCATCAGAAGAGCTCTTTGCTTTCATATTAAAAGTGCTGCCTGAAGACAGGGGATGAATTATATCTTCATAATTTCATGGGGAAAATGTTTACTTTATTAGAGACACATACCTATTTGCCAATCTGCTGGCAATGAAACTAGAACTCTCAAGTGAAGACAGGGGGGTAATCCTAGCTAACAAACAGGAAAAGAAAAGGAAATTGAAGCTTGACATTTGGGTGTTAAAATATCCTATTAGCTTTTTCTTGTTTGACTAAAACAGCTTTGTATTCCCATAAAGACTTCCCCAGAGTGTGAACGAGTTCTTGATATTCTTAAGCATCAAAAAACATTATAGGTATCATATCCAAAAATATATGTGAAAGTTTGGGAATCTTAATTTAACTCCTGTCTAGATCTTGGAGCAGTTGAGGAATAGATTTGGAACTGTAAAATGAGTGTGATAAATTTCATGACTCAACCATTTTAGAAAAATAATGCAAGGCTTTGACACTGATAGATTTTTGTTATTAGTATTGTAATTCAGGTGGGAGGATAAGAGGCCAAGCAGTTGGAAAACATCCGCTGTTTCCATGGCTGAGCCTGTGTGGCTTTGGGGGCAGGGAGTAAAAGATGTTTTTGTGAAGCAAATGCAAACTTTAGGCCATGAAATATCCTGTGAGCTCCAATGCTTTAAAGAAGCATGGGTCTTGCCAAATATTGGGGGATAAAAAGCCTACACCATTTTTAAATGGAGAGTGAGACTGGACCATGGAAGTCAGTCACCAGGACAGTTTCACTTACTGCATACCTCTTAGCTTACATGTCGAACAGACACTACATGCGTATATTGAAAAGATCCTGCTTTTAAATGTTAGGTGAACACTTTGGGATTGGCTAAAAGATGATAAATAACACCATCAATTACTGTCCTTGTAGGGTTATAAAGTCAATCATAACAAACCTCTAGATTAGCTGGGAATACATGCTGCAAGGCAGATTTTAGAAATCCATTTAAAATGACATACATATAATGCCATTCAGAGCTCTAATTACTCAGGGATGCAAATGAATGGCAAAAAGCAGGGGGCTGCCTGCTTGAGGTGAGTCGACCAGTGCACGTATCTTATAATGATGACTTCCCAATCTGACTCAGCATCTGCATGCAATTTATATTCACAGACTTATGGAATTTTAGAGCATAGAGGAGTTCTATAAATGATCTAGTGGTAGTCCCTTGCTAAAATGAAGAAACCGAGGGCAGTTCACATGAAATAAGTAATTTGCCCAGGGAATCCAGCTGGTTAGTTCAGTACGCCTTCACTCTACTATGCTGCCTTTTAAGTCATAATGTTAGCAAAATAATACGTGTAGCAATTACTTTACGCAAAATTGCTATTTTCACTTTCATTTACATTTTCTTTGAATTCTCTTTCCCCCACTTGGAAGTCTTTTGGAAAATATATTTTATTAGCTTTAATTTCAAAACAGTATATTTAAGAATATTAATAAATATTTTTACAGGACCAAAATAATGTTTGCTTTGATGTTCCCTTGATATGAGAACAATGAACTAGGCTTAGTTCATTTTATAACAAGATCTTTTCTTAATTAAAACCATAATAACATTTAGTGACGTTTTATTTTTTCACTCATTCTCTTTAACCAAGGTAAAGGTAAAGCAGGTTTTAAAAGCTAACATCCCTTCCAGCGTTTTCACAAATTCTAATCCAAAGGTAAATATTGCTAATTTCAGAAGAAATATTTCTAGAACATAAAGCCAAAGGATGTGATTTGGTGAATAAGACTCAGAAGAAGCTGTCACAGAATAATCTTTTAATTCCAGAATCTTATTTACAAAAATATACCAAAGAGCAAAAACTGGAATGTTGACAGCAAAGTGTATTAATTTGATTTGTTGGCCCCACTTTTACATAAAACCCAGTCACGTGAGCTGGATTCCTATGTGATACAACCCTTTCATCAAATAACTTAAGCCTATTAACAAATGCTTTGATGGTACTTGGTCCCTGGAGATTTCCACTAATTGCCCTGTGCTTTTAACAGTTCCAAATATATATTACAATTGTTTGTTATAAAAACAAGCGGAATGCAGTTGCTGTGTGCCTTGCATCAGCCTGACGAATATGAGGATGTGCACAGAAAGGTCTATCAGTGTACGTGATTATGCAGGGACAGGAGCACAAAACAGACCCTTCTTCAATGCAAAGCAAGACACACTAGTCATTCTGGAGTGTTCAATACCTAACAACGATTCTATTTTTATAAATAGGAGACTTAAAAGGCATGGCTATTTTCAAAGCTCACCAGTCTTCGTGAACACCAAGGAACAAAATGAAAGGACAGATCTCAAGCCATATTTATGTTGTAAGCTTCTAGGGATAAGAGACATATCTATCTATTCTAGAACCTTCCACAGCATCTGCTATCAGTCTGGCATAAAACAGGCATTTAATAGATGTTTACTGACCATAGCAAAGATATTAAGACTCATCACAGTGATTAAAATAAATTCTAAAACTGCAACAGTTGCTTGAATCAATGGGAGGCAGTGTGGTGAAATGGAAATAACTTTGGATTTGGGACCAGACAACCCAGGGTTCTATCCTGGTCTGACATCTACCAGCTGAATTACTTTAAATATGATACTGATTCTCTGAGGCTCAGGCTCCTTGTTTGTTAAGTGGGAACAATATTAATTGCTCTGCAAAAATTTTAGGAAAAGAAGAAATGGTGTATACAGATCACCTAGCATGGTGTCTGGGATAAAAGAGTGCTCAATGAACAGAGCCTTGGTGCTCTTTGGGTTGAAGCATGATCTTAAAAAAGTAAACATCAGAGCATCCATTATCTAAATTGTCAGTCTTTTTTTATAAGCTGTCTGTACCTTGATACACTATCTATGACAACAGACGTAAATTTATTAAGTCAGCGTCAAAGACTGATGGATGTGCTCCGTAGCACACTAAATGACTGTGCTAATCAGACCATGATAACCACGTGAAGCAAAAGAACCATGTCCTTTCCTGAAAAGTAAATACTCTACCTGTTTACTAATCAGCTCTAAAATACTTGCACAGATGCAATTTGTACTTACAAAAAACATACATTTTCTACACCTCTTTTGACCGTGAGCCCATTATCCCTTACCAGTAACTTCCAGTGGAGGAAGGCATATTGCATCCAAAAAGTAACATGTGATGAACAGTATCCATGCTGGCACGAGGTTTGAAGTCAACTGTTAAGAGAAAAGGACACAACTGTGACTACAATTTACACTTCTGTGCACAAACTGTCCCAAGAGACCGCATCATTCAACAGTCCCAATAGCTGTATAACAAAGCTGTTTTCTTGCTCTTAGGATAGAAGGCTCTGATTGTATAAATTATCTTTCTCATTCCTTAAGATGAGCATGATTTGACAACTTCATTTAGTAGGAGAATGAACTATTATATGACAAAAAGAGAAAGTAATAATTAATAGGCTGAAACTACACATATGCCCACACACAGTGTTTTAATGGAAGACCCCTTTTAAAGTGTTGAGAGCAGTATGCAGGTACAAAATGAAAGCTCCGGGCTATGAGTTCACAATATATTCCCTCCCAGATTTCAGCAGAGTGCTGAATAGCATAAAACACTGCCCAACACTGCACAACAGAAACCACAGTGAGTGGTCAGAACATGAGCAAAAGGATTCATAACACAAATTTATTACCATCTCAAAATAACAGCAGTCACTGGGATGTGATATGAAGAAACAATTTACTAGAAAATAAAAGTGGAAAATGTATCCTCTTTTAGAAAATGTATCTTTACAAAAGTACCAAAGAAAGAAAATCACTGTCCTGGATGAGCACTGTACGCTTGTTAAAGGGACAATGGAACTGACCCAATGTCATTTCTTTTTCTCCCCTAATAATAGTGGTTGAAAGACATAAAAAGAAACAAAAATGAGTTCAGAGAGAAAACAAATCAAAAACTAAAGATACATTAGAGTAGCATGCACGGTCAATACTCAGCACGAGCTCCCTTTCCTGGTTTGGGTATGGCTCATCTACTTTTGTCCGCATTTGGAATGCTGCACTGCTGGGCCAGTTTCCAGTCCCCTTAACGTAGAAAAATGCTAAATAGCTTAAAATGATCTTAAGTTTTGGGTATGTTCAAAACTTCATCTTCTAGCTCTTTTTGCCTGATAAAACTAATAAAACATCATTTACTGCTCAAATGTGTATCTGAGTACGTGAGTATTTATAAAATAAAAGATGTTCTACGTTGAACTATAGCGCCATGATTTGCAAAGCGTGGTTGGTTAGAAAACACAGGACACCTACTATGAGCCATTTTGACTCACAACTTCCAGGGGAAATAAAAAGCCCTTCACTTACTGCAATGACAATACGAATTTAAAGCCCAAAAATCCCATCATGAGATATTCAGGTCACCATTTAAAAAGGTAACAAAGAGAGAATGGCTGGAAAATGGACTTGCTATAACTTGAGGCTTTGTTTTCCAGCATCAAAGAATACAGTTAGCCTATAAGGTTGAAGTAGATACTTTTTTTTTTTAAAAGATTTTATTTATTCGACAGAGAGAGAGACAGCGAGCGAGAGAGGGAACACAAGCAGGGGGAGTGGGAGAGGAAGAAGCAGGCTCATAGCGGAGGAGCCTGATGTGGGGCTCGATCCCATAACGCCGGGATCACGCCCTGAGCCGAAGGCAGACGCTTAACCGCTGTGCCACCCAGGCGCCCCTGAAGTAGATACTTTGGAAGGAAAGAATCAAGTGGAACTTACCACAGATCACAAATCATAGAAAATCCTACTGTTAATAAGCCTAAATTTGTTACCAAGAGAAACGGAAGGAATAAGGGGGATTCCATCTCCATAGACTCTCTCAAGTTAAGTGCAGAATTTCCTTCCTCCCTTCCAGAGCCCTCCCACAGTATCATCCCTGGCAGAATTAAATTTGAAAAAGCTCTAAGGTGGGAGTGCCAGGCCTTTGTTTTTTATTCACTTTAAATTTATTTTGGTATGTGATGCAATTTGTTATATTTGTTTTTATCAAATGGCTTACATCACTCTATGGACATCTAACTTCTTGATCTGACTGTATCCACCTTCTACTCTTTCTCTCTTTTTCAGTATACCTCTGCCGATCCATGAGGCATTTGTCAAACAACAGGGTGACTCCTCTGCTTTTTCAGAACCTATGGAGATGAATGGATGGTTCGCATTCCCCTTACATTCATTTACTATGGGTGGGTTATATTAGTAGACTTCCTAAGTTTGAATCATTCTGGGAATTTTGATAATAAGCCAACATGGTCAAGTGCATTTTATCAAGAATTAAACTGTTGGGTGCAAAGCAACACTTACAATCCAGGTGGAAATACCCAGCAGAAGACTGGGATTCTGTGACTCCTGTTCAAGAAAGAGTCAGAAAATTACGTATTTGGGAATCACTCAAAAAGTGAACCATGAAGCCATGAGGGTGGACAAAAAAGGCTCAGGACACAGTCTTAGGGAAAGCCCTGAGCTGGCAGGATCCGTGTAGGAGACCCCAGCAGTTGTTTTTGTTTTTGTTTTTGTTTTAATATTAATGCAGTGTGTGTAGTGCTGTGAAGCCAGACAAACTTTTTTTTTTTAAAGAGTGGGCTATCATTAAATTCATAAAATGAAATATTAAGCAAAATATTCAGGGAAGGACAGAGAGGAGACCTGTTGGGAGAAAAAGATCGTGAAGACATACAATCTCTATGGCTCTTCATTAGGAAGGAAAGCCAAATGTTTTGCCTGGGCCCCTGTTTATGCAAGAGGAGCTTCTAACTGCCTTTGTAAAGGGCAAAAATTATTCAAAGTATAACTTCTCTATCCATTTTCTGATTTTTTTCTCCTTCTGACATACTATTTTAAGAACTACTTATTTGCTCCACATTGAACTCTTACTAGATAAGTGTTTAATTTTAGTTTCTATGATTAGAAACAAATCAATATCTTTAAGAGGCAGTAAAAGAACATTGCTCAGAGTTCCCTCTCATAGCTTACTCTCAGTGACTCATGCATTCCTCCAGAATCTCAAGATCTAATTTGAATGCTAAGTAAATTACTGGTATAGAGTGGTATATAACCATCTTATTCACATCCTAAAGAAAGAGTAGAATATCAAAGTATTTATATAATTATAGCTCAAAGTACAACTCATTGCAAGCTGAAATGAAAAATACCGCCAGCAAAAGGCGTGTCATTTCAAAATGTAAATCTAAAACAACATTAGGTGCCATAAAACAAAGCAAGCCTTGGACAATTTCATTGAAGGGCCTGATGCCAGCGATGGGGAGGGGTCAACTGGGAAAAGATTAGGCGGACAGGTTCATTTCCTGGGTTTGCTCCGTTCCTACTTATTATTCCTAGTTTTGCAAGACAAATTCCCACCCCTCGTGAATAAGAATAAAGTCTGCTGGGCACAAGATACACTATTCCTATGCTGGAGATTTCAACACTACATAAAAAGAATATGGGAAAATATTCTCAAATCCCATCTTGAAAGAAATCCGCCCCCCCTTCTTTCTTCTTCTCTCATCGTACAGCAAAGAAATAAAGAATCCAAGAGGAAGAGAGCCAGAGGATAATAATGAAAACAACTGACAGGCAGAATAAACAAAGGCAGCCTTGGGATGGCGACAAACAGGCAGAAGCACAGCCTTGTGAGAACACAGGGGAATATTAGAGCCGATAAGATTAAAAAGTGCCACCAACTCGTCTAACTCAATAATAAGATGACAGTTGCTTAAGTGGAAAGGGAACTTCAGTCTCAATGGGTGTTGCTTCAGATTGCCTGATGTATAAGATCAGGGAAAAGTTTATCGGCAAGTAAGTGCGAGTCAGTCCTGGGAATCAAATATTGTTGAAGAGCTAAGACTCCAGAAATAGTAACTCACGCACATTAATTAAAGGAATGTGATGGCGCTGAAAGTGCACAGGTTGGAGGACTTCTCAAAGGATAATGTCATCTGAAGTGAAAGACTTGGAAGATGCATGTGGGCGACATACTGAGCAGAGACACTTAGGTCTGGTTTCCGGAGTTCTAAGCAAAATTTGTATTAAGTACATGAGGTTGTATGAAATTTATGGCTTCTTTTAGCTAACATTAGACTACAATCGGGGCCATAAAATTCTCTAAGAATGTGACCTAGGATAGAATTTCACTTAGCACTTGGCTTTCTCTCTATGTTTCCTTTCCAGGTGGATATCCAGGTCTGCATGTCCAATTTCGATGTATCTGCCAGACGCGGGACGTGGGAAGATTTCGAAGAACCCACGCAGCCGAGTGTAGGAATTAGAGATTTAGGAGATATCCATGACCTATAATCAACCCTAAATTACCACTGAATATGGGAGAACACCCCTTTTAGCTATATATATGCCCTAGAGGAATACTACAGACCCGGGATAATTAATCTATCAGATAAAAAAGAACTGACTTGTAAATGCAAATTTGGATCTTCAGAACTCAGGCATTCTAGAATTACTGTCCATATATATCACTAGGGATCATTATTGTTGACTTTGTTTCCTTTTTTCCTCCCAGTGGAATCATATTGTACATAGTAAACGGTTTATTTCCTACGCTGTGGATGTTTTTACATATTATTAAACAACTTTTGTCAATGGTACTTTTTACCCAGTGCTGTGCGTTACATTTATGCTATGCAACTTCTTAAAAATAAAGATGCTCAGGGTCAATACTGGATCAGTCCTAGCCCTTCCTCATTCAGTATCTCATTTAAATCTGAGAGGTCATTCCAGGCAAGTGTACATGTGAAAAGTTTCACAGGTGAATCCCAGGTGACTCTGACCCCAGTCAACATTTTTAGTGACTGACTACATATTACAGAAGTATGCTTAGAGTTTAATTACCTCATCTTAGTTAGCCTGGATTATATTGCCCTCTTAAATGTACAGGGCAAACAGTAAAAAAAAAAAAAAGTTTCTTTCTTTCTCTTTCTTTCTTTCTTTCTTTCATTTAAGTTGGAAGGTCATTATCTCACACTTAAAGATGGTATTTTATTTTTTTTTTAAGATTTTATTTATTTATTTGTGTGTTCAATGAGAGAGAGAGAGAGAGAGAGCCCAAGCAGGGGAAGCAGCAGGCAGAGGGAGAAGCAGACTCCCCACTGAGCAGGGAGCCTGATGGGGGACTCGATCCCAGAACCCTGGGATCATGACCTGAGCCGAAGGCAGACGCTTAACCGACTGAGCAATCCAGGTGTCCCAAACAAAGGTTCTTTTAAAATAAATTTATAAAAAAAAGTTTTTGGGGGGTAAAATTGGTTGTCCATCAAAATCACCTCATGTCATTTTAAGGCTGAGGTCTGAAGCAGGCACACCAATTAAGCCCCCGGTGCTTATGGTTACGTCTGTGCGGTGTCCGTATTCTACTACTGCTAGTGCTTTTACGCCAAATTCAAGATTGAGAGACTACAGAGATGTCAGGTTTAAGACATAAGAATGTTAAAGAGTTGTTATCATTAAAAAAAAAAAAGACAGGCCCCAGATCTTAATACCAGATCTGTAAACATTTCTTTGTTTCCCCCAAAATGAAGACTGTACTTCAAAATCCACTCACAGAAACTGAAGATAATGCTCTGAATTGTCATGTAAGTGTAGGATCTGATCACCCTTAATGTTCATCATCGTGCAGTGGGGTCAGAGGGTTCAGACACATGTAAAGCCCACAGCAGCAAAGCCCATTTAGCAGCATGTTAAAAACCCACAGCCATCGCATATTATGTTATCTTCCTCCAGCTTCCTGCATAACCATTAAGCAATTCTACACTAAAATAAAGACCTTTTGCTTGAACATCTTTAATCAGAAAGTTTAATAGAGAAATTGTCATTAATTCTCGCTAGCTTGGACAACGATGTGCACTTCAGAAAGAGTCCTTAACGTGGTTTATGAGGACTTGAAGCTGCTGTTGCCAAATTAACCAAGAAAAAAGACACCTGAACAAGCCTTTAAGTGGAACACAGATTTAAAATGAAACAATCCTTGCCTCCAAATACAGGAATTTAAGCACAAAAAAGAATTAAACTTCTGGATGATAGACCTTTTAAAATGGAACTTTTTGGTATATGTCAGAACCAACTACGTAATCAATATATAGACTTTATCAGCCAGGCTGTGCAAGATAAAATAGCATAAGCTTCATTAAGCCTTGTATTTGTGATGTCACCCCCGTGGTAGTCCCCTATTAATTTCCTGCAGAGAGAAACCCATTGCCCCTTCTCGCCTTTTCAGCCGTGCACAGTGCTGACCAGTCTCCCGGCGCACCAAGTTTGCCACATGACAGCTGCCTGCACCACTCTGCACTCTGGGCAGGCAGCCCTCTGCACTTAATAACCATCCCGAACGGCTGACATTCACCGAGGGCTCGCCCCACGCCAGGCTCCCTCACTCTCACAATGACCCCAGAAGTCTGGTCCTTTCCCCTCAAGCAGCTGAGCCTTGAGGACAGACAGGCTGGTAACTCGTGTGCGGCCATGCGGCCGGGAAGTGGTGAGGCTCACTCTTGAGCCCAGTGTGCTCCTTCATCGGTCATACGGTCATACGGTCATACCGTTGGCCACTGGAATAGTCTCCTCCCCTCTGCAGATGCACATGGACCGCCTTCCCAGATGCGGAGAAAATCCTCTCTGTCTCTCACATGATGTTTGGCCTGACTAGAACAGCTCACACTCCCCTTTTTAGAGCTGGCCCCTGAAGTCGGCCCTACTGAAAGAGCGGAAATGACTATTTCCAAATAACTGTCAAAATGCCAGGAACCCCTGGCTAATGAAGGGCATTCACGTATCCAATCTGACACAAACCTGGGCTTTCTGAATTGGCCATTTTCCTGGGAGCATTGGGGGGGTGGGTGGCATTTTGACATTACTGCAGTGAAACAGCACTGTCCGCGTGTCAGTTACTTTCTGGAGATCTCCAGACGTATCTAACTGAAGACACCCCCAACTCTCAGCTTTATAAAATGTAATGAGGTGGTTCCTACCCCTCCCTCTCCCTTTGTTTTATCACCTGAAAAAACAAAACAAACAAACAAACAAAACCCTGGGTGTTATCAGGGGTCACTGTGTTGGAAATGTGGTATTTGGGGGACCAAACCATAGAGGGCATCCTAGAAATACTCTGACACAAGGCGGACGGCACCAGCTTCTCCTTCCTGATGATGAGCAAGCAAATCAGGATTCCCCTGTTCATCAGGGACCTATAAGTGTAGCTCTCATTTGTGCTATCTCTCCAAGTAACTTTCACTCAGAGACTAGAAAAGCTTCCACGGGTGCTTGTGGGAAGTCACCCGATGGTCTTGTGGAGAGACAGCCTACATTTTTCATGTTGGAGAAAATCCTGGGTGAAGAGAGAAAGGAAAGGATATGCAGTCAATTAACTGGAAGCAGAAAGGTGACAGAGTGACTGCACGGGGATGGAGATACACACCCGTGTACAAACACACACATACACCCACATCTTTCCATTGACTGCTGTCATGTCATAACATGTGATTATCTGAGCACTGTATCCTGCCAGACCTTGGTCTTTATAGTCATGTAATGACTTTATGTAATGACCCATAAGCATGATCAAAATTAGGTTGTTCCTGCGTTATCTAAAGTAACACGGTAGCACCGGAACATGTGCTTTCTATAGGAAAGGTCCCATGTGGAAATACTCAAGTCTAACCGTGCTGTTCTGCAGTAGACCGTGTTCTACATTCAAGAGAGAAGCCCAAGAAAACGAAGAGCAATGAATCACTAGATTAATTTCATCTATTTCTAAATTCAATGGCTTCTATCTCATTTGTATAGTGCAGTTTGATAGATAGGGACCTGCCATCATTCACTAAGGAAAAGACACATTTATTTACTGGTCATCCATGTGAGGGAAAGCAAGTGGATGAAGATGACAGTCAAATTTCTTGGCTGAGTGGGCTGCTGTCAGAGTCAATTCCTCTGAGTGTCTGTAAAACACCTTTTAGACAGCATCACAGTTCAGTGGTCAAATGCAGATTTTATCATACCTTCACCCATTCCAATCTGTGATTTCTTATTAAAACAATAAACAAAAGCAATGCTCTAGGGAAAGCTATGATTTTGTTCAAAGCAGAAAAATTATATTTATCTTCATTATTGTATTTCCCCAAACAACAATTTTAATTCACATTTAATAATTCAGTAGAGACACATAAATGCGTCAAAGATGTTGTGTATGCTCATACGTAAATATGACACGCACATGCACATATAAATTCTATGACAACTGCGATGGTATCATCTCAAAATGAAGAAGTATGTTTATCTAAAATGAATTACATAACTAGTCACACAAGCAGAAAGCCAAAATTATGAACTATTCAAATGCAATTCTGGCTTTTAACACCATCAAGAGAGTTTGTTTTGGTCCTAATAAGCAATCTGAATTGTACTCTGCCTTTTGTGATTTTCTTTAGAAATTTGAAAAGCCAAAGGAGAAAGTTCTTTTCAGATGTTATAATATTTGTAGTCTTGCCTTCTAGAATTCTACCACGCTATACTTTCTTTAAATTTGTATCATACCTCACATCCCCATTGCCTTGCCCAATAACAGGCACAGAGCAGGATGTTTTAAGTCTGCCAAATTTATGAATAAGTGGCTTTTCTTAAAAAAGAATTACTCCTTTATCTTCAAATAAAAGTATAATTAAAGGCAAAAAGGTAAATTGTCCACTATATGATATATTGCTTTAAAAATGGTCAAGCAAAACACCTGTTTAGGGTTCACTCATGTATGAAGCAAATGATATTGAGTCCCCACCACATCCGGTTGCACATATCCCACTGGCATTCAAAAACTAAAGAGGCACAGAAGATGAAAGCAGAAAGTATGACACTGATAAATGTCTTAAGAAAAGAAATAAAGTATTAAAGGCTTTACAAGTCCTCATTCTCAACCATATCTAATCTTATGATAAGGCGTCCTGAGACCTAGAATTTGGGACAACCCACATTTTTCATTCATGGCAAAGCCTTGGTTACCACTAGCAAAACGTTCACTTTGGGAATCTGGAAAAGCTACATATGATCCTTCACAACATACAACCTATGCACCCAAGCCCTTTTCCTTCTGCAAATCTTCAGTCTTCATGTGTACTGGGTTCCATCTTGTAAGATGGTTTGAGGCTTACTTGTCTTTTTGGCAAAACTCTGTTCCTATTAGGGAGTGAAGATAAAGGAATGAAAGAATAATTGTATTTGATGTGAGGAAGACGGAGATGTGCTACTGCTGTACCCATTTCATAACTGTTTTCATTTCTTCCTTGATTCACTATCCTCACATCCAAATCTGTTATGATTTTAACGGCATACAGGTAGGGGAACACATAGCTAGTAAAAAGCTTGGACGTGTTCCTTGATCTCTCTGACTGTCTGTTTCCTCTTCTATAAAATGGCTTACGTATGCTTAGCTCTAGAAGTATCTTAGTGTCTTAGTAGGCCCTTAGTAAACAGGTGGTAATGAGCTGATTGTATGAGCAAGGATTCTATATAAACTAACATCCCACCATTTGATTAAATCAAAGAAAGAGATGTTCCTGTCTTTGTTTCTCTAACTATACGATGGGACTACCTTCAGGGTTGTCCTAAGAATTAATGAGACAATACACGCAAACTTCCCCTTACTTATTCCCTTATATAAATGATTGTTTGGTATTTCTCTTTGGTTTGGAATTTTCCAGTTCTAATTTCTTTACACCTAAACACCTATGGTTGCTGGATTATGCAAGATAATGGTAACCACAAATCACCTGGGGCTAGTACATCAATGGATTTGAACAAGTGACAAAATCTTTAGTATCCATGCAATCCTCCAGGTAATAAAGAAAATGAAAAAGATACTGAAAATGATTATTAATCTTACAAACTCCTTTAAGAATCTTAGAACTGGGAATAATTTAATCTTTGAAGGGAAGTGCCTAAGAAAATGAAGAAACGTTTAGTACCCTAGTTCTAATGTAGCCCTTTATGAGTTTCCTATGAATATTTTCCTTGACTGAATATATTCACTTTTACTTTTCAATTTTAATTTATGTGAAAGTAAACACATTTATATTAGGAAAGCAATAACGCATTCCAGGAGATATATTTATAGTCCTTAGAGTCACCAGCTCTGAAATCATATACCACCACCACCATCCAGAAACAAATCAGTAACCTATTAATGTGAGACCCGTAATGTTGCTGTGAAACATGGCTATCATATTTATACAGGTATGGAGACTGGCCTTCTCTTCTAAGCAAATGTGAAACAGGAGCAATCAAGACTCTCTTGGAACTTGGAAAGAAAATATAAAATCAGTAAAGAAAAAAAACTTTATGCAAAAACGCCTTTCAGTGAGTAAATATTATTTTCTCCTAGGCTGCCAAAAATGTGGATATGAAATTTAGGAAAGCTTTACTGTTGATATTTTAATGATGAATTTGTATCCTAAATCACATTTAGCATTATGCAAGGCACTACAATTAGAAATCTAAGTTATCCTCTGTCTTTAGAGTTCAGGATCTGGGAGCACTGTCCTTTCTACTTTTTTTGTCTTGGTAATATTCAATTATTATACAAAGTAAGGACACTCAGGCAACACTCTAGGTCCGACTTTCATTCTTAGGAATTAACTATGAGAACAAATTTTTAGAGTGCTGTTATAAGTTGTATTTTCTGTTGGAATTGCCACCAAAGTGTGTGGGGAAAAAAAAATGCACATTGGGCTGGCTTTTCAGGTCTATAATGTATATTCCTGTGGGAACAACCTCATGAAAATTCATCCTCAGATGGCCCTGAGGCGACTGTACACATTTTATAATTCACATAATAGCCTTTTCAGACAGCCCACTTGAAGATTAGTTTCATGGGACCAAAGCACAACTCTCATTACCATTACTTTCTCTCCAAAATCAACATCTCAAACCAGAAAAGTAAAGCAGGGGGAGAAAAAGAACAAATCCATGAATAATTTGCCAATCACACCTCCTCCCTACACCGTTAAAAGTCTGTCATAGGATATTTCAATTAAAACAACCTGGATGAAAACAGATGGCATTTTGTCCCTTTTCCTATCTGATTTAAAGCCTCAGCTGGGGAAGGACCTGCCATTTATGAGTCCTCTTAGTCTGTAATATAAACAAGAGGACCAGTGTTCCTTCCTTTCCCCTCTCTCCCTCCTTCCCTTCTTTCCTTCTCTCAATCTCTCCTTCCTTCCTTTCTATCCATCTACTGTCTGACAGGTAAAATCTTAAATTCCCTGATGATGAGTCTAAGTACAGTCGATTTATAGCATGAACCAGCAGGTAAATAAACAGTCTGTTGAGTGGAGTGGAATTAAGCATCCAGCCACAGACAGAAAGCCAATACTATACAAATG
The DNA here is from genome assembly GCF_002007445.2 of Ailuropoda melanoleuca. NCBI lineage: Eukaryota > Metazoa > Chordata > Mammalia > Carnivora > Ursidae > Ailuropoda > Ailuropoda melanoleuca. Next base: position 73,793,264 of record NC_048220.1, on the reverse strand, counting down.
GGACCGCACGGTATCGGCAACCATCGACATCTGCATGCAACTCCTTAAGTACTATTACTCCTCAATCTCTCCAGATACAGTGTGTAATCTCGTCTCTGAGTGGCTCTCTCTAGTTTGTTTCTGCATTAGGCATGATCAATGCATTTTAGAAACTGACAGTAAAAGATTAATATGCTCATAATCATCAAAGACCTTTCACTGATTTCAAATAGCTGCCCTCCCTTTGACCACCCATCCCGGCACACCATCCAATTCATACTTACTCACGAAGGCTTCCTCATCCACTGGCAAACGCACTGACATGCAGAAGTATGTATCAGACTGTTTGAGAGAGAAAGATACAAAATCTGAATTAATCTGCTGCTAGTAAAGAAGAAGAAGGAGAAAAAACCTGTAAAAGCATGGGCTCTATGACTGAAAAAGAACTACTGGCCCAGTGAGGTGAAGTTGCCTGCCGACTGGGTGTGACCAAGTTAATGGAAGGGCCAAGTCTAGAACATAGGTACTTTAAACATTTTTCTAGGACTCTTTCCTAACTGACTTCAAATCCTATTTATAAGAACAGTTATCATGAGTGATATTTCTAGTACTGTCACAGTTGAAAGGCAACATTTTAGATGCTTCTATAAAAAGAGTGAAACACTTTAATGCACTTGACTTTAAAGTGGTCGGAGTTCGTGTTGACCATCTTCACTATATGCATAATTAAATATTTAATTTCCTGAATCACTTTACAACTGTTCAAATATTAAATAGAGAAGTCTAATGAATAAAAGTTGGTCTTAAAATATAATATTTGGTCGTTCTCCTGTACTTTAATATTTTTATATAGAATATTGAAGAAATCAACATTAACTCAAGTTAACTTGACTCCTTTCTTTTCCAGCAACTAGTCTCTTATCTAAATGGCCATTTTTTCCACCATCAAATATATTAGCGTTAAGAATTTTTAGTGATAAAAATTGCAATTTAAAGAGAATGAGATTCTGTTGATCTACGCATTCCACTTCCCTAGTGGAAGACCCTAGGCAGTGAAGTATGTGCCATGGTTGATAATATACCCAATACAAATATAGACTAAACTCATTTAATAATTCATACTTCATGGATTAATACCGTATAGTGCTGGAATCAAGAGACTCCATAAACACGGGTAGAGATCATCTGCGTATCACTAAACCTACTGGTTAGCACTGAAAAATAGTTAAATTTATACCACTTTTTAAAATGCTTTGTTGGGTGGAAGTTCAAATACACCTCAAATCTGCATCTTAAACTTTGAAAAATTAGAAAAATAAGATTCATTACTGCGTTTATATATGCCAATTTTTCTCTCAATTGAGCCAACTGTTTTGTTTCTTAAAAGGCTTTATAATTATTTAGATTTACCTTTATTTTGGTAAGAAGGAAATATGCTGGGAAATGTTGAAGATCGCACAGCAAGGAGGTTAAGCTACATAAATGACAGAGATGGGGACTGTGTATCCAAAACCCGAGAATATAATGGCAAAATAGGGATTATAGATCTTATAATCATGTACAAGATTGCTCATAAATATTTTTACAATCTTGGAATTACTAGTGTCACAAAACTCCATTCTAACATAAAAAATAGTAAGTTTAAGATTCTTTTCTATTTGGCCCTCCCGAGCTATGAGGAATTCAGGACTGGAAGCTATTCATGGCTACTACAGCCGCTGTTGCTACTATTACTATTGCCAAGCCAACAATTACTGAAATGCTTATTATGTGCCAGGCTTAGTTTTCCACGTACTATATCATTTAATAACTAAAATAATCAAACATGGTAGATTTATGAACTCCACTTTAAAGAGAGTAAGAATAAAAACTAACATTTACTGAAAACTTACTATTGCCAACACTGTTCTAAACACTCTATATGTATTAACTTCTTTAATCCTCAAAACACAGCTTTGTGATATAATACTATTATTCTCCCCATTTTACATATGAGGAAACTGAGGGAAACAGAGGCTAAGTAACTTTTCTGTTTGTTCTAGCCAAAACCTGGCAATAGGAGGGTAGGCTCCGGAATCCCCTCTTAGCGCAGTTGGTTTAGATAGCTGGTGATTATAAATCTTTGCTCTGCCTCTTTGAGATGTAAATCTTCTATAACCCAGAACTGTCTTCTCACATTCAATGAGACAATTCTGCTCTGGTTCTCAGCCAATGGAGGGTTGCTCTAACTTACATCACTGCTTCCTGTCCTATAGATACAAGAAGCTTGTTTTTCCTCTAGATAGGTGCCAATGAACAAACCCAGATGGCCCAGTCACAGGGACCAATCCCCTTAAGACCCCTCAGTGCTCTTCCCTTAGCATCCCCAGACTTCAAAGGTCTTCTGTCCTTTGTTTTGGCAGAGTTGACTTTGGTTCACACTGGACCTCCTTCACTATTACCGTGGTTGTTTTTGAAGAAAATGTGTCTTTACCACTTTAACTCACGTCCACCTGATTTACCTTTCGACACTAACAAGTGTGGGAGCTGGAATCGAAACAGAGGTAGTCTGACTAACGTATTGCAGATCATTCAAAGCAATATGAACAATTAATGACATAACAGGAAATCTAAAAACAAAGGTCAATTTAAAGTAGCTAAGCCCATATTTACAATAAGAAAGGATCAAAGGTTGCGATTAAATGCACACCAAACCAAAGTTCTTTCATATTTGGACTTAGAGTTTTTGGTTTTATTTTCTCCTTCATTTTATTCTAAACCACTTCAAGCTACTTTTGGGGTAGTGAAGTTACAGGGCTAAATACATTTATCAAATTCACAAAGTTGGTCCTTTTGATTAAAAATAAACAACGCGGAACAATAATGCTTCCATATACAGAATAAAGGAAACTACTATTATTCTCAGAATTGATCAGATCCATATGGTAATTCTCATTCTTAGCAGCAGCTGCACGATTTAAAAGGACAGAATAACTTGGGAATATCTTCCTTCTATCAATTTTTATTTCTTGGCTTATAACTTCTCTGATAACAAGAACATATTCAGATTTCAATGGTTTCTTTTCTGTTCTGTTGAAGCCAGTTGAAAAAAAAAAATGAAGAAGAGATGAGAGAGATCCTCTGCTGAATAAATACCATTTGGCAAAATCATTTTGGGAGAGCAACGTCTGTATTACCCAGTGCATCAGTGGTGTCCCATGCCCCATCGTCCTCTGATTTACAATTTTACTTATGCCCTATTTTTCAAGATAAAGAATAATTCTGTTAGAAGAAGAGAAGGTAAAACTTTTTTTTTTCTAAAAATGAGCACACTAAAAAATACCGTGTGTATCAAATCAATAATTAGCCTTCAGCTGGAAGCTCTGAAGACCGGTTCAACAGAACAGAGAATAACAAAAAGTCATTTATTCTTTTCTCTGCAAGTGTAAAAGATGTCAGTGCTTTTGTTGTATAGTATCTTGGTCATACAGTTTGGTTCCTAAAATTAAGTTGAGAGCTCAAGATCTCTGTAAGGAAGGTCATTTCCAGGGTTTAATTGGGGAAGCCATATCTTAAAGATGACTCGGGGCCAAGTTCTGGTCTCCCTTGGGCTGGCTCAGTCTGAGTAAGCCCTATTTTTGTGTTACTTCATTTTCTTCTCTGTGAGTAGGACTAACAGGCACTGCATCTTTTTTTTTTTTTTTTTTTACAGAAATGGAAACTGATTCACAGAAAGGTTATTGATCTATGTAAGGCCACTCAGGTAGTTAGTGTCAGAATAAGGATTAGAAGTCCTCAGGTTTACACTTTCAAGATGACTAGAGTTAACTACGTGTCTTTCCTGCCACTTTCTTGCCATTAATCTAGTTTCTTGCCATTTTAATCTAGTTAAATGTGATTCTGGAGAGTCCTCTGAACCTTCATACCTCTTTTTCTCTAAGACTAAATCCTATATTTTAAAATTAAATGTAAGGCTCTTCATAAGTAAATGAATAACTTTTTTTTTTATAAGATTGGTAATTTGCAGAGAATGGATCAGACAATAGCTTTTGCCTAACTATTATGAACTCATTACAACACAAGGAAAGAAAGATTATTTAGGTGATTACAAAATACTGTTTCATCAATATAGGTTAACTTTTTTTTTTTTAAAGATTTTATTTATTTATTTGACAGAGATAGAGACAGCTAGCGAGAGAGGGAACACAAGCAGGGGGAGTGGGAGAGGAAGAAGCAGGCTCATAGCAGAGGAGCCTGATGTGGGGCTCGATCCCATAACGCCGGGATCACGCCCTGAGCCGAAAGGCAGACGCTTAACCGCTGTGCCACCCAGGCGCCCCCAATATAGGTTAACTTCTATAGCAGGTCACCAAGAAGGAATTGTTACTTTAAATTTAAACTTCATGCTGTAAGCAGTAGTCAATACCATATAATACCATTATACCACTGATATGAACAAGTAACCAGTTATGCTTTACTTTTTGGCAGGATAACCACTGAGAACACTATTTAACAGAACCCTGATCAGATAAATATAACCCCGCACGCTTTGTCAACAATACAAAAAAATTCAACTGATTTAAACATACGATCAATATTTATCATATGATACCTTGTCAAAGGGAAAACATTTATTGAGCCTCCTACTTTATTCCAGAAGTTTTCCATCATTGTTATTTCCCACGATAACACTGCCAGGTAGGTGTTACAGACACTGTTTTAAAGGTGTAAAACTGAAGTTCAAACAGGTAAGTAACTTTGTGATTAAACAAAATTCTCAAAACTGATGAAATGGAATTTGAACCCAGTTCTTTAAAACACTTCTCTGTCTACAATGTGAAGATTGCTATTAAAAGGTTGTTTTTCAAATCTTTCTAATATCCGAAAAGAAAGTATCAGTTCTTAGACACAACTTTAGTTGTTTACTTCATTAAGGGGAGAAATAAAGGAATCCAAGACACATAAAATTTAACAAGAAGTTTAAGCACAAGTCCCCTAAATTTTCAATAGCATCTGAGAGTATCTCATGAAAGCTTGTTGACAAACTGCAAAGAACTAGACTAGAACCACAGCGATTTAATTGTGCCATTATTTTGTTTCTACAAAGTAAAGCTATTTGAAAGCATATACATAACTCAGATCAGTGTTTCTCTCTAACACATTCAGAAGACACAAACACAGCACCTTACTGCCCATTGTAATAGTTTCTCCATTTGAACACACTGTCCCAGAGAGGACGCTTCCATAATTCAACCCAAACTACCAGTACAACCTTTCACAATTTTCCATATATCATCATCATGAATCCTCTTTTTCTCTCTGTGGGAAGAACACAGTATGTGAGCTTGGCGCCAGGGGACTGTCTGTAAAATACTGTGGATTCAAACTGCTAACATAAGGCTCAGACGTACAAGAAGGGAGAAGTAATGTGAATCCACGCAGCCATGCTTCCCAGTGCTCTCTGTTATGGCACATCAGCCAAATCTGAATCAAGAGGGATATGATATTGCTGATGCCTCTTTACTGCTGCTGTTGGGAACTATCCAAGAAAAGCACATTTTTCCAACAAAAGAAATGTGCTAGAAATGAAAGAAAAGTGCTTATTGCTAAAGAACTCCTGTTATATCCTATTATTACCCATTTTTTAAAAGATTTCATTTATTTATTTGAGAGAGAGAGCATGCATGAGCAGGGGGAGGGGCAGAGGGAGAGGGAGAAGCAGACTCCCCACTGAGCAGGGAGCCCAATGGGGAGCTTCATTCCAGGACCCCAAGATCATGACCTGATCCAGAGACAGCCAGGCGCCCCTATTACTACCCACTTTAAACCAAGAGTTCTTATGTAGACAATAGGGCTCAGTAACACATTACTTACATTATTTAAAAAGTGTTCTTTATTTTGATTTAGTTGTTTGTGAGACAGAGAGAGATGCAGTGGTTTCTACAGAATAAGCAGTTAATAAAATCAACTGCTTATTTAAATTAATATGGAACAAACAAAACCATCTGTTCACAAGAAACCATTAATTTTTGTTTTGGGAAACTAGAAGTACCATTCAGATTCCAGTGCGGAACACTACAATTTGATCCTGATTAGATAATATTCTCACTGCCCTTATATTGTTTGGACTTAAAGATCCCTGCAGACAACCTTTCTTAAGGAGATTCTCCAAGGTGGTGGCATACAAACAGACAATATGACCCAGTTTCACCCGGGTATGGTTATTTCTGTGGCTGTTTGCAAATCAATGGTTGTTCTCTGTGAATACGCCACAACCCATAGAGACGTTATATTGTGTATGGCGTGGTCTCTGGTAACTTTTCTCAGCCATTCCTTGTTAAATGACCAGAGCAGTGAAACCATCTCATGGTGGCGACTGTGACTCTGCGCCTTCAAGTCGTTGCTTGTGAAGCAAGTAGTAAGCTCTTTACCAACCAAGGTCATGCACAGTTTAAATCCGATCCAAACTGTGAAGGCTCTAAAAAGCCCTTCATTTTCATACTGCAAATAGGCATACAAACAGACAATATGACCCAGTTTCACCCGGGTATGGTTATTTCTGTGGCTGTTTGCAAATCAATGGTTGTTCTCTGTGAATACGCCACAACCCATAGAGACGTTATATTGTGTATGGCGTGGTCTCTGGTAACTTTTCTCAGCCATTCCTTGTTAAATGACCAGAGCAGTGAAACCATCTCATGGTGGCGACTGTGACTCTGCGCCTTCAAGTCGTTGCTTGTGAAGCAAGTAGTAAGCTCTTTACCAACCAAGGTCATGCACAGTTTAAATCCGATCCAAACTGTGAAGGCTCTAAAAAGCCCTTCATTTTCATACTGCACTCACTTTGGGTTTATGTATTTTTTTAAAGGTTTTATTTATTTACTTGAGATAGAGAAAGCAAGAAAGAGTGAGCATGGGGGCGGGGAGAGGGAGCAGGGGCAGAGGGAGAGAGAGGGGCAGACTCCCCGCAGAGCAGGGCACAACTTGGGGTTCCACGCAGGGCTGGACCTGGGACTCCATCCCAGGACCCCGGGATTATGACCTGAGCGGAGGCAGAGGCTTAACTGACTGAGCCACCCAGGTGCCCTCTCACTTCAGGTTTAAATAACTTGAGCTCTGCAAAGAACTAGTGGAAACCTCAGGCACTGATGGTAGTGATGCCAGTCCAGCTAAGCAAAGGCTCAGAAAATGATGAGGCCTCTCCGACAAGGATCTTAGTTAGAAGAGGAAGGAGGCAATTGGAAATTGTTTTTCAAAATTTTCTTTCAATTGATCCAGTTTGAAAATGGAATCAAATTGCTATATCCCAAAGTGATTTTAATGCACGCTTAGTAAACTTAAACTGACACAGTTTTCTGTATTTTTAACATCAACCTAGTATAAAAGAAAGCTAAAGCAAAGGAAAATTAAAGCAGGACACAAATGCTTTTCTGGAGCAAAACTCAGGTTTGAAGAGTCTACCTCTCCGGGCAAACCAAGAAACAGACTTGTTAAGCGTCTGCCTTCGGCTCAGGGCGTGATCCCGGCGTTCTGGGATCGAGCCCCACATCAGGCTCCTCTGCTATGAGCCTGCTTCTTCCTCTCCCACTCCCCCTGCTTGTGTTCCCTCTCTCGCTGGCTGTCTCTCTCTGTTAAATAAATAAAATCTTAAAAAAAAAATAAGAAAGAAAGAAACAGACTCTTAACTACAGAGAAGAAACTGAGGGTTACTGGAGCAAAGGCGGGCGGGGAATGGGCTAAATGGTGATGGGGATTAAGGAGGGCACCAGGTATTGTATGTAAGTGATGAATCACTAAATTCTACACCAGAAACCAATATTATATTGCATGTTCACTAATTGGAATCTAAACAAAAATCTGGAGACAATAAAAGAGTCAAGAAAAACCTTAAGGAAGACTTTCCATTTTAGATGTTGCATTCTATATTAAAAAACGTAACAGGCTATTAAACTTCTTCAGCAATATATATTTATGTTGCAAAGCTGGGAGAAGATGAGGAATAAAAAAACTTTTTAATTTCAAAAAGAACCAAGTCTGCCTCTCTAAAATCAGAATTTAAGATACTTACTTACAGATAAAATCCCTTAAACTCTCCCTTTGTATATACTCTAACCTAATTTTCCCTTTGCTGTTGTCTTTCCTTTAACACATACATAAAAAAAATGTATCTTTTTATGTTTATATTCATTAACCTCTGGAATAAGTAGTCATAGTGAAGATTTTATGTTAAAAAATAATCCCAAATTGACTAAAAGAAAGTATTCTCCAAAACGTTCTACTCTTGTCCTAAGCATTAAGCTATAAATTCCAGCCCCACCACCGTTTTGGATATTTAGCCCAATCTAGAATGTAATCTTCTTGAATAATGTCTGTCTTGCATCCTAAGCATTTAGAATAATATCTGGCACATACTGGGAGCTCTATAAATATTTGCTGAATTTTGTATGTACCTTCTTCCTTTGGTAGCAAAAAACTGACAATTCAAGAAAGGCCAAAGTGAAACCTGTATTATCGATGCTGCCTAATTAGGGTTTTATACAGCATCACTTTTTCATATGAATTTTATCCTTCAGTTGATTCATCCCAGAATCCCATTTGCATTTTTAAACTATAATCACACTGTGGCTGATGATGACAAGATTCTTAATGCCAAGTAGCACGAGTGGAAGCTACTTCCTGGCAAGGGCTCCTCTTCGGGAATTACAAATCTGTACGAGCAAATGATGAAGGAAAAAATATTTTGGTGAGTGAACATCTGTCTTAGTGCTTTCACACACTTTCATTTAAGAGAAAACAGAAAGGCACATACTAATAACAGTCTATAATTAACCCCAAGCCACAACAGGTGGTGACAGTGGTGGGATCCTCCTTGGATTCTTGACTCTGGGGAAGTTATGTGAGAGGAAACTACTGCTCTCAACAGGGGTTCTGATGACCTCTATTACTTACCTTTCCCAAGCTTATGCCAGCAGTTTATGCTTTCCATCAAGTTTCCCCCAAACGAAAGTTTTCTGAACCTTGTGCCAACATTCACTAGTCACCCATGTTCCTCTCTTTTAGCAGCAGATTGGAAAATGACTATCTCAAATCTGTTTGGAGGTACCTCAGAACAGAGAGGGTCCCACAGTCCCTACCCCCAAACGCCACATTTCTATGCTAAGTTGCTTCCATTTGATTCTAGGACAATATGGTGTCATGGAAGAGAAGCTCTGGACTTGAACAGCTCTGTCAATTACTTTACTAACTGAGTTGCATTCTACTNTTCTTGAATAATGTCTGTCTTGCATCCTAAGCATTTAGAATAATATCTGGCACATACTGGGAGCTCTATAAATATTTGCTGAATTTTGTATGTACCTTCTTCCTTTGGTAGCAAAAAACTGACAATTCAAGAAAGGCCAAAGTGAAACCTGTATTATCGATGCTGCCTAATTAGGGTTTTATACAGCATCACTTTTTCATATGAATTTTATCCTTCAGTTGATTCATCCCAGAATCCCATTTGCATTTTTAAACTATAATCACACTGTGGCTGATGATGACAAGATTCTTAATGCCAAGTAGCGCGAGTGGAAGCTACTTCCTGGCAAGGGCTCCTCTTCGGGAATTACAAATCTGTACGAGCAAATGATGAAGGAAAAAATATTTTGGTGAGTGAACATCTGTCTTAGTGCTTTCACACACTTTCATTTAAGAGAAAACAGAAAGGCACATACTAATAACAGTCTATAATTAACCCCAAGCCACAACAGGTGGTGACAGTGGTGGGATCCTCCTTGGATTCTTGACTCTGGGGAAGTTATGTGAGAGGAAACTACTGCTCTCAACAGGGGTTCTGATGACCTCTATTACTTACCTTTCCCAAGCTTATGCCAGCAGTTTATGCTTTCCATCAAGTTTCCCCCAAACGAAAGTTTTCTGAACCTTGTGCCAACATTCACTAGTCACCCATGTTCCTCTCTTTTAGCAGCAGATTGGAAAATGACTATCTCAAATCTGTTTGGAGGTACCTCAGAACAGAGAGGGTCCCACAGTCCCTACCCCCAAACGCCACATTTCTATGCTAAGTTGCTTCCATTTGATTCTAGGACAATATGGTGTCATGGAAGAGAAGCTCTGGACTTGAACAGCTCTGTCAATTACTTTACTATCTGAGTTGCATTCTACNTTTTCTGAACCTTGTGCCAACATTCACTAGTCACCCATGTTCCTCTCTTTTAGCAGCAGATTGGAAAATGACTATCTCAAATCTGTTTGGAGGTACCTCAGAACAGAGAGGGTCCCACAGTCCCTACCCCCAAACGCCACATTTCTATGCTAAGTTGCTTCCATTTGATTCTAGGACAATATGGTGTCATGGAAGAGAAGCTCTGGACTTGAACAGCTCTGTCAATTACTTTACTATCTGAGTTGCATTCTACTCTTGAAATTTAAAATGAACCATCAGAAAACAAAGTGGTCTACACAATTTCTGTTCTTTCTGGGGCTGTTCCCTTATGCCTTGTCACAGTCATTTCATGAATACTTGCCCACCTTTAAACCTCTTTTAATGTCTGTGTAGAAATCCGTTCTTCCACCTATCCATTCACTCATTCAACGAACGTATTTGTTGGGCAGCTCCCATAAAACTGTGAGCAAAAGTATACATAGTTTCTGTTCTCACAAAGCTTGCAGTCCGCCAGCAGAGCAGACAAATAATCACACAAGTAAAAGTCAAATTTTTGCTATTTTAAATACTACATGGGAGAAGTAAAGGTTGCTGTAAGAGCCAGGAATTCAGGGGAAATGACATAGATGAAGGAGGATTAGCAAAGTTTTAGACATAGGAAATAGTATTTTCAAAGGTCCTATAATTGGAGAGAATTTGATGTGACTGAGAAAACAAAAGTCAGTGCATATAGACAGGCAAAACAAGTTAAATTGGACTGGAAAAGGAGATATGGGCACACACTGTTAGACCCTGTAGTCCATGTTAATGACTCTGGTTATTTTATTTTGTTTTTCTTTTTTCTTCTTACATTTATTAATTTATTTTTGGAATCTCTACACCCAACATGGGGCTCAAACTCACAATCCCAAGATCAAGAGTTCCACACTCTTCCAAATGAGCCAGCCAGATGCCCTCTTGTTTTTCTTGAGAGCAACAGGAAGCCGATGACATTTTTTGTGAGGAAACTGACATGAGGTTCAAATTAGAGAGGTGAGTAAAAGGGCCAGGTAGTTATTCAGAAAAGTGATATTAGCTTGAAACTGGGTGTTGGCACTAAAGAAGGAGAAAAGAGAACAGATTTTAGAGATATTTAAAAGGTAAAATAGGGACGTGTGGTGGCTTAGTCGGTTAAGCGTCTGACTCTTGATTTCGGCTCAGGTCATGATATCAGGGTGCTGGGATCCAGCCCCACATCTGGCTCCCCACTCAGTGGGAGTCTGCTTGTCTCCCTCTCCCTCTGCCCCTGCCCCTGCTCATGCGCTTGCTCTCTCTCTCTCAAATCAATAACTAAATCATGAATAAATGGTAAAATAGACATGAACTAGGGAGTGGACACGAATGGAAGGGAAGGAGGCAATATCAAGGATGATTCCTAGATTTCTGGTGTGCGTAACTGAATGCACCGGTAGCAGTCAAGAAGACCAGGTTTGAAGAAGAAAATGGATTGGTCACTGGACAACTGTACTTAAAAAGCTTTTGAAAAATCTCTAAGTAAATATTAAATGGGAAGTTCGGTCAAAGTTCCTTTTAGAGGAAAGGCCTAGAAATGTAAATTTATGCGACACATAAGTTCGGTGATAACTGGGCAGTGGGTGTGGAGGAAGCTCTTTTGGCAAAGTAGAGAACAGAAAAAACAAATTGCTGAGCTGTTAAGTGGCTGGCCAAAGAAAGAGCAGCCGCCGAGGTCAGAGAAAAACCAGGAGAGTTATATCCAGAAGCTGAAAAAAGGGAATGTTTCAAGAAGGAGGAAGTAGTTGACGATGTCTCTAGTTAAAACCCATATGTTAGCAGTGTTCTCATAGGGATGCCCACAATTCAATACTAACATTTGGACATCTACTTTTTTGTGTGTTAATACTTTTAACTTATTTTAAGGAACCCAGTTCCTCCTGGTAGCTCCTCCCACAAGGACTATGACTCTGGATACTCTGGCCTCATGACTCAGGGTCTTCTCAGGGCTAGGTGAGGCTTCCACCACACTCACAATCCAAATTCCCCACAGACTCTCTAGTGTTGGCCATCTACGCTGCCTCCCAATAAAGAAATGCCTGCAGCAACAGTACATGGCAGAGTCACCACAAAGTTCTCCCACCAGTTCCTTCGGTGATGGTCACAGGGCCTGTGCCAACTTGGGAAACAGGAAAGAACATCAGTGAAAAGGAAAATGAAAAAACAAATAGGGGCACCTGGCTGGCTCAGTCAGAAGAGCGTGCGGCTCTTGATCTTAGGGTTGTGGGTTTAAGGCCCACATCGGGTGTAGAGATTACTAAAAAAAAAACAAAATCAACTTTGGAAAAAAGAAAAGAAAGAAAAAAAAATAACAGCAACAAAAATCAAAGAAGCCTGAAGAAAAATGACGGCAATAAGTCAGCTTAAAATAAAACCTCCAAATATTCAAAATAAAACAATATAAGGAAAATTATTTGAAGCCATACTGGTATTATAGAAGTTCAACAGAGTATAGTACCACCAAGTAATGAATCTCTATGCATGCTTGCTGATTTCCAACCAAGAAACTACTCTACTCCATAGACTAGTGGTGTTAACAAAACCTAGGAATCTGAATGCGTGTTTACCGCTTCGGCACACACTGATTCTAATTTCTTGTCATGTATTAAGGACTAGTGAGATGATATACTATAAAAGTGTATACTTCATACATAAAATAATCAGAGAAGTACAAATATTACAATATTAAAATAGGCAACTCTTTAGTAATAGTCCAACAGACCTCAGCATACTTGTAAAAACGTTACAGTTCTGGGCAAAAATCTAAGTCTTCGGTATTATATATTTGTAATGAGTTTAATATTGTGAAAATGTAAAACTCCTGTAGTCACATTTCTCCCCCAAATAAATCACATTTGGTTCCCCAGAAGCCATTCTGTTATTATGGTTCCAAAGAAGGAGGCAGGGCTAATGCTGGCTACGAAAAGGAGCGAACAGGCATAGCAGAAGGCAAAGGAAATGAAAGGAAGTCTCTGGCCAAGAGGAAGTTAATTTCATAGTCACACATGAGATGTCAGAGTTGATACCAATGAAGAGAACTGAGCCCAAGAACTCCCTTCATTTGAAGCCGTTTCCACTGCCCAAGGCTATTCATATAAGACCACTCCTTTTCATATACCCAGATATTATCCTGACAAATAAAAAAGGAAGGAGGAAAGGAAAAAGCCTAATCAAAAGTTGGGATGACTGAACCCAAAGGGAGTGGGATACCCTCAAAAGATACTTTTAAGATTTTCTTCCCTTACTATTCAGAGGGTCAGGAGCTTAGCAGCTAAATTAGATCAGTTTTTTAAAAAGTAAAGTCTTTATTTTCTTTGCATACTTGAAGAGCAGTGTATGAATTGTAACTCTGCTACACACATAAGCAAAGAAAAATTTGTAAATTAATGTATCAGTTTATTATTTGTACTTTTACTATTTAGCATTAATAACTGGAATCGGTATGGTATACCATTGCCTGGCAAATTTCCTATGGAAGAGATGTAAAACATGTAAGTAATCTTGTAAGGCTCAAGTACATTTATATACTCATGGCAATGATTAACAGAATTTTTTGACCTGCAAAATGACTGACTTTTTATTTCATTGATTGTGGTACTTAAAATTGGTACAAACATTTCAAAAAAGCAAAATGGCAATGCATGGTTAGGGCTATGAAAGTGTTCATCCAAAACAGCCCTTCTTCCCCTTCTCATGAATTGAGCACATACCAGGAATTATCACAAAGACCATATTAATCAAATACCTACCTTCTGTCATACGTAAGAGGCTTAAGAACATGTTTATGATCACAAAGAGGACATCTGGTTGCACATTGCAGAAGAACAACTCAAAACAGCTCACACAGAGATGCAGCCTCTCACATATGTGTGGTGTGATGTCATCAAGGACTTTGGTTCTTTCCATCTATCAGTTTTATTGTATTCGGTATATTGCCTTTCATCGGTAGGATTCTTTCGTCATTATTATAGGATGGTTGCAGTAGCTTCCAGTATCATCGTCCCAGAAACTAATTCCCAAAGGACAACAGAGGGAAAGTCTCTTCCTTCCGTTCCATTTCAAGAGCGAAGCTTTCCCAGAAGCACTTGCTTACAGCAGAATTCCCTTCACATCTAAATGGCCAGAACTGTACCACATGCGTTCTCTAAGCCAATCATATTAAGGGTAAAGGAATTACCATGACTGGCTTAGTCTAATCAAGAGTCACTTTCTGGGCTAGGGAAGGTCAAAAAAGAGAGGGAGAAAAATGCTCGCAAAGTAGGCAACCAATAGGTCCTGACAGAATATTCCTGAGAACAAAAACCAAAACCCTCATAATTCTAAATGTAACCAGTGGTAGATAATCTTTGGGCAACTGGGTCCATTTCAATGTATCGATCTGCGATGTTCAGAATTTTTGAAATCTTTGTCTTCTTGTCTAGTGAAATAATTATGTCAACTAAATATATACTCAATTAGACATTTTCTGCTGAATCTCTTAACTACATGCCAAAATACACTAAGATTTAGGGACCAAGAATGGAAGAGCGGATAAAACGCCTAATTCCCAGTTCGGCAAACCTGATGATCTTCAGGGGAATAAGAGACGGAAAGCCAGTTTCATCCTGAGTTTAAAAAAAGACAATTGCGCCTTCCGAAAAAAAATGTTTTTTTCTTCAAAAGAAGTGGTACCGCAGGCATGGGGTACTTATGTTTAATGATGAAGTCATAGATTTAACCATAATGCTCAAGGGCAAAGTCATTCTGTCTCTCTTCACCTCCCTCAGTGATTTTGCAGCCTATTCATTTTCCTTAGATTTCAACTCATAAAGAAAAACATTACAACAGATCTGCATCCTTTGTCTCTAACTTCTAAGAGGAACTATAAAATCAAATATAAAAATATTCTTGGGAATGCTCTTTGTTTTTCCTTTGCACGTCATAAACATCTCTGTTTCAACATTAGGCAGTTAGAACAAAGCTCCTTGTTTGCTAGTCTGTCTCTTGTTATTAGATTGTGTTTTAAAGGCTGAAGCCTTGATTTATTCTTGTTTGTATTCCCAAAGACCACTTGGCATAAGAACCGGGTATATAGTGAATGTTGGTTGAATTCATTTGTTGAATTTTTTTAAACTACATGACTAATAACCTTTCATAACGGGCCTGTTCCTACAAAAATAGCTCCAGAGCATTGAGTCACTTTTTCCTTTAAGGATTTTATTTATGCTTTTTTTAAAGACTATCAAACCAAATTTATCCCACTGTAATTTTCCAACTTCCATTGAAAGACAGTATTAATTATTCAAGAAAAGGAATGACTCTACAAAGGTTGTCTTCTCTTTATGTCTCAACTCCCAGGGGTGGATACTTGTCATATAGTTAATGGAGTTATTGTTATAACGAACCAAATAGCTGTAGAAACAGCAAATGTCCATTTTCCAGATATATTTTTACTTGTCCCCAGTTCATTTTACATTATAAACATAAATAACCGCACTTCATTCAGTATTGGTGTCCTTCTTTAAGCCAGCTTGGAAATTAGGGAAATACCTAATTCTACATGAAAGAGTAAATTCAATATTTTAAAATCAGCTTCATTTTTTAATTTTACTTATTTTTTTAAAGATTAAGTTATTTGAGAGAGAGCGAGCGAGCATGAGCAGGAGGAGTGCAGAGGGAGAGAGAGAAGCAAACTCCCCCCTTAGCAGGGAGCCAGATGCAGGACCCTGGGATCATGACCTGAGCCGAAGGCAGGTGCTTAACTGACTGAGCCACCCTGGTGCCCCATGACTTACTTATTTTAAACTGGAAATTTGTACCTCTTAATCTCTTTTATCTATTTCGCTCCTCCTCCCTCACCTCTGGCAACCACCAGTTTGTTCTTTGTATTTAAAAGCCTGTTTGCTTGCTTCGTATTTTGGATTCCACATATAAGTGAAATGATATGGTATTTATCTTTCTCTGTCTTACTTCACTTAACATAATACCCTCTAGTCCCATCCACCATGTTGTCTCAAATGGCAAGATCTCATTATTTTTTATGGCTGAGTAATATTCTAGTGTGTGTGTCTGTGTGTGTGTGTGTATCTTTTTTATTCATTTATTTATCAATGGACACTTTGGTTGTTTGCATAACCTAATGTAAAAAAACGTTACAATAGGTTTAGGGGTGCCTGTATCTTTTCAAATTAGTGCTTTCGTTTTCTTTGGGTAAATAACCAGTAGTAGAATTACTGGATCATATGGCATTTCTATTTTTAATTTTTTAAGGAATCTCCATACTGTTTTCCACAGTTGTACCAATTTACGTTCCCACCACCATGCACGAGAGTCTCCCTGGAGGAAAGTTTCTTTTTACAAAAGTATTTCCACTGACAAATTTGGAAGAAATGAAATAATTAGAATGCTCATCGTATGCAACTTCTAATGAATCTAGGCAATGATAAATATTCATGGCTGCTAAAACCAATAGGTGAAAAGCTGATAGGAAACTTTATAATGGGTCAGTCAACTTCACAATTCTTAATTTAATCACTGGGATTTACATCATAAGAAGAGAGATAATCAGACATTCTATGTTGCCTATTGGTTTAATTTAACATCACCTATGAAAATTTCTTGCTAAAAACTCTCAATTCGATCAAGCCTTTAGATGTACTAGTACAGGAAATACAAGGGACAGAGGTACATGTTACATGACACTCTAGTGATGCAATCAGAAAAACCTAGAATACAGAAAACTCTTAGGACAAATACTGTTTTCTTCACAAATAAATTACAAGGGAAAAAAGAGACAAAAGGAATCTCAAAAGTCCTTATAAAGGAGACATATCAACAAGATTTACCATGTGGGGTATGTTTGGATCCTGATGCAAACCAACCAACATTTAAAAAATATAACAGAGAAACTTGACATTGACTAGCTATGTGGTGATATAATGGTAATCGTGCTTGTCTTTAAAAACAAAGGTCTTATCTGGAAAATACACACTGAAATGCTGTGAAAGGAAATGATGTCTAGTAGACACCTCAAAATAATTCCGTGTGTGTGTTGGGGGGGGGAATGAAGTAGGGCTACAGATAAAAGAAGCCTGACCGTGAGTTTATCATCATGAATGGGTATGTGGGGGTTCATTATACATTATACAAGCCTTTGTAATTTTGTGAATATTAGAAGTTTTCCATTGATAATGTTTAAAATATAAAAAAGATACAGTTTGTCCTTGGGAATCTTTGCTACCAACCTACCAATATAATAACCAGCAAACGGAACAATAAACATATCTTGATTCCATATATATTTTGATCCTGGCACATAAAAATAGATAATAATTCTCTTCCTTCAGAAACTTCAAAATCGGGGTGCCTGGGTAGCACAGCGGTTAAGCATCTACCTTCGGCTCAGGGCGTGATCCCGGCATTATGGGTTCGAGCCCCACATCAGGCTCCTCCGCTATGAGCCTGCTTCTTCCTCTCCCACTCCCCCTGCTTGTGTTCCCTCTCTCACTGGCTGTCTCTATCTCTGTCGAATAAATAAATAAAATCTTTAAAAAAAAAAAAAAAGAAACTTCAAAATCTAGTGAAGAAGACAAAGCCTACCCTTAGGAAGAGTGAAGTGTTAAGCTTACTGTTAAGGGATAGAAGAGTTATAGGAGAGTTCAGAGAAGGGAGAGCCTCACAAGTGATGACTTGATCCCAACAGGACCAGACCAGGGGCAGGGAGGAGGGCCATCTGGCTGGGCCTAACATTCAGAGGGCCTTTTCTTCTAGCAAGATTATGCACAGAGAGAGACAGACACAGACAAGACTGAAAAAAGATGGCATTTATCTTACAAGTTTCAACTTGTCCACAACTTGTAATTCACAGACTTAACATATCTTACAAATCTTGTCATTTTCTTGTGAATGGCACTGTACTATTTCTATAATAAAAGTATTCATTTGCTAAATTAAACTTTAAAATATATCAGTCAAGTTTCCTTTACGAAACAGAAGGCAAAACAAAGGGGACAACTGAGGAAAATGTTACCAAGGAAGCAAGAACAAAGCTGTGGGCCAGGTTAAAGGAAGCATGTAAGTGTTGTTGAAACACTCCAGAGATTTACAAAGTAGCAAGCTGTTACCACTTAAAGACACAGGAGGCAAGAAGAGGACTAGTTGTCAAAATCAGAAACTGCTTTAACCATAAGAGATAATAAGAGCTATGGCAGAGGGAGAGAAACACTGTCACTGTCATCCCACAGCCCAACAGAGAAAGAGCCAAGGAAATAAATTCCCTGACCTCACCTTCCTGCTTTCCAGTCTTCTGTCAGTTCCTCCCACCGACTAGAGCCAACTGGAAGGCAAAGAGCAAGGGAGCCTAGGGACAGCTCCCATAAAGGCCAGGCTCCTGCAGAGCAGAGTAGGCTGGAGAAGAGTGGAGAGACCAATGGTGAATATCCAAC
This sequence comes from Ailuropoda melanoleuca, assembly GCF_002007445.2. Lineage (NCBI taxonomy): Eukaryota > Metazoa > Chordata > Mammalia > Carnivora > Ursidae > Ailuropoda > Ailuropoda melanoleuca. The sequence goes on along the minus strand of NC_048220.1, from coordinate 73,774,664 downwards.
ATGTAGAATAAATCCCTCCTTTCATACTCCTGGTTTGGCATTTCTTAATATTAAAAAAAAATGATTAAATAGAAGCTACAAAAACAGAGGAACTGACCTAGACTTCTCTCAGCATCTGAGAGACCCTGAATAGAGACCCTTGAGTCGCAGTGTACAAAGGGAAGAATTCAGATAAAGTAAAGGAAGAGGAAGACCCTGTAAGCTGTAAAATTAGTTTGACCAAAACCCCGAGATAGGACTAAGTGTGGTAGAAGGAGAGACAGTGGGGTGACTGGATGAACAGGCACACAGGTGACATTTGAGGAAGTTCTTGAGAAAGGAAGTGGGATGAAGTCAATGAAGTCAGGTAATGAAAATGAAAGGGCTGGGAGACCAGGCGAATTTCGATTTGATCTGTTTCGATGTGATGTTAGTTATGGCAAGTGAGTGAGGTGTGGGGCATTAAATCACGAGTGTGGTCCTTTAGAAAGAACACGTTGATGGAACTGAGAATAAGCAATGAGGATCCAATGGGAAGAGGAAGGCAGTGCAGTCTGGAAACAAACCAGAAGTCTGTAACAGAAGAGTGGCAGTGATATCTGTCCATTCACCCAGCCATACGTCCCATATATCCATCTATCCCACAAATACATATTGAGTCTACCATGGCCAGACAATGGTAAGCATAACAGACATGTTTCCTGCCCTCACACAGTCCAGAGTCTGGTGATGAAACAGAGACATGAGGAGAGTAACGACACAAGCAAGTATAAAATTAAAGCTGTGAAGCATCTCCTAAAAAAGGCTTGGGGAGCTCTGAGAGCTATGACAGTCTCTGAAAGGAGGCGTGGGGCATGGGAGGGATGAAGGTATGGGAGGTGGTCAGGAAAAGCTCTCTGAAAGAATGATGATCAGATGGAGATACGGAGGCTGCAAGCTGGGAAGGCACTGCCCAAGGCAAACGGAGGGAGAAGCAAGTATGGCAGGAACACAGCAAAGGCAAAGACTGAACAGGGGACGCACGAAGCACAGGGAATGAAGGAATTCAGTATCACTGCCACAGAGAGGAAAAGGGACAAATCTGAAAGACATTTCAAAGGAAGAAATGAAAAGAACCGTAGACAACTAGAATTTAGACATTAAGAAGGTAAAACAGTCTAATGCTGTTACAACCATTTTAACCAAGGAGAGGAGATGTTTAACCGGCTCGTCAATCTATATTTGCTAATGTGCTCTGTGCCTTGACCAAAGAACACAATGAATAAATGTCTCTTCTCAACAAATATATATCAGGCACTCTGCAAGGCACTGGGAATGGAGCCTTAACTAGACAGACAATCTTTATTACATCATATGAGTTATCAGCCAAACTGCTTTCCCACATGTACCCAAGAGCAGAAGAAAGAGCTGGGCACAGATTCAAGGAAGATTCATTAATCAACAAATATTCACTGAGTACCTTCTATGGGTAAGACACGATACAAAACACTGAAAAAATATCTAGTCTGCAGGACAGGTACAAGCTGGCTTCTTTTAAATATAGATGGTGATGTCTGTCTGTTCAGCATGAGCGTAAAGTGACAAAAATATGCACAATGATGAATAAGATGCAGTCACCGGTTTCAGAGACCCTTTAGTGGGAGAGATTTAAAACATGAGAATGAATCACGTAATTGACAATGAATAGGTCTATAAGAGTGATAGAAAGTATGACGGCACTCACATCACATCAGTTTGAGGGAAGGGGGTAGGTTCATGGGGAAAGGAACTTGTACTCTGTAACTTAATAGGGTATGATTTCAAGAGGTGAAGATGCAGGGCAAAGAAATTCTAACAGGCAGAAGGAATAACATCAGTTAGACGGCATCTACTGGTAGAATGACAAACAGGCTCAGTGTGGTAGAAAATAGGAAAGTCAGGAGGGGGAAATGTAGGGAACAAGAATTAAAGTGGCACAGATGGGGACCACAGGGCAGAGAATTTAAGAACCAGAATAGGGACTAGGAAACACATTTGCCTAGAATGAGGAGTCGCTGAAGATTTTTGAGTAAGAGAACAGCATTATCAGAGAGGATTGTTAAGAAAATAATATGGACTGGGCGCCTGGATGGCTCAGTGGCTTAAGCATCTGCCGGCTCAGGTCAGGATCCCAGGGTCCTGGGATGGAGTCCTGCGTCGGGCTCCCTGCTCAGCGAGGAGCCTGCTTCTCCCTCTCCCTCTCCCGCTCCCCCTGCTTGTGTTCTCTCTCTCTCTCTCTCTCCCTCTCACTCTGTCAAATATATAAAGAAAATCTTTTTAAAAAATTATATGGACTGAAAAACATCATAACATACTGGTTAAAAGCACAGGACCTGGAGCCAGCCTGCCTGAGTCAAGAGTCCAGACTCCCTCACGGCTACGACTTGCCATCAAAAAGACCAAACTACTGATAAACAACAATGTCACAGATGAATCTCAAATGTGTCATGCTAGTGAAAGAAGCCAGACACCAAAGACTACATACTGTTGTGATTACATTTATATGTAAATCTAGAAAAGGCCAAATTTAGTGATGGAGAGATCTGAAGCTGCCAGAGGCTGGGGATGGGGAAGGAATGGGAAGGAGCACAAAGTGGTGCAAGGGAACGTCTTGGGGTGATGAAAATGTTCTTTACTATGACCTAGGGGCAATTACACAACTGCATATGTTTGTCAGCATTCACTGAATTGTACACTTTAAATCAGTGAATTTTTATTAAGTAAATCATATCTCAAATAAGCTAATAAAGATAAAATCATGCAAGTGTAAAAAGTTAGGTTACAGTTGAAATAGAAATGCTGAGCTGAAGAATATTTCCTACCTATTAAGAGCATGGCAGCAGGGGACCCACAAGCAGAGGACGTTTGATCGATACGGAGGCATAAAAAATGTGGCAGTCACCGGGATGTGTGTGCGTGCGTGTTTGGGGGTACTGGGGAAGAGCAGGGACTACTCTTAGTACAAGGGTGACTTCCTTCTCTTTTGAAAAAAAATCTATTTAACTAATCTTTATTGGACACTTGGCATTGTTTTAGGCCCAGGGGATACAAGAGGAAACAAGACAGACAAGTCTTTTCTCTCAAGGAACTTACTTTCGTGGCAGTATATCTCGAGAAAGGCGCAAGTGGGGATAATACTTCAATGAAAGGACAAGAAACATAGATTTGTTCCTTGAGTGATGACTACACAGATGGAATTCAGACTTCTGCCCCCAACCCATAGAAGTAATTTTGTAAAGAACGGCTAGCTATCAAGGCAATTTTATTCACTGCAATATATAACAGGTTAGGTATACTATAATGAGTGCTGTAGACTGCTGTCACAATGGTTACAGAGGATTATTTTATAAAAGCCTGGGGGAGAAACGGTCTGGCAGACTGATATTCAGCAAGGAAAGAACTGGAAAAATCATTTCGATCTTGTTTACATTTCAAAATTACTTAAAAGATTTTCACATGTCTGAATTAATTCTACTAATAAATACATGATGACGTCTTTGGATTTCACTAGTAGATTTGAACACACCTCAAAGAAAAAATAATTGTCAGTCTATGATTTCCTGAATCGACTACCACAATAAAGTGACAAGATCATTCTTTAATTAATGTTCTCCTTCGTAAGAGTGTGTCACAGGTTGGCATATTTCTGTTCTTTATAAAGTTCTTAACTACAATAAATAGGTTCTGGAAGGTTTGTTTTTCTAAAAAGCAAGGAAACTACCTTGGATTCATGTATTTGTAAACTTCTTTTGGACAACTGACATTTTTGAGTCTTGGGGAACACATGTGGAGGAAGGAATGCAAGTGGAAATAAATGATACACTGTCTTCCGATAAACTTGGAGTCTCTCACCAGCAGCAGACTTGAAAGCATTAAACAAGTGCTAGATTTGGCTTTTATTTGCTTCAGTGATGCTCCAGCTCTCTTTGGCTATTGTAGAAGGTCTGCAGGTCATCACAAACCAAAGTGAAAAGGGAATACTGTGGGCAGTAACTGTACGAAATACCTTGTTTATCTCAACAGACTCCTGCCATAATTGATTGAAGGACTAAAAGTCCCCTTACACCTAACAGCCGTGGGCTTCTAGACCCAAGCTCACTGGGCTGATCAAATAAATGATAGGTAGAAGATAGAACAGTATATACCTCTGGCAGAGTCAAAGATTTCATGTTGAGTTAGATAAATTCTTTACCCTCAGCTCTGAGCTATTTAGGGCAGGAACTTAATTTCCTCACCCTGAGCACAGTGTTTGTTTGTTTGTTTGTTTTTTTTCCATTTTGTATTACGAAGTGGTTATGACAGCAGAAAAACAATACAGAGACTATTTGTTAACTTCTAAACTTACTTGACCCCACTGCAGTCACCTCTGTAATACTTGCCTTTCCCCGGACTACCAATCTATCTTCCTGCTTACAGCTCCTGCATCTGCCTTTGAAGTCTGAGGCAAGTGGATGAAACCACAACAGTAAAATATCTGTGAATACCGCCTTAGCATTTATGAAAAATACATTAAGGAGATAAAATTAATATTTTAATGTGCCCAAAATGGGGAAGCTAAATATTATAACTAATAACATCAATTATAGAAAGTGAGGTAAACAGATAATTTGCATTCATGGCAAAATGCTCATTTGGTTGAAAGCCAATGATTTAACCATAGTTCAGTACAGTCTACCGCATGCAATAATTTTGATTTCCACAAACAGTGAAAGCTGAAATATTTTAGTGGTATTTTCCAGCTCGTATTTAATTTTATGGCAGTTTTTGTTGAGAGTTTATTGTTTTGTTTTGGATTCTGTTTCCCAATTAAAACATGTAAAAATAATCAAGTAAGGCTTTTTCAGTTATAGATAAAAATTATTAAATAAGGGTGCTAAAGTGTTAACTGGGCGCACATCTGCGATCTCTGAAAGGAAATACTCCAATCTCTCAGAAACATCATTTGCCCTTTGTAAATCGATGTTGCCATGGCAAATGTTTTCATTTAATAGTGGATTACTGAGGGTGGGAGTTCGACACAATGTACACCAGAAATGTGCTGGCTGTTTTAATATACCTTCCTCTTTAAAAATGCACTGAGGTTTGTTGGATGAGGTGACTTCTGCATGCAAAGACAAAGCTATTCCTTTAATGTGAACCTCAGATTTGTCCCTTTATATATGAGTAAGTAGAGTACATTATCTGTGAAAAGCAATCGGTGCCTGGAAAGAGTGTGTTCTGCACTTTTGCTTAAAGAATGCAACATTCACATGGAATGGTTCCAAATGCTCCTCCTGAATAGGGTTATTGAAATATTAATTCGGACTACATAAATCTGAAAATAAGTGAAACAAAGAGGATTTTTCTGGTGGCTAATAAGTGCAAGAGAATCACTTTTCTTGCTCATGTGGAAAGATATGCATGGTTGCCTTCCACAAATATCTTCAGACCAACTAAAATAGAAGAATGTCCCCTATAAATATGGCTCTATTTGTTTCTAAACGTGTACCAATTTCCTAAATTCTTTAATTAATCAGGCTCTCTTAATAGCACTGTTGCAAAGCAGAGGAAAAGGAATTAAAAATTTATCAATTAGAGGCATTGTGTGGAAAACCCCTCTAGAGATTTCTAGAACATTAGGGTTTATATCAGAAAGGTAGATCTTTTGTTTTGTTTTGTATTCTTTTTGTTGGTGATATTGCTTATTTATTTCTTTACTAATTTTTAACATTTACAAAACAGTAAAGATATTTTAATGATAAAACAACTTTGATATATGCTAAAAAAAATCTGCTGTCATCCTCCTTCATTGCTACTTCTGCAAAGGAACCTGTGTTTATAGTTTAATGTGCCTCCCTCTAACTTCCTCCATGCCTGTACAAAAATATGTAACCAGACACACACCTATATAGGGATTTTGTTATTATTTATTTTTATGAAGATGGGATCTCACTCTGCATCCGACTATAATTTGCTTTTCTCACTTAACACACAAAAAAATGACAATACTTCTAGGGCAACAAACGTAGACCTATCTCAGTCCTTCACTTACTGCATAATATTCTACAGAACGATATCCCCCAACGTTTGCCAGATGGAGCACAGACTCTAGGACTAAAGGGTGCAAGGAGACCAGTTAGGAGAGCTACTGTAATAATTCAGGAAAGAGAGAACGGTGCCTGGGCCAGAGTAGGAAAGATGGGTGTGGTGAGAAAGGATTGGACTCTGGATATATTTGGAAGGGAGAACCAACGGGAGTTGCTGGCATACTGTCCATGGGGTGTGAGAAAGAGAAACCGAGTAAGACTCCAGTGTACTTGGCCTAGAGGAACCATATAACACAGGGACTGCTATTCACTGAGATGGAGAAGACTGAAATACAATATTCCAAACAAGAAAACTCTTGTATATGACCATTTAACTCATGAAAACGAAATAGGTAACTAAGGAACAAAGATAAAAGCGCTGTTCACCTTGCATCGGTATTTTTATTCTTCATGTTCTGTAAGTCAGAAGACACAGTTCATGTGATGTCAAAGGTTAAATCCATTTATTAGCCTGACTGGCATATGTGATGGTTTCCTATCAGGGATCAGGAAACTACAGCGCATGGGTGGCTGCCTGTTTTAGTAAATAAAATTTTTTTACTGGAACATAGCCAAGCCATTCATTTACATATTGTCTAGGGCTGCTTTCTAACTATAGCAGTTATGACTGGGACCATACGGCTGGCAAGCTGAAAATATTTACTATCTGACACTTTAAGAAATAATTTGCTAATCTCTGACTTAGATTTAGAGAGGGGATAAGTCAAAATTGCGTTCAGCAGAATGAGGCTGATTACCAGGTGTGTTTTAACAGGCAGGTGATCAGAAATACCTTGTTAGAACTCAGATTAGTAACACTTCTTTCTGGATGGACATGAGAAAATATAAGAAAAAAGTCATTCAAGGGTTTAGGATGGAACCAGTGATCTATATTTAGTTTGTATAACAAAAGGAAGTTTCTATTTTATAACATATGTGTAATAAAAAAATATATATGTGTGTGTACACACACACACACACACACACACATAAATAATATATAGAGAAACATTCCCTGGAAAATACCTATAAACCATTAACAGGTTTGCAGCACAGAATGATGGAGTAAACATGGTCTCAGATTCAAATGAGCCTGTATTAAATCCATCTCTTCTATTTACTGGCTATTGGCTATCAAGAGGTTATTTAATCTCCCTGAGTTTCAATATCTCATATAAAAAATGGGAATATTAGTACCTTAAACACGAAGTTTTTATAAGAATTAACAAGACAATGCTTGTAAAGTGCCTAATACAATGCTATTACATAATGAGTACTCAATAAATATATTTTCTCCTTTAAAAAATTTATTAGAAAAAAACAAAACAAAAAGAACTCTAAATCTTATTGTGAAATAGGTGATCATAACAGAGTCTCTTGGACTGTAATTACTTTTTATTTTATTTTATTTATTTATTTGAATTCAATTAACTAACTTACATATGGTGTATTATTACTTTCGGAGGCAGAGTTCAGTGATTCATCAGTTGCATATAATACCCAATGCTCATTCCATCAAGTGCCCTCCTTGATGCCCATCACCCAGTTACCTCATCCCTCCGTAGTTACTTTTTAAAATGTTTTCTTCAAGCATCATATTAATATAAAAATATCAAAAAAAATCAAAAATAAAAGTCCCCTTTCTGTTTCTCATTTTCAATAAAGAAAGAAAAAAAATGGTTGATGTGTATTTGCAGCTCTGAATCCAGATATGTGACATGTTTAGATTATTCTCATGGAAGAAAACACTGTTAATAGCTCAATCATATCTTCCCTAAGTGGACATTACATAGGTTTTAGTAAAATTAAAGAGGAAGCGTCATGATTTAAACTTAAACAATTAGCAATGAACTACATGTGACTTTAATTTGCAGTTTACAAGATCCACTTTATGTCTCTGTATTCCGTTTAATTCACATAATTGAGCCTTGCTGATGCATCAAGGGGTGAATTACACAAATACAGCCAGGGAACGTGACATGTAGCATCTTAACGACACCAATCCTGAACTTTCAAAAATGCAAGTGGGAAAAACAACTTAATGTGAGGCAGCAAAGTAAACAAAACAAGGGTCTGGTGACCATTCTTCCTAATAATCACTGAGTGTCCTTTGCTATTAGCTTCTCCTTTGGTGAAATGGACAATATTATTTCCTTGGTTTGGGGAAGGGGAAGGGTATAGCATTTTAGTCTATTTTGTTGTTCTTCCTCTAAATCTTGGAATTTTATATACATTGCCTAAGTCTTTCAGAATAAAAAGCAAATACTAGTCTAGAATGAGAATATTTTTCAATTTTCCTCTTCGATAGCAAGAACACCATCTCCCTCTTTTTTTTTTTTTTTTTGGTGAAGGGAGAAAAAACTAAAAAACTAAGAACTAAGAAACACTAAAAGCCATGACTCACGTTCATTTTAAGACAATGACTTAATGCAATCAACCTTTACCCCTATTCTATTTTTTCTAGCAACAGAAATGCATCGGTACAGAACCAGCTTCTGGAGCCACACCTCTTGTCATTCACACTCATGGTCTCACAGGTCTTAACATTTTCTAGGCAGCAACTCTCAACAAATGGACTTGCATCAAAAAGCAAACCCATTTGCCATGTTTGTCCCAATGACTGAATTAGAAGAGGATGACGATGGAGGACTAGAGAAGGTAGGAGAGGACATGGCCACTGACCACATACAGGTAGCAGGCGAACCAGTGGGGGTTCCAGGTACACAAACTCTCGAGTCAGGTAGGGATCTACTCTGAGCATTTCCTAGTCATCACCCAGCTGCCCTGGAAGAGCTTGAATCCATTCTCCCCAGCAAGTATAACAGCCAACCTACTGGTGCGCAGAAGGCTGCTGGTGCCTTCAGATTAATTTTCTCCCCTCATACAATAGGGTTTAATCCGAAAGTCAAACTAATCTTACAATGGGATACAGGGTATCTCCCTTTCTTTTACTCTCATGCTCAAAAAAACCTCAGAATTTTTATTTTTTAAAAATGCAAACATTATTACATATTAATAACTATAAGCAAATCACAACCCCTGAAGAACTAAAAACCATTCCAGTAAAGCCCCATTTGCAGAGGAGGTGTCCTTGATAATTCTGTCCTGAATTTTAAGCAATGGTTGGGACTCCTTTTTTTTTCCCCCATGATGATTAAATTAAAAATATATAGATTTAACATATTATAATATCCCCCAAATCAGCCATAAGCTAAAGGTTGTACAACTGACTACATGAAACAATCTAATTTAGTCAGCATTTTGAACTTAAGAAAATTAAGGCACCACGATGACTCCACATTACCTTGTATACTACTTCTGATAAACAGATATCCTAAGCAAATGCTGCTTATGAGTGAAGTTATGATAGCAGCGTGATATTTTAAACAGGTGCAGGAAGAAAAGTGTGTGAAAGCTGGGTTCTTCTTACATGTTTATATGCATAGTGAAAGTAAAGCGAATCTCTTCCTTTTTATGTCAGAGAATGAAAACTTAAAATACATTAGTAAACATTTCCTAATGGTTGTTCATTTTTTGAGAAAAAAGCAAAGAGAAACACTGTGGGAAGGTTTTGAGAAAATGTCATAGGAGTACTTTGTTCATTCTGGTTATATTTCAATGCTACATTCTTTCAGGGTTATTGTAAAATAAGTGATAACTTAAGACTCTAATTTAAGGTTTTCAACTTGCCGTTCAGAGACATCTGATGTGATCTTTAAACTCAGAATTGTTCCGTTTCCTGGTGTTCCTAGTGATAGACATTTGTGCTCAGGAACACAGGGGAAGGCAGCTTTCTGATTTCAAAGGATAACCTGTGACTCTTCAAAAGACAACTATAGAATGAGACAAGAATCTGCAAGAGGTTCAAAAAGGAAAATGTGCATTCCTTTATAGTTCTCAAAATGCTCCCAAAATAAGGGAGGAAAGTGACCACATTAATAACAGCCTAACATACCCTCATGGAAAGACATTCGATTATTATATGATTTCAAGTTACTAGGGTCAAAGAAATACTTGATTCTATAAAATTATATCTTTTACAAATCAGTTTACATTAGTAAGTCCTTAAGCCAAGCCTGCAGAGGACCTAAGGGACCCAAATAACAAATAACAAAAATGCTATATAAACCTAGGATTCGAAAGACTTATATTAGGTAAGAGTGATTTTTTTTTTTTAAATAAGGCCAACGTACAAAGTTCCCACCAAAGTGAAGAAATCAGGCTAATTTCAAACTAATATTAAAAAAAAATTAAGGGGGCGCCTGGGTGGCACAGCGGTTGAGCATCTGCCTTTGGCTCAGGGCGTGATCCCGGAGCTCTGGGTTTGAGCCCCACATCAGGCTCTTCCGCTATGAGCCTGCTTCTTCCTCTCCCACTCCCCCTGCTTGTGTTCCCTCTCTCGCTGGCTGTCTCTATCTCTGTCAAATAAATAAATAAAATCTTAAAAAAAAAAAAATTAAGGCTTCATTCTGATGAAACGGCTTTTGATACTTTCTTTCCTAAGCGGTATGAAAAATATACAAGAACTTTGAGAAAAACATACCCATTCTCAATGTTCCTTCATTTTCTGATCATGAGGGCCCATTTTTAATAGAAATTACTAAGGAATGAGCACAAGGCAAGACCGATTTACCTGCTTACTTTCTCCAGGTTTCTCTTACCCAGGTTCATACTTTCTATTTTTCTTCATTTGGCTAACTTTCCTCTCTTTCAAAATTATTACGATGTATTACCATCTCCAGGATGTTATTTCTGAAAGCATAAAGGCTGGCAATTTCTTTCTCATCTTAAGACTCATTCACATTTCCTTCAACACACCAAATAACAATAATGATACAAGTTCAAGTCGCAGGGCAACTGAACGTGCCACGGGGCTAACCTTGCTCAGCCCTCAAAACAGTCCCGGGTAGGTACAATTTTTATTCTGTCCACAGATGAAGGCACAGGCCTAGCTGGTTAAAAACCATAAATGAGTTGACAATGCAAGAGCTACAATGAGAAGGCTCCAACCTGGCCCTGAAGCCCATATGACCCACTAGATCCGGCTTAGACTCAGACAATAGACTTTATGTACAATCGTTATAATTACGCCTCATTTATTTTATTTTGAAATCAAACGTCCATGGGATGGTTAACACACCAAATTGATGACAGCACCTTACTATGAGCAGGAACTGGCAGTTTATCAAATTGCTTTGTTTGTTGATATGAACTGGTGACCGCAAAAGCCCACAGGGTTTTTGGTGAAAAAGGGAATCAAACGCAGAAGAAAAAGTGCTAAGAGAAGAGCCTCAGGACACCATCACTCCACGGCTTGGCTGGATTTGAAGCCTGTGCCATCGGACACCAGATTTTGCTTACTTTACCTCTACTCTAGGTTACTTAGCCACTTCCTCTTCTCCCTATCCTCCCAAAGCCTGAGAAAACACTGATTAAGGAGAAATTTGTTAAAGAGGACAGAAATTATTTTTTTTAAATTTCAAGTCACAGAAGAGAGCGAGCTTACTTTGAATATAAACTTGATATTGCAATAGATAATTAAACTACCTTCCCCAGACTCTCCAGAGCTGGTTTAATGAGAGCAATTTTTAAAGGCCGCTCTGAAGTCTATGGTACAGCAGAATGGACTGCAACTCGGAGGCCTGACGTGACAGGATATTCTTTGGTAAGACACTAATTTACACCTGTATTCCACCAGCAAAATTACTTACTTGTACTGTGTCTGTATTATAACTAAGTTCTCCCCTCCTCTGTCCCACCTGTTTCTCTCTTCAGGCCTATCCAACAATCTCAAGTTTCCCAAGGAAAGGACTTAGAGCAGATTCACTAATGTATCTTGTTATTGCCAAAACTTAGGAGGTGTGTCATAAAAAAAATCTGTTGAGTGAGTATATCCCTTTAACCAAAATGGTCTGCCTCAATTATCAACTCAGTTCCTTCTTTCTTTAAATTTTGTTGCTCTTCCGGGCACCTGGGTGGNTCTGTTGAGTGAGTATATCCCTTTAACCAAGATGGTCTGCCTCAATTATCAACTCAGTTCCTTCTTTCTTTAAATTTTGTTGCTCTTCCGGGCACCTGGGTGGCTCAGTTGGTTAAGTGTCTGCCTTTGGCTCTGGTCATGATCTCAGGGTCCTGGGATCGAGCCCCACGTTGGGCTCCCTGCTCCGTGGGTGGCCTGCTTCTCCCTCTTCCTCTACTGTTCCCCCTGCTTATGCTCTCTCTAATAAATAAATAAAGGTCTTTAAAATAAATAATAAATAAATAGATTTTGTTGCTCTTCTTGATCTGCTATTAATTCCTCAATGCCTTTCCTTGCTTTTATGTTTCCTCACTCCTGATTTTCTTCTAAGATTTTTAAATTAATCTTTTATTTATTTATTTATTTTTAAAGACCCATGTATTCATGTGAGTGGGGGGAGGGGCAGAGGAAGAAGGGAAAACCGACTCCCTGCTTAGCCGGGAGCCCCACATGAGGCTCCATCTCACAACCATGAGCTCATGACCTGAGACGAAACCAAGAGTTGGACGCTCAACTGACTGAGCCACCCAGTGCCCCTTTGCAAGATTTTTTAAATGTCTTGTTCTTCAGATTATGGTTATTTTTTCTTTTGGCTTTTATTTTTGTCCTTGATCATTTTATTCTCTTAGATTTGGGGGGAGGGAGGGTTGGAGGAGAACCAGCTTTTTACTCCTGTCTATCTTTTATTTCTTTCCTCTAATATGTTTCATTTTTGTTTTCTAACCTTGTAATCTCTGTTCCTCTTAAGAATCTGTGTTAAATTTAGTTTCATCTGCATTTTGTGAAAAGAATACTTTCTTCATCAAAAGTCCTCCCACTACCACAGCTCTGCATCTTCCTCACCAAGAACACCAAGTTCAGGAGGGCAGTGGGTTTCCGTGTCCATCTCTTCCTGGTTATACTCAGTAAGGAGAATAACTATCATTTCTCATGAAGGTTTACAAGGTATAGGCTGGCCAGATCAAGTTAGTAAATATTTGTGGCATTGACGTGATGGGGGAAAGTGGAAGAAACATTCAACAGCCAGTTCTGAGCTGACGAGGCACAACAACTGAATCACTTACCCAGTTAGATAGTTTCAGTCACAAGTCAGAGAAAACCCAACTCAACTTGGTTGAAACAAAAAGCCCAACATAACTGAAAACTCTGTAAGGAGCAAGGTCACCCAGAACATCAGTTCTTTCAGTGTCTCTGCACTGCCTTCTCTGATATTAGTTTTATCGTAAGCATGGCTGCCCTCATGCACCCAGCACACCCGAGGACTACGTGCCCTGTGCTCACAAGCAACAGAAAAACACATTCCCAGCAAAAGTCCTAAGATTTAATTGAACTGGTCTAGGTCACACACCTTCTTCTGAACCAATTAGTGTGGAAGGGGAGGTGGAGGGCAGTGATTTGATAATTCTCATCCATGTGCTCCACTTCTAGGTCCTGGCTAGAAAGCTCCCGGAAACCACATGGTTTAAAGAGAAGGAGCCATGAGGACCTGTCTGCTGGGAAGGCGGCCAGCGAGTGCCCACTGCATGAGGCAAAGCTGCATGCAGAAGGAGGAAAAGAACAAGCGGTAACTTCATATACGGTCTTTTTGCCATGGAGTTATTTTGATAATTATAAAGTTATGAAAAAGAGTACACACATTTTACTTTATGAGAATTGAGCTACTCTCCATTTTTTTTATAACCAATTCCTCTAGGAACTCTTTCTGAGAATATCGACGCCAACACAGTTACCTATTATTACTACTGTTGTTAAATTAAATACGACTGTAAAATAACAAGAAGAAAAAATAACAGACTAATAATGAACCTTGACAAATGACTATTTGAGAAAATATTAATATTCCTGTGGGAAAAGAATGCATGAAGATCAGCTAGTGGATTTTTAAAAAAAAAAAGTAATATAGTCAGTTTTAATATAAAGGAAATACAGGTGAAAAAATCCATTTTAAGAAGTGAGAAGAGATGAGAAGAGGCNTAAAAAAAAAAGTAATATAAAGTCAGTTTTAATATAAAGGAAATACAGGTGAAAAAATCCATTTTAAGAAGTGAGAAGAGATGAGAAGAGGCACACTTCACAAGTGAGCAACTGTCACTGGTGTCTCGTGTTCCCAATCTCATTACACCTCTTCTGACTAAATACTAAATCAAAAGCTTATGGAATTAAAGGCCAGGACACTAACAACTGAATGTACAGAAAAGTCATCTGCCTGGTCATTTGCGAATGGGCAGGGGATGGGGTGCGGGTCATTTTGACAATAGTAAAGTAGTCATTTACAGATAGCTAGATCATATATAGGTTTTCAAATAAATGAATGTCAATCTTAGTCCCCCTCAAAAAGGATCGTGCGTATGTTCTTAGAGCATCTGAATGTCAATTTCAAAGGAATTCTCCCCAATAAGTAGAACACTTTTATTGTTCTTAATACTTTAAAAAAAAGAAGAAAGAAAATAGAATGTTATCTGCAACAACGAGTCATCAGCCACTGCAGCTCCACAACACCCTGGTCCTGCCCTGTCTCTGCAGCCCTTCAAAGGGAGAAGACCATCTTTTAATGACACACATAAATCCCGGCAGTGCCTGGTGCAAAGCATAATTAATTCTGGCCTTTTTATGCTTAATGAAACACCTTGCACACATGACAGCAGTGAGTTTGAGCTTCTTCTGAAATAGGGAAAGCCCTAGCAACAACCTAGTTCTACTCAAAATGCTCTGTAGGTCACATTTGTATGAGCTCTGCCATTATTTCTTCAAAATACATCTCTTATAACAAGCAAATCACACCAAAGAAAACTCACAATCAAAATACATCTCTTATAACAAGCAAATCACACCAAAGAAAACTCACAATCAACCACCTGTGAAGAGTTTTCTTAAGTTTTAGAAGTGTGCAATGTTTTGCAAATTCTTGGCAGTAAACACATACTTTTATTTCTCAATTTGTGGCTGCGAAAGAAGGGTATTTAAATAAAGTAATTTCTCAGATGCAGCTGTTCAATATCATTTTCCTTTATTAGAATAATTTTTCATATTTTAATACATACTTATATGCTGCATTACAGAGGCTATTAGTCCATTGAGAATTTCAAAGCATAAATTTCCAAGGTTCCATTTCAAAACACAAATAACAATATGAGTAAATTTTTTAGAAAGAAATTTAACTGAAAGATTTACTTCTCTTTATAATATTCAATTATTCTGGCCCTACCTAAGGAGTCCTGAAAGCAAATGCCTACTTTCAACGAAAGTTACTACTGCTGTAAATGCAGTTTTCTTGCTTCAATTATAGATAGTATACAGAACAAGGAATAACGAAATATAGAATTCCTCTCACCTGTTTAGGTGTAACTCCAGGCATGTGAATATCCAATGCGAAATCTGATGAATCAATAGGAATTACTGGTCTGGTGGTACCAAGACATTCATTGGAAAATGATCTGGGACTTTCTTTAAACCTTAAAAAAGAAGAACATTTCAATATTCTTGAACATAATGAAATCTTAATTCAATATGAGACAGAAAAAAAAAAAAGGAATTCTAAGACTGTAAGATGACAGATTATCGATTTAAATCCAAGACAACTCTAAAAGATATAATGACTATATAATGTTCTAAAACATCAGAATTGCATTTTATAGTCTAGGAGCAACATATGACCAACTTGGAAACAAAATATCATCAGAGCAAGCAAGCAGGCTACATTTAAAACTAGATTCAATAAAAGCTTCTCAAAATATATACTTTTTCCTATTTAGTGAAAATACAATATTAATAAATTAGAAATTAACATTGGCATGTCAGTTTTCTAATGGCATAAACNACAAGCAGGCTACATTTAAAACTAGATTCAATAAAAGCTTCTCAAAATATATACTTTTTCTATTTAGTGAAAATACAATATTAATAAATTAGAAATTAACATTGGCATGTCAGTTTTCTAATGGCATAAACATTAACTATAACCCAGTAAAATTTTTGTGACTATTTTGTGAGTGTCCAGTATCCCTAGCCAGAAACAAAACACCAACAATAATATTGCTAGTAGACAGAGCTGTATGAGAGGGGGAAAGGCTGCTACGTGAATTACAAATGTACAAGGGCATGAATATTTAATATGGTAATTATGAGGAGTGTGTATACAGCTCGGTGTTTTCTCCTTAGCTATTACAGTCCATGATCTGCTTCTCCCCACTGCTTATCTATCTTGGTATTTTATTCTTTGAGCTGTTTTAAACAAGAAGGCATTCAAGTCTAAGCGACTCTACTATATATCTCCCCAAGAGGGAGTGATTAGTATTGGAAATCACAACTTCTAACTGGAGTTTTGAAAGCCAATGCAGCTTGGCTACAATACAGGGGGCTTTTTCTGTAAGGAGGACTTCACAACAAGTTACTGTGCTAAAATCCCAAGTCGTTTCAGCAAAGTAAATCAACCTTGCATATTTCTCCAACTCTCTGGTTCGTAAAAGTGATTACATTTTCAACAGCATGCACAGGAGCCATCCAAACAACATTCCGCCTGCTTTAAAAAACAAACACCCACCTCTTAAAGACAGAAAGTGGGCTTCTGAAGCCCAAACAGCTGCTTGGAAAAACAAGGAGGAGAACTAGCAGGCTCGGAACGCCAGCCATGTCCTCGCCGCTCCGGCCCCGCCGGGAGGGCGCCCGGCAGCGCAGAGCTGGGCTGGGGCCGGCGGTCAGGCAGCGGCGCCGCCAGCAGCCGCTACTTCATGGCCCGGGCGCGGCGGGCGTCCTGCGGCGGCCACACAACCATCTGCCTGCGAGAGCCGCGAGCTGGACGCGGCGAGGGGTCTGGATCACCAGCCGCAGGCAGAAACCCGTGCGAAGGCGGTACTTTTGTCCAGTCCGCAAGCGGAAGCTTTCCACCCTCCAGAGCTCCTTTCTGCCCTGGCGCTGGGACTAGACGCGCGAGGTCCTTATCATTCAGGAATGACAGGGGCTGTGAGGGCTATCACACAACCCCGCGTCAGTCATCATTCAGAACCTGCAAAAATAGAAGCAGATAATGGATGACTAACACATTACAGCATTTGTCCTCAGCAAATCCCAGCTGAGATTCTTTAATACATTAGTAGTTTGCACAAGCTTGAGCCCAAGCCTGGGGAAAATGCTGGTCCGTTGATCTCCCTCCCCCATGACCAGCCCCCAAGATCTCACAGACCCTCATAGCCCCTGTTCTGCCTTTTGCTCTTTCTCCATCACGCCCACTCTCTCCTTTTCCTTTCCTAATTCTTCCCTCCTTTTCCCTTTCATCCACCCCACTCTCTGGATTTCTTCTCCTTACTTCCTGTATCACTCCCTCCGGTCATCAAAAATGCACTTAATTCCTCTGCCGAATGTAAACAAAGTTATTCGCACAAATGATAAAGGTACAAGAAAAGGGAGAAAAGAAAAAAAAAACACTAAAGAGAGGCAGAGACAAAGGACTTGGCTACAACAGTATTCAAATAGAAAAAGACTTTGAGAACAAAGGCATGTTTATATACATGCATCAACAGTGCTAGAGATTTAAGGAGAAAGATATCCCCTGTCAAGAATGATCACGGAGGAAGTAATCTCTGAAGTTCTCAAGACGATTTTAAAGCAAATAAAAAATCTACAGCTAATATGATATATGAAATAAATGCCTATTTAAAAATCCTGTATCAGATACACAAAGTAATAATTTCTTACTTATGAGACATCCCTCCCAAAAGATATTCTTTCCTGAATAAAGTTTGGAAATTTACAAGACAATGCAATTAGAAACAGTAGGGAGAATCTCTGCTGGCCCCCAAATAAATTTTACCTACAAAGGGTATGATCAAGAACTCAATACTCATGTATATGAGAAGCCATACAGAACTCAAGATTTTAGAAAGAAGACTCAACTAGGCTAAATTTTGAAATATGCTTGTTTTCACTTTACTATTTTTCTGAACATACTTCAGACTGTGCATCAAGTTTGTAACATTTAGTTAGAAGATCCTATATTAAGATGTATCATTCACAATAGAAAAATAGTTCTGAAGCAAAATATGTCTTAAAGTTTTACTTTAATCACTAATTACAAGCATGATTTGGGGAATCTCAAGTCCATTAACCAGCTGAATAAAAGTAAAAACCAAAATCAGCAAGAGAAGGGTGTCACAATAATACACTGGCCTCTAAATTATCTTTCGGAACTCACAAGGTATTGAAGCTAATCTAAAAAAAAACCCGAAAAACAACAACAAAAAAAAACCAAAGAAGCAAAAACAAACTAACAGAAAACAAAACAAAAAAGTATGAACTAACCTTAAATTAAATCAGAAAACTTCATGGTCAATCCTTTCTAGAAGAAACATGTCTTACACCAAATACAAATAAAACATGACAGAACATCCAATCAATCTAAGGGTGCTTAAGGCTCACCAGCACCCAAAGACCACAATTAATTTACATAAGCAATGGCATTTTTAAAAGACTGATGATATTTGTTTGAACTTTCTCTTTGGCTTGCTGTTTGAGCTTCCAGCAACAAAAACCTGCAGCTTTGTCTGAATCCTGTGGGTAAAGGAAAGAAGTTCTCTGGAAGAGAAACAATTGGCCTGAAAGCTATACTATTGCTTTTGCAACAAAATATAATCCTGTCTAATGACAATATGTCATATACTCTGAAGTTCTCTCTTTTTTTTAAATATATGTGAAGAAGGATTATATTTTTTATTTCATGCAGAACAGGATTCAAGGACAGTCTTTCTTCCAGTTGGCAGGGAGATAACGGTATTATACAAACACTTGAAACAACTTTAGTATTAAAATTCTCTAACAGGAACACATCCTTAAGCACTAGCCTTTGAAAAAAATATTCCACTTATCTCTGATTGATTTTATTACCTTTGATGTCCCTAAAACACCCACTAAACGAAAGGGAACTGAAGTTGTGGGTTAGAAGCAAAGTTGATATTTACAGCCATGAACTGAACAAAAGGTCCTACAGAAATGAAAGCTAATTATGCTTCTTGGTTCTTCATGCCTTGTAAACTAAAGACAAAGTACAAATCACCATATAAAAAAATAATGGCTAACCAGGTTATGTCATTTGTTATTTCATAATTCTTGATAATTGTGGAATATATAATATTCAAATCTTAGTAGTCTTTATTCAGGATTTTAAAAATTAAAAACACATTTCCTTGAGATAATCCATTCCCTCATCCAAAAAACTAATTCATAATTTCATATTCTGTTCAAAATATTGTTGGGTTTTATAAAATGAATAAAACCGAAAGAGAATACAGTCTATTAAGGGAGATGAGGACAACACAATTAATATAAGGTATGTTTAGAAGGAGTATTCCTGTACTATACTATTGTACTATAAAAAGAATTCAGGGAATTTTGAGGAAAAAAAGATCATTTTAACCTTCAAGAGGACAGTAAGGAAAGGAGAAAGGTAAAGCAGTTGTCAGTGGAAGTGGTTGCTGGAGGGTTGGGTTTCCACTGTGGGAGTTGGACGGTGCATATTCCAGATTCAGGGAGGGGCAGGGGCAGAGGAGTCCAAGTAGTAGGCAGATGCAGATTCACTATTTTATTTGTAATACAAAGCAAATATTCTGTTTCCACATACATAAATTCTTAGCAAGAATGATGTATAGTTTATACCGGTACGCATATTAATTTCAGGAACAGTAATATTATGTAGTAAGTATTGCTTAGTACAGAGGACCATAAAACTAACTTAGCTTTTATGAAGCAAGCATTCCATTCCTTTCAATTTTTATTTGGGGGAAAAAACATAGTTGAAATTTGTAATTGATGAAAGAATCAAAGAAATATATTGGCCATTCATTCATTAATTCATTTATTCAACAAGAGAGAACCAAGACAGCATAGTGGCTGAGAGTTTGTAAACCAAAGCAAAACTGCCCAGACTCCTGGCTCCATCACTGAACAGCCTTGTGAAACTGGGCAAGTACCTAGCCTCCCTTTGCCTCAATTTCCTCAAAAGTAAAATGAATAATCCTACTACCTAGCTCATAGGGCTGTTATAAGAAGTACATGAATTCGGGGCGCCTGGGTGGCACAGCGGTTAAGCGTCTGCCTTTGGCTCAGGGCGTGATCCCGGCGTTATGGGATTGAGCCCCACATCAGGCTCCTCCGCTATGAGCCTGCTTCTTCCTCTCCCACTTCCCCTGCTTGTGTTCCCTCTCTCACTGGCTGTCTCTATCTCTGTCGAATAAATAAATAAAGTATTAAAAAAAAAAGAAGTACATGAATTCATATCCTTAGAACAGTGCCAGACACATAATATATGTTTGCTATTACTGTTCTTGCAACAAGCATTTATTGAGTGCCTAAGAGTATATTAATGCTGGGGATGGTGATAATTAAGACAGATAAAGTTCTCAGTCTTACCGAGATTACCTTCTAGTGGGGGAGAAAACCAATGAAAATAACTCCCAAATTATAAATTTCATTTTCTTTTAAGGAGATTTTACGTGGTTTCCTACAATGACTTATGATTAAACTGATGAAAGGATGCATATCCACTCACACCGCAATTCAACTCCAGGGGTTTATTCTTAGGCAAAACTGAACAAAGGCACAAACATGTTTAGCATGATATTTACTGGCACTGTATATAATAACAAAGAACTGTTTATTTATAATAGCAAAGAACTAGAATCAATTTAAATGCTCATCAATGGGAGACTGGCAAAAAAACTGTTTTGGATATAAAAACTTGAATACTATGC
Source organism: Ailuropoda melanoleuca (assembly GCF_002007445.2). Classification (NCBI taxonomy): domain Eukaryota; kingdom Metazoa; phylum Chordata; class Mammalia; order Carnivora; family Ursidae; genus Ailuropoda; species Ailuropoda melanoleuca. The sequence goes on along the minus strand of NC_048220.1, from coordinate 73,753,845 downwards.
ATCCCTTTTAAAAAGGACAAGATGGGTCTATTTTTATAGGCAAGGTCATATTCTATGACATACTTTTTTTCTTCTTGCATAATTAAAAAATGTTTAAACAATCTCAAACGTACAGAAATGTTGGAAGTAGAGTTACAGAGAATTTTTTTTCTTTAACCATTTGAGAGTAAATTGCTGACGCGGTCCCTCATCACCCCTGAACACTTGAGTCTGCATTTCCTAAAGCACATTCTACTACATGACCGCAATACAGCCATCGAAATAAACATATTCGCACTAACACATTACGACCCTCTAATCCTCAGTCTCCAATCTTTGCCAACTCTCCCAACAATATCCCTTATAGCAAATGAATCCAGTTCAGAATCAAGTGCTACATATAAAGTTATCATGTGTCTAGTCTCCTTCATTCCAAGAGAGTTTCTCAGTCTGTCTTTACCTTTTATGACCTTGACTCTATTAAGACTACAGGCCAGTTATTTTGCAGAATGCCTCTCAATTAATATTGTTTTCTATTTCACAAGGACTAGATTCAGGTTGTGCATCTCTGGCAGGAATATCATGGAAGTGATGCTGTGTTCTTAATTTTCTGTATTAGTTGTCCATTGCCACATATCAAATCATCCCAAAACTTAGTAGTTGAAAACAACAAATATTACCTCAAAGAGTTTCTGTGCATAAAGACAAGAAGCAGGTTAGCTGGGTGTTTCCCTCATGAGGTTGCAATCAAGATGTTGGCAAGGGCTACAGTCATCTGAAGGCTTGAGTGGGGCTGAAGGACCTGCTTGCAGAGTGGCTTACTCATGTGGCTGGCAAGTTAGTGCTGGCTTTTAGCAGAAACCACCTCTCCTCACTATGCGGCCCTCTCTGTAAGGGCTGCTTAAGGGCCCTTACAACATGGCAGCTGTCTTCCCCCAGAGGGAGCAGGGTCTTTTAGCATCTAGCATCTGAAGTCACAGGTCATCATTTCTGTAATATGCTATGGTTACGCAGGACAGCCCCACTAGTGTGGACAAAGACAACCCAAGGGCATGAATACCAGGAGGCAAAGATCATCTTCTTGGAAGCTGGCTACAACGGCATCTCATGAGATGGCAAGCAATTTTCATTTGCTCATTACTGATTATGTCAACTTTAATCATTTGATTAAGGTGGTGTCTTCCAGGCTTTTCCACTATAAAGATATTGTTTTGCCCTTTGTAATAATTTTTTTTTTGGTGGAAAGGTTATTTTTGACTTTGTAAATATTTTAATTTTTAGTAAACTTTCATTTTATTCAGTTCTTTATCATATCATAATGGACTCAGTGTTTCCTATTTTATTCAATGGGTTTTAATCTGTTACTAACTCGATTTATTTACATGATTTACTTTGATGCTCAATCTGTCTCAGTTGTGGCCCCTTTAAGTTAGCTTTTGTGTCCTTCTGACAGATCCCATTATCCTTTGAGCATTTTCTTGCTTTTTTGCCCCTTCTCCCATCTGGGTTCAAAACCCCACACTGGGCCTTTCTCTTTGTGGTCTTCATCCCCCTATGCCTTTGCTGACATCCTTCAGTGGATGCCCTCTTTACCCTGTGTGGGCTATGGCATCCTATGCCAGGACCCCAACCCACCACACTGATGTTCTCCTCACTCAAGGTGTGCTCCATACCCTATGCCAGGCTGCCCTCCCTGGATGCCTACCTTGCTCTGCCCCACATAACAGCTTTAGGACTGAATTGTTCAGAAAGAGAAAAGAAATTGAATTATAGAACTGTATACATATGTATTTATAAATCTGAAGAAATATAACGCAATTTTATTTCCAAAGGTTTTCTATGGGGATAGGTGGGGGAAAAGGCAAACTTTCACTTTCCATTTATATGTTTTTGCAGTCTTTTAACTTCTACAAGCTTATATTACTTTTTATAACCAGAAAAATATAGTTGCAGATACAGATGTAGATATGCATTTTAAAATATTTATTGGATGTGAATCTATATATTTCAATTTACATGTAAATTCCTATCTGAGCTAGGTGATGTCTTGAAAAACAAATAACTCTTTTTTCTTGGCAAGAACTTTACAAACTACATTTTATGGTGGTTTTATAGTTGTAATGCAGGGTTTCTCCAGCTCAGTCCTAGCAACACTTTGGGCCCCATACTTCTTCATTGTAGGGCACTGGCCTGTGTGTTACAGGCGTTCAACAGCATCTCTAGACCCTACCCACTAGATTCCAGTTGCACTCCCTTCAGCTGTGACAACAAAAATGTCTCAGACATTGCCAAATGTCTTCTGCAGGGTAAAATCACCTTGGTCGAGAACCATTGTTGTAATATGGTTCATTGAGATGAAGCTTAACTTGTAAATCAAATGTCATGTAATTCCCTTCAAATACATAGGAGACAAAAATCACCAAAAAAGTGGTTGTCCATACGGAACTTCTAAATAACGGGAAAATAACAGTCAAAAAAGCAAGTAACGTTTATCGACTTATATGCCAGGTGTTGATTTTATATATATTATCTCACTGAATTCTTATTACTTTGAAGTATAGGCTATTATTCTCATTTTGTAGATGATGACTCTAAGCCTTAAAAAAATAATTAACTTGCTCTGGTTACTCAGAAGGAGAGTAAGGATTCAAATCCTGGCATGTACACTCTGGAATGTATACTCTCAACTCCTAGGTTTCAACATAAAAAAGACTCTCTCTATTCATAGGGGATGTTTTCTTCAGGTACAAAAAGGCCCAGTCCTCCGAAGATCACTTTATTATAAAATAATAGACAATGTTTATTGAACAACTATTATGTGACAGGCACTGTACTAATAATAAGCTCAACTGAATCCTTACCTGAAGCAACTGAAATTCATACCATTATCATTCCCACTTTACAGAGTGGAAACTGGACATAAAAAGAACAGGTAATTTGTCCAGGGTACCTAGCTGGGATTTAACACAGGCAATCTGACACCACACTTGAAGCCCTTAATTACTCAGCTATCAATGTAAATTAGTCTTTTTTCATTCACATATTAGGAAGCATTCATATTTCCTCTGCAAGCCTACTAACATGACTCATTTTGCTAATTCAGAAAGAACAAATTGAAGATTTATGACTGAGGTCCAAATCTGGCCCAAAAGTAGGTTTCGTTTGGCTTGCATGAATTTTTCCCAACTGAATCTGAATTCTGAGAAAACATTTCAAAATGAAAAGATTTCACATAAAAAGTGTCTTTTGAAGAATTGTAAAATCTGGCATCATTGGACCACATTTCCATATGGCAACAATTAACTGAGCCAAGTAGTATCTTCCCTTTAAGACAGGGCCAGCAATCTGAAGATTGCCCCACTCCCCACTGCTCTCTATTACTCCCAGATCCTGAGGACAAGAGCAGTTGTTTTAACTGCCACCCAGCACTAAGGTACAGTTGTCTGTGTATTCATTTGAGGTCTTTATTTCGCTTTGTTTTGTTTTTCACACCTGACCAGCCTTGTTCATTATCATTACTAGCCGTACAGTAAAATTATCTGTGTTGTGACCCCAGAGGCACACCCTTTCTCTGTTTAAGAAGGTAAACTTCACCCTATATATAGCATAGAATTTGCCACAATTTGACATACAAAGTTGCTGCTCCTCTCCTCTCCTCTCCTCTCCTCTCCTCTCCTCTCCTCTCCTCTCCTCTCCTCTCCTCTCTTCTCTTCTCTCTAAGGTTCTGTTCATTACCAAGGCACACCAAATTGAGTGGCATTTTCTGCACGTGGATTTGTTTGGGATTCGTTGTTTTAATATGCAGCCAATTTGAAGTATTTTTCCCTCGCAAGTCAAAATTGGCTGGGTAACTATAGAATATTTATGTTAAAAAAAAATCTCAGGGGTACCATTCAGTATATGATTCTACTGAAATAACAACTTGCCAACAGGAACAAATTTTACTTTATTTTTTGGTTTCCATGAGCAGTACCAGATGCCCTTTAAATATGTTCATTAGTCATCAAATCACTCAGTCCTGTAAATACTTCCATGGGGAAAAAAACAAGAGACATTATTCTTAATTAAATTTCTCAGCTTTGACTAATACAAATGTTACTTCAACACGCATGTATCTAAAGTCGGTGCTGGCATGTTGTAATGTAAGATAAAACAGATCCCTGAGTTCCAGTCAGCACACACCTGTGAGTTCTAAGGGCTGCACTGGGAAGTTCTCAAGAAACCAGAGCCTGGCACAGCAGAGGACTCCTGATGATGTCAGAGAAATGGAAGACCTCCTTTGTATGCTACTTATTTGCCTAGCAAGTATCTGACTAATTTATGAGCTCAGAGCATCACAGAGAATTTAGCTTCAGAAAAAGAGCACAAAGCACTTCTGCAGCTCTCACCACTTTTTTCCTTGAAACATTCCTGTTGAGTGACGGGGAACAAGGTGTCCCCCTTGTCCTGCAGAGTCACTTAGCAAGGTGAAGAGTCTTCAGTGATGTCTGTCCTAACTCATGGAGTGAGTCAGAGATGCGGGCCTAAACTTACAGGCTATCTCCACAAGATGCCACTTCAAAAATTCATAAACTCTCTTCTCCCTCTTCAGTGAAGTTTTTGAGAAAGCAGTTTGAAACCAATACCCAAGACCTGACTAAATTTCAAGTGTCTGGTGTTTTTCCATAAAGTGTGGATCATTGAAAGAACCACTGATTTTTCTATGGAAAGGTGTTTTGTATTACTCTTGTAATGCTTCCTTTGTGGGTCCTTTCATTAGTCTTTTCTTCCATTTTTAAGAGGAAGTTGGTATAGAATGGGCTTGGGAGGGGACCCCATTTAAGCACGAATATTTAATGCCTGGCATTGGGCTTAGAAGGATGTGGTCTGAAGGCTGGCATCTGCCTCTCCTTTCGTCTGTCTTGCAATTATCAATACATTTTTTTAAACAAGATGTCCTCTTTTTTTTTCCCGTTTGATTCCATATCCTTAGACTTGCTTATTTCCAAAGCGCTTTACTACATATTTTGTTAAATGCTTCCTGATGACTTCAGAGGCAGGAGCTATTAACTACACATGAAATCTGGCTCAGATCCAGAACATGCTAAAAATAAGTTTAAAAATAAGTATTCTTTTTCTTAATAAGTAAAAAATCTACAGGAAAATATTCAGATTCTCATTCAAAAATAACACTTAACTTCATCTTTTGCTTCTTGTGTCACTCACACAGAAGCATTTTCTCCCATAGCAGAAGCAAATTTTCAAATGATTCTCATGTTTTTCATTTCAAATGTTCAAATACTTACAGTAACATGCCCATAAACATACCCCTTTCTATTACATAAGTTTGGCTGTCCTTTCAAGTCTCTCAGCGCTATAATTACAGTACTGAGAAAAGTGGAATCTATAATCATATAATGCTATTATATAATTGCAAAGCTTATGTGATTTTTTCTTAAAGATCATTAAAAAATGCCAAAACATTCTCTCATTTATACAATTCTGCTCAATTGAGTTTACAGTAACCTAGAGGGATTCTATAAAATCTACACTACACACTGCCCCCATCGGTCCATCTCAACTAGAAAATTTGAAAGCCACGAAAAATAGGAACACAGTTGCTTAAAAACATTTTAATGTTTCTTATTTTATGGCATAGAAGCTACAATAACATTTAACTTAATCATAAGAAATGCATTTGAAATTCTAAATATGCAATTCACCATTGAAAGAAGTATAATGTACTGGAGTAGCTTATACTCAGATTATCTTAATTTCTAGTCTATAATAATAGTTTTCTTTGATCAGTGTCCCCAAACACCCCATGAACTATCAATGAAGAGCTTCATAATTTTCTCCTGGCTGAAAAGGATCAAAGCATTCTTATGTTTGCTAGAACTCTTTGATACTGCTGCACAAACAGGTGGTGAATTTATTTCATTGCTACTAAAGTGTTTCTTGCTGTCTTGAGCTTAGGATGAAGTGGTTTAAAGATGCTTACAGACCAGCTTGCTCTACCCCAATTTTTAATCTTCTTTACAAGGTTTCACATAGTGTTTTGCACTACACCCTGGAACTGAAAATGAAAGCTAAAAAAGGATGAGGCCCATAATCCTCCAGGTCTCAGAGAACACCGTGGGTGGAGTCCTGGTGGTCCTGCCCCAAGGAAGTGAGGCCTGAGCACACGCAGTTGATTTTGTTTCCGTTCTCGCTCCATTGTGGACGTTATATGCCCTGACCTTGAGTTGTATCACAACTAAAAGTTGAGTTTTTAAGTCACAGAAAAATGTGAACTAGCCAATTGTGTTGGCCAATTTTAACCAAAATCAAGAAGCCCACAACAGTAACAGACGGAAAAATGGTTCCCATCTTTGAAGTAAGAAAACCCTTTTCTAAAATCACAACATTTCATGGACTCATCTATGATTATAATGATACTTTTAATAATCAAAAAATATTTAACAATTACTAAGTATTTGCTATATGCTAGACAGTGTTTTAAGTACTCCTCATGTATTATTTCATTTAATTTTCACAACACCCTTTGAACTAGAGTATTATCTCCATTTTACAGATGAGGAAATAGAGGCACAGAGAGGTTAAGGAATTTGCTTGACATTTGACAATGGCTGATTTCAGAGGTAGGAGCTATTAAACACCAGGCTACACTTGATAGAGGCTGTAAGTCTGGTATTTATTTATTAAGAAAATATGGAAAGGCTAAGTAAACTATTACTGATTCAGTAATGCTTCTCAATGAACTTGTATTTTGTCCCCCATATAACTAAAACCAATAGTACACATAACACATGATGTTTCACATCGCACAATGCCTGCTTCCAACCAGTGACTCCAGGCTCCACCCTGAATCTCCCTCCTCCAGGGAATTCTGAGTCAAAAGGTGGAAACCACTGGTGTTAAATGGGAGTAGAGACTTGCACTTGAAATCAGAAGTTGTGGTTCTGAGTCCCATTTTAGGGATTCATTTCACATTTCTGCACTTTGGTTTCTTCCTGTACCAATAAGGGATAATTGATAAATGCACTACCAAATGGCTACCATGAGAAACAAGTTAACCTGGGCAAATTCTGAAATGATTGAAGTGCCAGGGAGACATAAGTTCTTGTTAGTGTTTCACGCTCAGCTTTATCAATGGATAAATTCAAAAATCTTTCTTTTATTTTTCTACTTTGGCACTGTTCATTCTGAATGTAATTATACATCATCTTTGAGTAAAGTTTCAGAGTACTAGAACATCTTCATATGGCAGACATGGTAAAATTATCCCTGAAAAGTCAGGGAAAAAATAGGGCTAAAAGATCCAAATTTAAACACTCTTCCTAACAAGAAAAATAAGAACAAAAATAGTAACTCTGTCATTCAGCAAAAAGAGAACTAAAATCTTAATCTAAATCATTTGAAATGTGCTTCAGTAATCAGGAATAACATCTATATTTCAAGGGAATTACCAATGTTATGTTGAGATTATTAGGAATCATTTAGTGAGTACAGGCTCTGACAGGTACGGTATGTCACGGCCTTTGAGTTTGTGTCGCATGACTTAAGGAAACCATACAAAGGCAGGCTTGCCCAACCAGCTGCCCAAGAAAATCAGTGGTGGAAGTAAATAACATGAATTTATAATCCACAAGCAGATTTTTTTTTTGAAACAAATAAATATAAAATGGTAGACCCAAGTAGGTGCTTGGGATTTAAGTAAGACAAACCGATTCGTGTTAGTAATGCTTGCTTATCTCTTTATAGGAATACTGACAAGAAACATAACTTCTTGTTGCTAAGGCATTTTCACAAGGAAATGTTGCTCTGTAACTACCAAGTACTACGCAAGTATTAAATGCTATATAAGTTATCAAGTTTACTACTATTTACTTGATTCTATTGACTTGAATATTTATTCCTCAATAGAGGGATTATGTGAATTACTTTGCTGGAAGAAGGTTCTTTAGAAATGGAATTTCTTCCAGCATTTGAAATGGAATTTTAACAGTCGGTATAGAGTACAAATTTTACTTTCTTAAAAATTTGCTTCCTATTGTAATGAATTTCTATGATCACAAGGTTAAGTTTCTCTTTCAAAAAGCGAAGAAATCATGCAGATAAAGAAACTCTGGTCATAATACAATTTATGGCAACATGTAAAACTCTATTGATAAAGCGAACAATGTTGTACCAGCCCAGTAATTCCACCAAAAGACTTCTCTCTTTTGAAACAGCATATTCCGAAAGATTTTGTAAAAATAGAAGCCAAATTTAAAAAAAAAAAATAGGACCTTAGGCCTTTAAATATACTATTCATAAAGGTATGGGAGTTATAGGTTTAGAGTGATCCTATTTGTTGTTACTTTAAAATACATTAAGGGCTTCATCAAACCTTTTAACAAAATAAAACTATAAAATAATCAGTGGTTTACATAATCAATCCAAAGGTATATCAGAATATACTTAAAAGAAGCTGACCATTTTATCTTGCAATATGATTTTCCAGGAAATTTATGTCTCTATCAATGCATTCAAAATTAATGGCCCATGCTTGAACAGCTGGTCATTCCCACTATCATAATCGCCAGCAAGATAACTGCTTCATTGATTCAGGGATGGATACCAACTGGAAGGTAGTTCCCAGGCTGGTCATGCTGGTATACACCTAGGAAAAGACTGTACCAATTACTGCTCTTCGGGCATGGTAGAATTTGCATTTTATTTCATGATATCTTCATCTATGATTAAAGAAAAGTTGAATGACAGAAACAAAAGAATAATATTATTAAATATGAGTGGAGTTAATTCAAACAATGAGAAAATATACTTTCAAGTATTTGATCAATTAAGTCAAGATTAAGAAAAAAAAGGTAAAATTTCTCCCTCCATAAATAATAGTATAGCACTAACATGTGCTGTCTTTGTCTCGAACTCAAGACCACAGAATTGTTTTAAGATATTAAAAAAATACTATTAATTGTTTCATTCTGATTTAGCCAAATTAACATTTTTTAAGTAATTTTTATTATTGTTATGTTCAATTAACCAACATATAATGCCAAATTAACATTTTAAGATGGCCTGCTTTATTTCTTGTTCCTGAAACTTGGTAATTGTCTCGTTATCTTCTCATAAAATATCAAAAATTTGCTTGTTATCAAAGAGGTCAACATTTTTTTATCAGTAGGCTTTATCTGAACCAATGGTAATATTAAAACCAGAAAAATAAATGGATTAAGCAGTATTGATTTGCCTAAAAGAGAATAAAACTGTGATAAAATTTCCCGTTCATTTTGATATTTAAATCACTATTGGTATTACATTGTAATGAGATAAAGGTTCATTAAGGCAGCCTTTGTTATGTAAAAACAAAACACCCTGGAGGGGAAATTCTTTATTGAGTTACAATTATCCTCCAAGGATATAGCAAATGAGATATCATTAAAATATTTAAGTTTAATTATGCAATATGTTCTAATACATAATCAAAATACATATATATGCACACAATATTTCATTCACTCCTGAGACCTGAATTTTTCTCCTAAGAAGAAAGTCAACATTAATCAAATCATAGAAAAATTCTATGGAGAAGCAATCATACTTTTATGCATATAAAATAGTATTTCCTAAACTGGAGAATGCATCTGACTATGGAGCAGAGTTGGCTGCACATACTCATTTTTCAAGTTCTCCTGATCCCACATTCCTACTGCTTCACACTGATCCAATCAGTACGCTATCCTGCTTTTGGTTTTCCCAAAATGGAATCTACTAATTTAAGTTCCTGTCCCCTCATATTTGCCCCACAAACTAATTTATTTGAATCTGAAGTCTAATGGTAGTCAACGGCTACTGCTGCTCTTCCATCTACCACGACGATTCTTTTTTCTCTATTCTTCATATCAAAATTTCCTAAGTCTGAGTTTTGTAGAAACCGTATCTGCTATACAGGAGACGCACCTCAGGTTCCACAGCTGTAGCCGTAAGGAAGAAAATCACCAGGACTGGTCACCAAATGGGCATGTGACTTCCTTTAACCAATGAAAGGGGGAATAGGGGTGAATTGTGTTAATCCAAACTCAAGTTTTAAAAGCCATTATGGTAATTCATCACTCTCTTTCCATCTTTTCCTTCTGTTTTACCTACAGAAATCCCCCAGCCCCTCTCCTCAGTGACTGGTGGTATCAGAGGGAGGCTGCACCAATAGCCTGAGCCATGAACCTTCCTGAGGAAAGTAGAGGGCAAATAAAAGAAACAGCCACCCATAAAGGGACTTGAATTTAGAAATAACCCAAATATTTACATGAAAAAAGAAAGTTAAAGCAGAACCAGATAATTCCAATGGGCTAATTTAATTACTTCCCAACTACCCAGTAGGGTAGGTGTTAGGAAGTTTATATGAGCTACAGAGAAGAAAAGGTGTGATTTTTCAATACCCACTCCCATGCCTACTTTTACCCAATTCACTCTGTTGGCTGAGGCTTCATACTCATCTCCAGGCAGAAACAAGTTTGTTTGTTGGCTTGTTTTTTTTTTTTTTTAATCTAGTGCGATTGGAACTTCATCCTACCTGTTCCAACACTGACATACTCAATAAATGTCAAGGAAATGAACGGGAACAGGGGATACAAAGAAATACATCATACAGTTCTCCAGGCTCTCAAAGTAAAGTTTGAGAAAAATTATACATACCAAAACTTGAATATATATTAAGTTTTAGAAAATTGGAAATAAACTTGAAAATAATTTTTTAAATCAAAGTAGTATATACACAGTTAAAAGTCAGATAGTACTAAAATCCTACAATGAAACAGCAGTTCTCTGCCCAAATATCTCAGGTCCTACTCCTCAGATGCAACTCTCTGCCAACTCTTAGCAGAGTGTTCTGGTATTTAACTTCATTTTTCCAAATGTGTTAATGTTCTGGTTTACTGATTCACAGTTTTATTCATTATCTACTGACTTCTTAATTTGGAAGATAAGGATTTAAGTCTCTTATACACCCCTTCCTGTACCACCAGTTTTTCAATCAACATATAACAATTTATTTTATTTTAATTATTTCCTCACGATAAGTGTACTCTTTAATCCTGTCCCCTATTTCACCTATCCTCCCACCCACCTCCGTTCTGGCAGCCATTATTCTCTATAGTTAAGAGTCTGTTCCTTGGTTTGTTTCTCTCTCGTTGTTCCTTTGCTCATTTGTTTTGTTTCTTAAATTCCACATATGAGTGAGATCATACAGTATTTGTGTTTCTCTGACTTATTTCACTTATCATTATACTCTCTAGCTCTAGCCATACTGTTGCAAACGGCAAGATTTCATTCTTTTGGCTAATGTGTATGTATACCACATCTCCTTTATTTATTCATCTACCGATGGACACTTGGGCTGCTTCCATAGTTTGGCTATGTAGAAAATGCCGCTATAAACATTGGGCTGCATGTATCCCTTTGAATTAGTATTTTGTTTTCTTTGGGTAAATACCTAGTAATGTGATTGCTTGGTCCTCAGGTAGCTCTATTTTTATCATTTTGAGGAACCTCCACACTGTGAGCCACGATGGCTACACCAGTTTGCTTTCCCACCAAGAGGGTTCCTTTCTCCCCATATCCTCTCCAACACTTGTCCTTTCTTGTGTTTTTGCTTCTAGCCATTCTGACGGTGTGAGGTGGTATCTCATTACGGTTTTGATTTGCATGTCCCTGATGATGAGTGACGCTGAGCATCTTTTCATGTATCTGTTGGCCATCTGGATGTCTTCTTTGGAGAAATGTCTGTTTATGTGTTCTGCCCATTTTTAATCAGATTATTTGTTTTTTGGGTATTGAGTTGTATCAGTTCTTTATATATTTTGGATATTAACCCTTTATCAGATATGTCATGTGCAAATATCTTCTCCCATTCAGTAGGTTGCCTTTTAGTTTTGTTGATTGTTTCCTTTTCTGTGCAGAAACTTTTTATAGTAAACAAGTGAGCAAAAGAAAAAAAAGAGAGAGAGAGAGAGAGAGAGAGAGAGAGAGAGGAAGACAAACCAAGAAAGAGACTCTTAACTATAAAGAACTGATGGTTACCAGAGGGGAGGTGGGTGGGGGAATAAGTGAAATAGGGGATGAGGATTAAAGAGTACATTTATCATGATGAAAAAAATTAATTTAATTTTAAAAATGCATCATAATAGTGCCTGTCTGACTTCAAGTAATGTATACCAATACTTTTTAAATTAAGTAAACTGAGGGTAAATTAGCTTTGAGAATTTGGTATCATCAAAAATTGTTTAAAAAAAAAGTTGCCACTGATTATTTCTTTGTAATCAAATTCCTTGTTCTCAAAAAGATTATTTTAAAAATGTAGATTCCAGAGCACACATTTACTGATCCAGATTTAATAGCTTTTGGTAAGGCCCTGAAATGTGTATGCTGATATAGGTGGGGTGAGGATCAATTTTGAAACCAAAGCCTGGGAGTTTTGATCACTCTGCAATAGGCATGGCATTCCAGGGTCTTGCAGAAGACTGACCATCATCTTAAATCTAATGCATAACAATCTACCCTACTGATAAGGTCCCAAAACCAAAAGGATCCCCTCAGAGCCATCTAGGATCAAAGTCTTGACTGTTATATTCATGAATCTCTCTCTCCTTGACTTTTCTTCCGAGGGGCTTCACTTTCTTGGGTCAACCACACCTAGACTGACCTATAACACAGGGTATACGGGAAAACCATTCTGCTTGCACTAATCTGGGATTCTATACCTTGTTTCTAAAAATGGTATCTGGATTAAAATAAAAAGCTCAGAGGCTACCATGAGGGCATAGGTGGGCTTTTGATGTACAAGGGAAAGCAGATAACTGGATAGCCTTCTAGTCACAGTCCACAATCCCCACTCCCCTACCCTTCCAATAATGATACACTGAAATCTCTTGATGTCAGTGGCTGTGACTGAAACAGAGTGAGATGACAAGAGAAGGCCTCATATGCATTTTAGTTCTCCCTGACCCCTTCTCAGTCCAGAGCACAGTATCTTCAAGTTTGAGTAGAGTCTTTATAGCTTATCTCCTGGCTCTTGGGAAGAGCAGAGGCTTCACATGGACCACAAGAAACATGAGATATCAGGGAGTACACCACTTGCAGAACTACAAAAGCGACTCTTTGTTTTGCACACCGTTTTTCATTTTCCATTCAATATTTTTGTTCCCAGAAGGCAGGAAATTATTCTATTAGTTGAATGACAATAAGGTAAACTTGAATATTTGTCTAGCCATCTCGAATGTTAAAAACAGATCAGTATAAATCCAAATACATCTTATGACAGCTGATAAGTACAGAGGAATAGATTACTGACAAAGGACTTATTAATTAGAAGCTAATGTCCATATTTCTACTCTGAAGACGACACTTTTTTTCTGGAAAATAGTGTGTACGTTAATGACTTTTATTTGATAAAAATGTGTTTAAATTTCTATCCAAAACTGAAACTATGTTAGGGTGAAGAAAATTGTTTCTTCAACTAAATGACTAAAAAGAGAACTAAAAAAGAGAATTCTTATTCATGAAAGTGGTAAATGTCTTTACTGTAGCATCGACACCATCAATAAACCGCACAAACAACAGTAATTTTCACAAAGGCTCAGAGTGCGAATTCTCAGCTTTGCTAATGTATGAAGACATCACCCATTTGTGCTCAAGAACAATGGCTCGCTCTACAGTGTAACAATATCATCTCTCTTCCTATCATCTTTAAGTTCCTTCCTGGTTTCTTGACTATTTCTGTTATCACAACACTTTAACAAGGAGTAACTGGCTTCTGGGTACTTTGCCAAAATCCTGATACAAGGTTCTGATGCACTATCAATGTATACAATAAGGGCCTTCGGCAAAATAAATAAGCAACAAACTAAGACGAGGAACAAAACTGTTAGCACAGTCTATAAATATGTTAATCTTGATCATAAGGAACCAGTTGTTGAGGAACTGCAGCTAATGACAATGAAGTCAAGATGGTATATCCTCACTCCTGCTGCTCCTTCATCTTCCTGGTCAATGCCCTGCCTTCAAAACATACATTTGCACATAATGTGGACTTGTTAAGTTTATTATATCCTGTGGTCAATGATTGTAAGTCTAACCACCATCAGGTGCTTCAAAACATGAGCCTTGGCTCACAAGAAGGATTTAATAGGAATATGTACCTAGATCACACACTGATCAATCAATCACTACTTCTAGAAAAATAAATGATGGTACACTCTCACAATGCATCAACAGCTACCAAATGTGTATACAATGGACAACATCAACAATACCCCACAGGAATTCTGGTACTCCTGCCAGCTAAGGCCTCTGATTTTGATTCTGTGGCTCCAGTCAAACAGTTAAAGCTCCAGTAATTTATATCTCTGTCATGGTACAAAATATAAATCAGATGACAGGACTGGCAGACTTTTTTTATAGCATAATAATGGCTCTCATTTCTTGAGCATTCACTGTATGGTGGTGTTTTGCTTCTTTTTTGTTCACTGCTATATCCCTGGGGTCTAGAACAATGCCTGACAAACAGCAGGTGCTTAAAAGTACTTGTTGAATGAATGAATGAAGTGCTTTATTGCCTCACAACAATCCTATGAGTTAGGTTTTTTTTTTTTTTATTTTTCTTACTATATAAACAAGAAAACTGACAAAATGAGGTTAAGTGACATGTCCTAGGTTCTTGTAGAACCAAGAGATACCACAACCTCCCCACGAAACCCCCTGCACACACCACACGTCATAGCAATAGGCCTGCAGAAGGAACTCATCTCCTTCCCAGAGGGGAACAAGCTCCTCTCCCTACTGCTCTGAATTACCAGGATGCTTTAATTTGTACTTCCCTTTGGGTTCTGTCCATTCTTCCTTCATTTTATTGAAAGGAAGGAGAACTACCATTTACTAAGCACCTCTCATGTTCTAAGCACCACGTGGGCACTTTCAGGCATGTTACCTTATTCATACTTTGTCACAATCTCCTGGGTAGGCATTTTATCCCTCATTTTATAGGTGAAGAAAATAAGAGTAAAATCTTTCCTCAGTATTTCCCAAACTTATCCAATAATGAGAATAATCTGGGGCAGGAGGGAAGGGGCATAAAATAGTAGCAGATACTACTCCAAATCTCTAGGCTCTTGTTCAGACAAGGAGACTAGATTTGCCTGACTCCCAAGCTAATTGCTAACCCTTCAGGGTAGAGGCCACTTGTCAGGCATCTTTGTTCCCTCATGGCACATACTAGACCCTAACAGCATCTCATCTTTCTGAAACATAACAGCTTATAATGTACATGAACATGATTCCTCAAAATAATCATAATAAGTAAGGATGACAGGTATCAATATCCTTTTTTTTTTTAAGATTTTATTTATTTATTCGACAGAGATAGAGACAGCCAGCGAGAGAGGGAACACAAGCAGGGGGAGTGGGAGAGGAAGAAGCAGGCTCATAGCGGAGGAGCCTGATGTGGGGCTCAATCCCATAACGCCGGGATCACGCCCTGAGCCAAAGGCAGACGCTCAACCGCTGTGCCACCCAGGTGCCCCCAATATCTTCTTCTTATAGGCAAGAAAAATAAAACATAATCAAGTTCTATGGCTCCTGGATAAAGAATTTAAAAAAAAAAAAGAGAGAGAGAGTGAAAAGGAAGGTAATGGAGAGAGAGAAAGAGAACACATTTTATAATTCAAAAATTTTTACCCAATTCTTCTTCTCCTCAGGTATACCCTCCTTTTGACACTCTCAGTGGGAAATCATTCTATATACTCTGCAAATCTCAGCATGAAGTAAGAGGTTTGTCAAGAGGATCACACAGGCTATTTGGAATAGACCCTTCAAAAACAGTATTTTTCTTGGCAATAATCAATAAAATCTTCACCATGTTCTTATTCTGCCTGTTATAGAACTGGTATTCTGCAAAATAAATTCTCAAAATAGGGCATCATGGAAGAACTTGTAGGATGTGGTATGTATTTAAAGAGAAAACTCCATAATTCTCTGACTGATTTCAGCTTTAATTGAGTTTCCTTAGGATATTTTCACTTAAATAAGTTTTCCCGGAAAATTTTTGCCCCTTATCATCTAAAGCACTCTCACCGGAATAGTCAGGAAGGAGTTTAGAGAGCTGAATGATATTAACCTAAATGTAATTCTACTATCTTTAGCTCACTCAAGTAGATACATTTTCACAGCACAAGAGATTTAAAAAATCTTGCTTTCTTTTAAATTTAATTATAACTTTCCCCCAAATAAACAGAATTGAGGCTCCTGCACTACCACCACCAACAAAGATTTTATACAATCCCAGGGAGAGCATGCCCATTTCGAAAAGTGAACTTCTTCTTACTTGGCAAGAAAACCATGAGAGAGAAAGCAACCCCAGAATTTGGAGAAGGGCTTCTTCATGTGAATTGAGATGTTGTGCCTTAAAATCTGAGAACCAAATACCCTTTGAGTAAAAGGTAAGTCAAACTGTATGCAGGAGCTCAGTAAAGTGGGACTTGGGTGAAAGAGGAAGGACCATTCACCTGAGTGGTGGAATGAGAGCAGCAGCACCAGACCCTCCCAGCCTTGAAAGGTGGGCCCCAAGGAAGTTAAGATAGGGCCCCACTCTTCAGCTGTAGCTAACTAGCCTCTTGACTTAAGTGGGCCAATCCAGATAGCTCTGCCTGAAAATTTGATGTTGCAAAAATGAGATGTTAGCGGAGTTGAAAACTTAGATAATATCAGAGCCAAAATGACATCAGGGGAAGCCAAAGCAAAGCCATGACTAAGGTGAAGTGACAAGAGTAGACAAGCCAGAACATCACTTTGCAAATCTAAAGAGAAGAATGCGGCAGACCGTAGCAGACTGTAGAAGTGATGGAAAAACCGGCAACACCACAGGAGTAACCTTGGTTCCTAACTGGGTTCTATCCCAAAGTCCTAGCGTATTTCCCATCCCGTTCAGGAAAACATGAAGTGGCCTCCTTTTTCCCTTATAGAAACACTTTTGTTTGTGATAATTTCAGGGGGTTTCTATTCCTTGAAACCAACCGGCCTTGACTAAGGCAGGCTCACGGAGGAAGTGATTAAGCTATGCATCAGGTGGCCAACAGAGAAAAAACATCCCAAATAGAGAAAAGAGCTTAAAAGTCAACCCTGAGGCCGGCGAGCAAGTTGAGTTCTAAGAACCACAAGTAGTTTCATAGAACCAGAGCTCGAGGAACACTGGAAGGGAGGAGGGTCAGAAAAGAAGGCTGGCGAGAAAGGCAGGCGCCAGTTCACGAGAGGCCCTGTGATCCATGCCAAGATACTTCATCTTTCTCCTGTAGGTGATGGGATCAGAGGTGTGTCGTAGACCATTCCGGCTGTGGGAGTGGAGGCCAAAGCGCAGGAGATTGCGGGAAAGACTGAAGACAGACTAATGAGAAAGTGAGCTTCTCAAGGGCAGTATCGTGTGTCATTATTTCCACCATCAGGGACTGTTTGAAGGGAGGAGGTCAGAGAAAAAGGCATCAACTTGTTCCTAAGACTCAAGTCCGCCCAACATCCCAGAAAATGAAAGCGTCTGCAGCGCGGCCAGGGCTGTAGGCGTACAATGCTCCACCTTTCAGGCCCGATGTTTTGAAGGAACTACTCCAGCCTCCAGGCTCACTGCCCAATGAGCAAATGCACCACCCAATGTGACCTAGCACGTGAGAAAATACAGATCGCAAAAGAAGCTCACACTTTGAACCACCACACAATTTCACACTTCGTTTCCTCAGTTCTCATACTCATTTATTAATTTCCCATCATAACAAAAAGCCACATTAAGCTTTAGTTACTTCAGGAAACATAGCACCTCTCAGAAAGCCTGATAAAAGCATTAATAATTAAAGAGTGACTTTGAACGAAGGGCATCTAACAACTCTTTGGCACAACTTATTTGTGGTACTCAGTAATACAAAAGTTAGACGTGTGTACCCCAGAATAAATGGAAGCTATAGATGTTCTAATCTTCATTAGTTTAGATAACAGGACAAATCACATCCCAAAACACCGAAATGGATGGAACTGGAGCTGTCGGGTGTGATGACAGTCTAGACTGTGGACACAGTCAACTTCCTACATTATCAATAATTTCTCTTACACACAAGTGTAGAAAGTAGACAAACTCACAGTCACAACAAACAGCTGTTATTATTGCAACTGACTGCAAAGCATCACCTTAACACGATGCTTTGACACTTGAGTTTGTCTTTCCGCTCTGCTGTGTTCACTTACAGAGGGATTCCCCAGGCTTCGACTACACCCCGACAATGTTTTCCGTCCTCTCTCATTCCATGTGCCACTGGACTGTGGCTTCCTAACCACATCTGAAATGCTGTGTGTTGTAAGGCATTCTGCAAGTCACCTTAGTTACAAACAGCTATGACAGAAGTTCCTATTGTCCCCGCTGCTCAGGGACTGGTCCACGGATTGCCAGGTTAGCACCTCCTGGGAGCTTATCAGAGGTAGTCTCAGGCCCCACCCAAGACTGACTCAATTCAATCTGCATTTTAGCAAGCTCCCCAGGTGGCCTTGAAACGTTTTACAGGCACTGCCTGGTATTTTTGGGAAACAGGATCGAAGAGAGTTTGACTACAACCTAACCTCTGATCCCAATTTTCTCTGACTTTCTTTAATTTCAATTTTTCTTTTTTTCTTTCTTTGGAGGAGAGATGGCTGCCAAGGCCTGCATGTGAAAATTACTGCCATTTACCTTGAGTGGGACCAGGAAGATGGCATGTGCTGTAGAAATAGAGACAAGCTTTAAAGTCAGCTCTCTCGGTTCAAGTCCAAGCTCTGCTACCCAGAGGCTGTGGGATGATGGGTAAGTTACTTAACTACAAGGTTGAGTCTGTTGTCCCTTTCCCCTTGAGTTGAAGGGACCATTTAGTTTTTTGTTTGTTTGTTTGCTTTTAAGATCATTATAGAGTCACCTGAAGTTGGAAGAAATAATACGGAGAGATCCCATATACCCTTCCCCCAATTTCTCCCCATGGAAACATCCTGCACAATTACAGTACATAGCACAATGCGGAAATCTGTTCTCCATCTTCCATGAGTTTGTCGCCTCAAGAATGTTTTATAAACAGAATCATACAGTGGGTCATCTTCTGAGATTGGCTTCTCTGCACAATTCCCCTCAAGACCCATCCAACTTATACATATCAATAATTAATTCCTTTTTACTGCTGAGTCTTATTTCATGGTATAGATGTACCATAGTTTATTCACCTTTTGAAGGACATTTGGATTGTTTCCAGTTTGGGGCTTCTATAAATTATGCTGCTATGAACAAGCATGTGCAGGTTTTTGTGTGAACATAAATTTCTGTTTCTCTTATAAATGCTCAAGAATGCAATTGCTGGGTAATATGGCCATTTGTAAGAAACTGTCATACTCTTTTCCAAAGTGGCTGTGTCATTTTAGATTCCTACTAGTAGTAGGAGTGATCCAGTTCTCCACATCCTGGCTATTATTTGATGTTATCAATTTTTTTACATTTTAGCCAGTATGACAGGTATGTAGTGTGACAGGTACATAGTAATATCTCATTGTGCTTTTAATTTGCATTTCCCTAGTGAGTAATGATGTTGGCCATCTTTCATGTGCTTATTTGCTATCCATATATCTTTTTCAATAAATGTCTATTCATGTGTCTTGTCCATTTTCTAACTGGATTGCTTCTTTTTTTTTTTTTTACTGTTCAATTTTGAAAGCTTATAATATATTCTAGGTATAAGGCCTTTGTCAACTATGTGGTTTGCAAATATAACTTTCCCTCTATACCTTGTCTTCACAGGGTCTTTTTTGGAGCAACAGTTTTTAGTTTTGATGACTCCAGTTTTCAGTTTTTCCTTTTGTGAATTGTGCTTTTAATATTAAGTCTAAGAACTTGTTCACCTAGCCATAAGTTCTGATGATTTTCTCCTCTGTTTTTTCTTCAAAGTTTTGTAATTTTATGTTTTCCATTTAACTGTGATCCATTTTAAGTTAGTTTTTGTATAAGTGTGAGGTTTATGTTGAAGTTTCTTTTTTTGCCTTTGAATTTCTGTTTGCTTAGACCAATTTTGAAGTATACCCTCAACTTAATAGAAACTTTGCAAGGAGAAAAAAAATCAAGTCATTACACTAAATGTACATAGCAAAGGTAAGAAAGCACAGTTGCAGAAACATTAAAATGTTTTATCATGTGCTAGATCACATGTGGTGGTGTATTTGCTCACAGATGAGCAAGCCCTTGGGCTGTACTCATTCTTTAAAACATCAGGCCTGAGGGTAGAACATTGTATAACAATACTACTGACCACGCTCTAAGACTTATCACCTGGATCCTGCTGACTTGCTTCTTAGAACCATATGAATGCATTTCTCCCTCTTCCTCCTCCCTTAACAGCCCCTGATGGTGGAATAGGAATGTTTCTAGATTCTGCAACTAGATCCTAATATCACTGTTCATATCCAATGGAGAAATTATGTCATGCTCAAAGTCTGGCTCATATACTTATTCAAAACAGCCTGTACATTAATTGTTTGCTTTTTCTCCAGTCTTGAGAAAGAAAAACAAAGCTAGAAGGATCACAATTCCAGATCTCAAGATATACTACAAAGCTGGAATAATCAAAACAGTATGGTACTGGCACAAACAGAGACACACAGATGAATGGAACAGGACAGACAGCCCAGAAATAAACCCATGATTATATGGTCAATTAATGTGTGGCAAGAATATACAATGGGGAGAAGACAATGTCTTCAATAAAGGTGCTGGGAAAACTTGACAGCTACATGTAAAAGAATCAAAGTAGACTACTTTCTAATACTATACACAAAAATAAACTCAAAATGGATTAAAGACCTCATTTTGAGACCTGAAACCATAAAAATTTTAGGAGAAAACACAGGCAGTTATTTCTCAGACATCAGATACAGCAGCCTTTTTCTAGATAAGTCTTCTAAGAACAAGAGAGACAAAAGTGAAAATAAGCTATTGGGACCACATCAAAATAAATACCTTTGCCCAGCAAAGAAAGCCATCAATAAAACAAAAAAGGCAACCTTTGAATGGGAGAAGATATCTGCAAATGATAAGGGGTTAATATACAAAACATATAAAGAACATATGCAACTCAACACCAAAAAATAAACAACCTGATTAAAAAATGGGCAGAGAACCTGAATAGACATTTTTCAAAAGAAGACATACAGAGAGCCAACAGCCATATGGAAAGATGTTCAACAACATTAATTGAAAGGAAAGTGAAAGGAAACTCAAAATCATGATGTATCACCTTACACCTGTCAGAATGGCTAAAATCAAAAACACAAGAAATAACAATTGTTGACGAGATATGGGAAAGGAATCCTCACACACTGCTGGTGGAAATGTAAATTGGTACAGCCACTGTGAAAAACAGTGTGGAGGTTACTCTAAAACTAAAAAACAGAAATACCATATAATACAGTAATTTCACTACTGGGTATTTAACCAAAGAAAACAAGAACCCTATTTTGAAAGGCTATATGCATCCCTACGTTTATTACAGCACTATTTACAATTACCAAGATATGGAAATAACATAAGGGCTCACCAATAAATGAAGTGATAAGGAAGATGTGGAGTGCGTGCATGCATGTGTGTGTTTGTCTATACGTGTGTAATGGAATATTACACAGCCCTAAAAAGGATGAGATCAGTCCTTTGCAATAACACGGATGGACCTAGAGGGCATTATGCTAAGTGAAATAAATCAGACTGAGAAAGACAAATACCATATGATGTTACACATATGTGGAATCTGAAAAACAAAAGAATATACAAACAAACAAAATCAGAATCAGATCTGAAACACAGAGATAACACTGATGGTTACCAGAGGGGAGGAGAATTAGAGGATGGGCATAATGGGTGAAGGGAATGGGAGATACAATGAATAAGACATAGGAATGAAAGGCAACATACAAGAAATCTAGTTAATGATACTGTAATAGCATTGTATGGTGACAGACACAATTACACTGGTGGTGAGCAGAGCACAGCATAGAGACTTGTGCGATTACTATGTGGTACACCTGAAACTAATGTAACATTGTGAGTTGACTACACTCAAAACAAAAACTTACCAAAAAAAGAAAAAAAATCGTTTGCTTTTTCCCACATTCATAACTGTTTTGAGTTAATAAATAATGAAATAATTCATGACACTGCTATTTTTTTAAGACATAGGAACACTTGGGTGGTGCAGTTGGTTAACTGACTCTTGCTTTCAGCAAAAAAAATAAATAAATAAACTTAAAGAGAAACGTAGCAGTATGGAGGTTTCTCAAAAGTGGAAAATAGAGCCACCTTATGACCCAGCAATTGCACTACTGGGTATTTACCCCAAAGAAACAAATGCAGTGATCCGAAGGGGCACCTGTACCCTAATGTTTACAGCAGCAATGTTCACAAGAGCCAAACTATGTTAATGCCCAGATGTCCACTGACAGATGAATGGATAAAGAAGATGTGGTATATATATATACCAGATGGAATACTGATACCAGATGTGAGATAGATAGATAGAATACTACTGAGCCATCAAAAAAAATGAAATCTTGCCATTTGCAACAATGTGGATGAAACTAGAGGGTTAAATATGCTAAGTGAAATAAGTCAATCAGAGAAAGACAATTATCATACAGGGACAAATAAAACAAGATGAAATCAGAGAGGGAGAAAAACCATGAGACTCTTAATCATAGGAAACAAACTGAGGGTTGCTGGAGGGAAGAGCCTAGGGCGATGGAGTAACTTGGTGATGGATATTAAAGAGGGATGTGATATAATGAGCACTGGGTATTATATAAGCCTGATGAATCACTGACCTCTACCACTGAAACTAATAATACAATGAACGTTAATTAATTGAATTTAAATTTTAAAAATTTTTAAAGAAGAGAAACGTAACAGTATTGGAGTAAACTGTCCTACCTCACATGACACCCCATTGCCAATTACATTTCCTTAAATAAAGTAACTTCTACTAACAATTTTCTGTGTATTCTTCAATCTCTGTTCTATGCACTTACATACACTGATACACATATACATAAATTTAAGTTATATTTTGTGAAATAAAATGATCAATATTTTTTCCTTTGTGTTTTTCTCTCATTTTTAAGTCCTTCCGGAGATTAGCTGAATCATGCTTTCATTTTTGTCAGTAACTTTTCAATCCAATTGAAATATATTTTTGTGTATGACATGCATAGGAATCAACTTTTATTTTTCATAATTAGCCAATTTTGTGTATGGCCATATTAAATCCTATCTAGACAGTCTAGATACATACTTGTACCTATATACATTTAAGCGCACCTTCCAGATGTTTATTCTGTTTCATTGTTTTAACTACTCTTTTTGGGGGGTCAGATTTTAACTTTATAATAAGTTCCTTCTGACATCTGAATTAAAGTTCTCCTTGACCTCTTTGTAATATTTTTCTGGGTACTATTATCTCCAGCTAATTTTTTAAGACAAATTAATGAATCTATATTCTCAAGTTCAAAATAGCAGTCTTAGTGACATATTGATTATGACCAAATTTATAAATATTTTTAAGGAGTGCTCTATATTTTTGCAAATGTTCACTTTTGTCCCTCGGTAAAGTCAAGAAATGCCAGTTGAGAGAAATACTTGGGAATGCTCTCTAAATTTACTCGAAGCACTAAAATTCACACCTCCTTCTTTTAACCTTTAAAGTTCTTTAAGTCTCTATGTACACACAACAAAACTGCCATGATCTTTAAAGGACAGAAAATACAGACTGCACATGTTCTGACGACTAGTTTTGAATTTTTTTTTAAATAACGAGGAAATAATGATGCTTGTGCTACAAAGTACAGAAACAACAGTCTCTGAGTTCTGTGTGTTTATAGTTTGAGAGTGAGCAGGTGGCAATAGTAGAAAGAACAAAACTTGACTCTGTGGGTCCTAGAATATATAAACAAACAGTGTGCTATTACTCCAAGCACAGAGGACAACTGCCATAATAAATGTGAATAAAAATATTTAACCTGGAAAAAGAGAGAGTATTAACCCAGCAGTTATGCTAAGTAGAATTTGTTAGCATGTGTTGCCTGAAAGAATTAGGCAATTTCACTCCAAATAACTGAATTTTAATGAAGCTTATTATGTGTGTTATTTCTTGTTCCTATGCAAGTTTGTTTACTATTTACAACAAAATCGTCTTAAAAAAAAAAAACAGCTCAATGACACACTTATTCCTACACTGAAAGGGACAAGGTAAAATTAAGTAAAGAGTATGCCTCCTCTAATTTTCCAACAATTAAACCGGCTTTATTATGAAGTGAAACAGCCACCTGTAATAGGGACCACTAGGATTGCAATATCCCTTTTCCCCTTCCTCCTTCATCACAAGAACCCTAATTTTTACCTGGTTACACTGCTGCTCACTTACAGGATGACATGCCTTAAACTCAACTGTGGATAGGTAAACCCAAAATATTATTTGTGTGCCCTTCTTAGCCCCTTCTTCTATCCTGCTGGCTAAAGGGGGCATGTGATGGCTGGAGGTTTAACAGCTGTTCTGAACCATGAGGACAAGAGTTATGCCTAAAGATATAGGAGAGGTAGCCTAGAAGGAGTCTGGGTCCCTGATGAATATATGGAAAAGCCAGACCACCTTATCTCCAAAACAGATAAATCTCCTTCCTTTGTGAAAGAAATTAACTTCTTTCTTATTGAAAATACTTTCAATTTTTTTGTTATTTGCGGCTGAAGCCACTCCCAAGTTATATACCACTACTGCCCAGTAAGTTTAAAGTCCGTGGGACCCAATGTATTAAACTACTCTTGTACAGAAATTTCTCTTTAAATTATCATTGTTACAGAAATACACTATGTCTAAGTCAATACATTTTAATTAAAGAATTTTTATGTCAGTTTCCAATACAAAATAATCATTCTCTACACTGTGTTTTGCCCATGTTTTTTCCATTAATATCAACACTTTTGAATAGAAACAGAGAATATATTTGTAAAACCCATACACAACAAATAAAGATAACCTAATTTTTTCCCTTTTATGCATCATTTAAAAATACTTTGGATCAGAGTTACTTCAAAGAAAAGACTGTATACTAGTTTTAATGTATATTAACCTAAATATAAAATTATATATAACATATATATTAATTTTAATATATATATGTATATGATATTTGAATTTTCATTTCTCTTGTTTTACTGCTCTTGTTAGGATATCTAGTACAACAGTGAACAGAAGCAGTGAGAGTAGACATGTCTCGTTTCTCATGTAAAGGGAAAACTTATGTTTCAGCATGAAGTATGACATTTGCTGTGGGTCTTGGTTGACTCCCTTTTCCAGTCAGGAATAGTAACTTTCTATTTCTTGTTTGCTAAGAGTTTTTATTACAATAGGATGCTGTATTTTATCAAATATTTTTTTTGTGAAATCATTAAGAAAATAATGGGTTTTTTTTTTCTTTAATCTATTAATGTGCGGAATTACCTTAATAAATTTTCTGATGTCAAGCCACTCTTTAACTTGTTGGATAAAACATCTTTGGTCATGATACATGTTTTAAATACGTGGCTGGGTTCAGTTTTCATTATTTCATTGAGGATTTTTGCATCTAATTTTACAAGTAAGATTTACCTTTAATCTTCTCTTATCATACTCCCTTCTCTGGTTTTGACATAAAGATTATCCAAGCCTTATAAAATGACTTGGGAATAAAACATTCTTCTGGTCTCTATTTTGTTCAGTTTATATATGCTTGAAATTGTTCATAGAACTTTCCTATAAAAATATTTTGGCCTTTTGAGATTGTTTTTGTAAATAAGTTTTTAACAAGTGATTGAATCTCTTTAATGATTATAGACCTTCTCAATTTTTTATCTCTTCTTTAATTCTGTAGAAATATTTTCCCAAGATTGTGCCCATTTGAGAGTTTCACTGATAATTTCTATTTAGTAAAAAGAGCAACACTAAATTTTCTGCATAGTGGAGATATTAGTCCACTTATAGAGTTAAGGGGGATTAAATGAGATACATTGTCAGTGTGTAAGCATTGTTATTTCCCAGATAGTATATTCCTCTTCCTTCCTTTACCACACTGACCAACATTCTTGAAAAGAGTTCCCATTTACCCCAATCCCTCTTAAAATGTCGTTTCTGAAAGTGAAAAATCTTAGGAAGTGTCCTTGTACCCTGAATGTTCATTAAAATAGTTCATCTTCACATCAGACTTTTTTCATGTTAACTACTAGAATTCTTTTTTTTTTTAAGATTCTATTTATTTATTCGACAGAGATAGAGACAGCCAGCGAGAGAGGGAACACAAGCAGGGGGAGTGGGAGAGGAAGAAGCAGGCTCATAGCAGAGGAGCCTGATGTGGGACTCGATCCCATAACGCCAGGATCACGCCCTGAGCCAAAGACAGACGCTTAACAGCTGTGCCACCCAGGCGCCCCTAAATACTAGAATTCTAATGATCCTTCTACACTATACAGCTTTCCCATGCTTTGATTATGCAGTTGTGGGGTTTTGTTGTTGTTATTGTTGTTGTTGGACTAAACCCAGAAGTCCTCACAACTACATTAAATTCTATTGGTTTTTCTCCAACCCATCTCAAATGCTCGGGACCTTGATTCTCTAATCAAATGTATCTGCTGTCCCTTCCAGCTTTTTAGTATATGACACTGTGATCTGCTTGAGGGGTTAAACTGAATTAAAGGATTCCTCCCTTCACTGATTAGCATGTGGCAAAATTTTTCTGCCAAGGTTTGGTAAAAAATTTTTAATCCACCTTCCTGTCCAGCACCCAACCCATACTTCCACTACATTGTCTGTGGATCTGTAAATTAAGGTTTATATGCAACCCTCACTCTTTCATTCAGAACCCATACTGTCTTCAAATGTTATCACGTAAGTTCACTCAAAATAGTTTACTATACCGACCTAAACAATTATACTTTTCAACTTTTAAAAAAATACTGCAAGAAATGAATTTTTAAATATTTTTGTGGATTGTCATGCCAAACTTCCTCCTAAAAACTTTCCTCCTTTAATCCTGATGTAACTTTATTTCTACATCTGGGCAGAGAGAGGTGCTCTAGACCTAAAGTTTGTGTCCCTCCTCAAAATTCTTATGTTTGAACTCTTAACCCCCATTGTGATGATACTAGAAGGTGGGACCTCTGATAGATGATCGGGTAGCAGTGGTAGATGATGAGGGCACGGTGTCCTTACAAGAGATACTGGAGAGCTCCTTCGTCTGTCCATGTGAGGATGCAACGTGAAGACGGCCATCTATGCATCAGGAAGCAGATTCTCACCAGACACTAAATCTGCTGGTGTCCTGATGTTGAATTTCCCAGCCCATGGAACTCTGAGAAATAACTTTCTGTTGTGTATAGGCCACCCAGTCTATGGTATTTTGTTATAGCAGCCTAAATGGACCAAAAGAAGATTATGATCTATTTTCTTATCTGATCCTATTTTGCATTTATTCCGAGATTCTCATTCCTCACTCCCATCTATAAGTTCATGGAGAACTGTATTACCCTTAGATTGTTGGAGTTAAGATGGCGGAGGAGTAGGGGACCCCTTTTTCAGCCGGTCCCGAGTCGAGCTGGATAGGTACCAGACCAGCCTGAACATCCACGGAATCAGCCTGAGATGCAGGAAGATACATCAGGATCTCTACAAATGAGCATCTCCAGCACTGAGTATTGAGGTACGAAGCGGGGAGCCGTGAAACCGCGCACAGATATCGGAAGAAAAACGGAAGGGGGAGGGAGCCGCCGTGTCCGGGTGCTGTGAAGTGGTAGCCACCTGCACGGGGGAGCGGGCGGACTCATGGACGGGCACACACGAGAGAGCAGACTGAGACTGTGAGCCTGGGAACGCGCACTACCAGACTGAAATGGAGCTCTGGAACTCCAGTGTGCTCACTGGAAACAGACTGAGACCGGGAGGTCCGGGAGCATGCACGGGGCGGCTGTAGGCTGGCGGTGTTAGAAACACAAAGGACAGAGACGCGTCGGCCCTTGAACTGAGGGCTGGGATGCCGGGTGTGGGGCGCACATTGCAGGACGCTGCAGGTTTGAGCAGCACCAACAGAAACAGAGTTAAAGTGGACAGAACATCAATGGAGAATGGTCTGCGACCCATCTGTTCTGAGACAGAGGCTGAGATTCAGCCACTGCTGCTCTGACTCTCAGAAGAGGCACGGCAAACCATCAGGGAAAGCCGCCAGAGAACAAAAGCCTGGAAAGACCGGCTCACAGTATGCCTATCCCCAGCCCCCTCACAGGGGACACTGAGACTCTACCCAAACAGGGTTGCCTGAGTATCAGTGGGGCAGGCACCTCCCCCAGAAGGCAGGCTGAAAAGTCAAGAAGCCCACATCCCTAAGATCCCTATAAAACAAGGGTGCACGGCCTGGGTCCCGGTCAATAATTTGGGCTCTGGACAACCCCGCAACCTCTCCTCATCAGAATGACGAGAAGGAGAAATCCCCCCCAGCAAAGAAAAGACAATGAGTCTGTGGCCTCTGGCACAGAACTAATGGATATGGATGTAACCAGATTATCAGAAATGGAATTCAGAGCAACAATGGTCAAGATGATGAGTAGACTAGAAAAAAGTATTAACGAAAATGTTACTGAGAATATAGAATCCCTAAGGACGGAAATGAGAGCGAATCTGGCTGAAATTAATGGGCCAAATGCAGTCAAAATTAGAGGCTCTGACGGCCAGGGTGAATGAGGCAGAAGAACGTATCAGCGAATTGGAGGATGGGTTAGTAGAAGAGAAAGCTAAAATAGAATCTTGACTCAAAAAAATCCACGCTCAGGAACGTAGGTTACAGGAGATTACTGACTCAATGAAACATTCCAATGTCAGAATCATCGGCATCCCTGAGGGGGTGGAGAAAAACAGAGGTCTAGAAGAGATATTTGAACAAATTGTAGCTGAAAACTTCCCTAATCT